>NW_026126611.1:4437500-4892500 GCF_943737965.1 Phodopus roborovskii
TAACCTGTGTTAATATGCAATGACTCAACAATAGGAGACTTTCCCCTTCAGTATCTGTCATCTTCTGTCTTCATTTAACTACTGTTCATTTATTTTAAAAACATTTTTACTTTTTCATTTCTGCTATGAACATTTCAAATGAATTTTTGTTATCTCAAAATTACAGTTTATAAAAACAAATAGAACATTATTAATTAGATCTCCTAGAGCAGTAGATGGAGCCTCTCAGTGTGCCCTCAGATAATACTTTCTTTGTTTCAAACAGATACTCTCTCCCCTCCCTCTCTCTCTCTTTCTCTCTCTCCCTCTCTCTCTCTCTCTCTCTCTGTGTGTGTGTGCGTGTGCACACGCTTTATAAGGGAACATAACATATTTTATAACCTACATGCATCCCACCCCAAAGAATTCTCAGTACCTAGTCAATACAAGGTAAAACTGAGTGACTGTGGAAAGAGAACAAAGGTATTATTACCAGAGACCACACAGAAGATGAATGCTGGACCGAGCAACTTCAAAAACATTTAAAAAAAAAAAAACTGTTAAGGATTCTTAGGTAAGTTCTATGCTTGTGGAAGAGGAAATATTGTAAATTTTATTTCATGTCTTAAGATTTCTACTCTGATTTATTATAAATAATATAAGGCAAACGAGGGCCCATAAATCAAACTAGCTTTGTGGGAAAATGCAATTAAGATTGCCCGAATGGTGGGGACAATCCGTAAACCAATTAGGAAGAGTGGATGTCACAGCAGAATGCTTTTAATAAAAGCTAATGCACTTGGGAAGCAAGATATTGAATGCAGTTTGAAATGACTTCAGATGACAGAGTACTTTATATGCCTGCATTTATTGAATGTTCTGTAATGGATTTAGGGCTTAGATCACTGTATCTGTCATAGGGCCACAAAAGCAATAATAATAAGTAGGAAGGAATTTAAGACTCTCTCAAACTCTCCATCATAAACTCTGAAATTTTCCTTTTCATTATTTTTATTCTTAAGCATAAACCGGAGCTATAAAAAGAAAGGCCTTTTATTCCAAATGGAAAGTTGACAGTGGATAATTCAAATTAGTCCACTTAGCTAACTCAACTAAAACACTGATGTCAGGAGATGGCAAAGATCGTGGTTCCCAGCTGCATGAGCTGCAAACTGGAATTGTGTTACATTGTAGCACAGTTGCTGTGCAGCAGGTAGGCATCTCTGCAGAGCCTCCCAGTTTCTGCTGGACTGTGAGCATTGGCCTGTGAGGTGTGCAGCCGGCATCCTGAATCCATTCTGATTCAGAGGCTGCAATTCAGTTTCTGCCCAGTTTGCCCACTGTAATTGTTTTTTGCTCACCCACCGTTCTGCAATGTCTAAGGTCACCAAATGAACAAATAAAGTAAAAGCAGACAGAACTAAGATGATAAGCAAATTGAATAGTGGGAGACTGTAGCAACATTGGTGAGTGAACCTTAGCAATGTAGCAATCAATAACAAAGTAGTTCTTATAGAATAGTGTGATGGGAGATGCCATTATGCATATATGTTTCTCATACTGGTGAATGAATAAAGCAATGTTGGCCAAAAGGAAAGGAAGGTAGGAGGGACTAGGAGACAAGGAGGAAAGAGGAAGTAGGAAGGAGTCAGGATGGAGAGCCTGGATAGAACAGAACCGCCATTCCTCTGCTCCTGGTAAGAAGACCACGTGGAAATACATAGAATACTTAAGACAGAGCTAGCCGGTAAGATACTAGTACCTGGCCAACAGCATAATATCAAATACAGAGTCTCTGTGCGTTATTTGGGCTGGCGTGGCGGTGAGACAAGACTGGCGGCGGGAGGAAAAACCGTACTCCTTACAATAGTGTGTGAGTGAGTGTGTGTGTGTGTGTGTGTGTGAGTGTGTGTGTGTGTGTGAGTGTGTGTGTGTGTGTACAGCAATATAAATGAAGACATATTATGGATTCCTTAAAAATCAAACATTGTAGGCAACAGTCAGTGGTAGGAAAACTAACATTTTTTTTTTTTGGAAGATTATTCTGTCAAGGCCTAAAAACAGAGATATAAAACAAGAGAGTATCTATACATCATATTGTTTTCAAGAACTACTAAGATACACTGTAGTTAGGAGAAGGTAGAGCTAAGAAGTGCAGCCTGGGGCATGGTGTGAGGGAAGGTTTTAGTGAGGGTGGCATCTGTACCAAAGATTAATGCCCTCATGTGTGTGTGCTGTTTAACTAATATTACTAGCACATATTTTCTGTTTTCTAAAACTTTTTATTGTTTCTTTGTGGATTTCATACCGTGCACACCAGTCACACCCATCCCCCAAACCCTTGATTCTACCCTCTGCCCTTGCAACCTTTCCAGCATAAACAAAACTTAAAAGCAAACCAAACAAACAAAAATTGTAAAACAACATAAAACAAACAAACAAGCAAGCAAATCTTGCATGGAAGCTGTAGTGTGGCCCGACGGGTCATACGGCACTTGTTCATTTCAGTGAGTCATTGGTCTGGTTCAGGCCTCTGGCGTCTACTCCCTACCATGCATTTTCAACTCAACCTTATGAAATGGTCTTACATACAAGGAGTTCAAAGAGGCTGGGCAGGGCTGCCATGAGTCATACAGTTCAGTGAGCAGCTGAACCAGGCAGCAAGCGCTTTGTGTCTAAACAGCATGCCCTTGGTTATGGTGCTGGATGTGGATTTAAGGGAAAATGCTGAGTATTCCCAGCAAGTGCGGGGGTTTGTGGGTTCCCATGGGATGTGAGGACCGTGGCCAACTGAGGATGTGAGGCAGAAGGAAGGCTTAGGTCTGACAACCAAAAAGTCACAAATAACCTGTATCACTCATGTAAATAAGAATAGACTGAAGAATGCTTGGAGGAAGATTCATAATCACTTATACTTCTCCCAACAAGTAGTAATTTGACACTTCCCCTTCTAAAGTTTCCAGAAACCTGTATCTTGTAGAGACCATACTTCCAGTGACCTTTTTATTTGGTGCACATTTCTTTTCTGTGAAATATGCTATGTTTTTGCTACTGAAATGGAAGCTTCACTTTCCATGGATAAGCAAATTAACACCAACTATTGGCAATTATATTTTGACTACCCGCCTCCTTTTCCTTTGTAATTATACTGTTAAGCATTCCTGGCGTGTGTTTTCTGCATTTTGTATTGTTCTCTTAGGATAAGCTCCTCTATTTGAAATCTCGGGTAGGGTCCATGCGCTTTATGATTCTTGGTACAATCATTCACTGATGAAATGGGAGATGAGATCACTCTACTGCTCAGCTGACATTCTGTGATTAACAAAAGAGGAGGTTCAAGGCCTCGTTCTAGTGCGACTTTGAATACATACACTTGCAAACCTGTACTCTGTTATTTCCTACACTGGTACCAGTTTGCACAAGCTCTTCGTGTTAGAAGATATTAAGCACTGGACTCTTAACCGGAATTGTTTTCTTATCATCTTTGCTTCGCATTTTATGTATTCGGCATCAGAAGATGCTGAGATTTTATAGGAAAGTCCCTGTCTTCTATTTGTTCTTGCCGCCTCCGGCTACACAATGAATATTCAAGTAGATTAATTAAATTATATCTCTTATCTGTGTATGATCCATAAGTGATTTGTTATTGACCTGTTGCAAAGACTCTTGGGATTGGTTGCAATCTCCACAGTCAGCCTGGCATAGGCACCACAGTACAAGTTGCCACCAGACAGAGCAAACCACACTGTGCCTTGCTTCTCCTAGGTTCCCTGGACTTGACAATTCCATCAGTGTGTGGTTAATTCTCTCTGTATGCCACCCTGTTCTCTGCTCTTCCCTTTCCCCTGAATAACTGAGCAATTACTACGACCTTCAACACTCAGGATGAAGCCCACCCTTCCTAATGAGTCACCTCCGCAGTCTACAGGGAGACCAGACAGGTACTTCACCCGGGGTTCATGCGATAAACAGCTAGAGCTGCCCTTTATGCCAGAGGACAGTCGGTTTGCCTTTGATAAGATGGTAGCATCAACTTCCAGAAATGAGCCTTTCCCTGAAATGAAGGGAGTTGGCAAGAGCCTCAGATGGTCCCCGGATGCTCAAAGGTAACATGTTTTTATAGGGGAACCAGAAAATACTCTGAGGGGTAGCAGGAGAATGGGCAAGGAATAACTCTGTCAGAATCAGAGAATGGGCTTTGGTTTCAGGGATTCAGCGATGCAGGAAGGTAGCTGGAGAAGAGGGCCAAGGCATCCATCTGCCATGTTCCTCTAGCGGTCAACTTGGCTAGACTGAGAGCTGTTTGTAAGCGACTCTCCATACTCAGGAGACGGAGACATGAAGACCTCTCTACAAGGTTGAGACCAGCCTAAGCTATGCAAGGAGAGCTTGCCTCAAACCAAACCAAACAAAACACACAAACAAAAACAAAACGAAACAAAAAAAAAAAATGCCACAAGTCATAAATCTGAATATACACAGAGATCTAAAGTAAAGTTTTAAACAATGTTAAAAAAAAATAAAAGAGGTAACAGGGAAAAATGGCTCAGTTGGTAAAGTGCCTGACGGTAAAGTACATGAGGACCTGAGTTTGAATCCCACTCCACATCCACAGTGGGTGTAGAGACAATCTCAATCAGGTCAGACCTCTTTGGCCACACAAGCTAACCAATCAGAGAGCACTTGGTTTAGTGAGAGAGCTTGCCTGAATAGGCACAGTAGAGAGTAACTGCAAACACACACACACACACACACACACACACACACACACGTATACACAAACGTGTGTGTGTGTGAGTGTGTGTGTGTGTGTGTGAGAGAGAGAGAGAGAGAGAGAGAGAGAGAGAAAGGGAAAGGGAAAGGGAGAGAGAGAACAGAATTGAGAAGTTATTCCTAAAATAGATTTTACATATAGTCACAAGTCATAAGCCGTGGTATTAGTGGAGACAAAAGACAAGCCAAATATACTATTTCCAGTATAGATATAATTTTAGATAGTAAGATATATTCAGAATCTGTAACAGAAATAAGAATGTGGCAAGTAACACAGAATGTCAAACTCTGCATACTCAGGAGGCAACCCCCTGCACTGGGAGACACTATCCTTTCATTCAGAAACGTTCTTTTGTTTTGATTTTTGTTTTTCAACACAGGGTTTCTCTGTGGCTTTGGAGCCTGTCCTGGAACTTGCTCTTGTAGGCCAGGCTGGCCCCAAACTCACAGAGGTCCATCTGCCTCTGCCTCCCGAGTGCTGGGATTAAAGGCTTGCACCACCAATGCCCGGCTCAGAAATGTTATTTTATCTTTGCTATCCGCCTATATTTCCCAATGACTCCGAATCAAAATGCAGTTTCCTGTAAGCCCAAATTTTATATAATGTCAATGATAAATAATTATCCAAGAAGCTCCACCATAGATTTGTGTATGCGTGTACTTTAGGGCTAGTAATGATTAGCTCACAAGTGATGCATCTAAATTTTCAATATATTTCTATATATTTCAGTAGATATTTATTGTTCATATGACTTCATAACCAAAATTCCAGTACTGATGAATGAATATATTTCCCTCTGTGTGACAATACACATTTCTGCCTTGGAAATTCACTTGTACAAATAGGGATGCTTCACTAAAAATCTAAAATTTCTGTGATAACATAATGAAATAATTGCATTTGACTAAGAGTGCTCACAGAGGCTAATATGAATAAAAGCTGTGCATGTAATAAAAAAAGACTTAAGTTAGCAATATATAATGATTATGGCAAAACAAAATGTTGCGATGCAGTTCTTCTGATGGGTAAGTTGAAGGACATGTAATGTTCTCAGTGTGAGATAGGATCTAAGTTGAAATGTCCTTCTTACTGGCCAGCATTCACCAGAGGGTGCTGAGCGGGCTGGTACGGCAAGAAAATCTACCATGGGTCCTGTCCATTGAAGCCCATGAAGCAGAAGTCCGGCCCGGCAGACAAGACATACCCACCTACGCAACAGCGGCTTGACTACTGAGGAAGTAACCAACTAACCTTTGATTGGATCTGTAGTTGACTCCATCGATGAGGTAAGGGTACTGAGTATTAAAAAAACAAAACAAAACAAAACAAAAAAAAACAAAACAAAACAAAAACAGCAACCAACTAAGGTCTTGGGAGGTCATAGGCCCATATGGGGAATTTATTCCTGCTGTTAAAGCAAACTGGCATCAAATTGCCTCCCAAACATATACGCTTCTATTTATGGACAATAGCTGTTTCCAGCCTTAGTAAGAACATCCTCTTCTTCCAGTGTATAGTGGTGAATACAGAAATGCAGCAGAGCTACCCAAGGTGTTGAGAATAGGTGATAGTTTTGGGCTCAGCATAAAACAAGACATCTATACTAGTCCCTTTAAGGTTCGAAGGCCACTGCAGAAGAGGGAGCAGGAAGCGTGTAAGAGCTGGAAGACATGGGGGAAGGGCGGTGAAGTGGCCATTCTCTAGACTCTATATAGTCACCGCAACCGTCAACTCACAACTGTGCTTACCTGCAGTGAGCCCACACAAGACTGGCCCTGTCAGCAATTAATTATTCATGGAGCAGGTGTGCTCACGGGGCCCTACACTTTGCTGCAGAACTATTGGCTGCTGATAGATTCTGGGTAAGGGGGGGGGGACCTGTTGTTGTTTTACTTGTGCAACTTCTGAGCTTACTGACTCAAACAAATAGCTCCGAACCTGAGGTCACAAGCATCACCGAACAAGATGGAAAGACATGGATGTGAGAGGAAGATTTGTGGGAAGCCAGGACGGCCAACGTGTGCTGTGCACATGTAACTAAAACATGATAGAAATGGCCATAAGGCATAGTGAGATGACAAATTTGTTCATGAAAAATATTGTCAGACTTTGATTTTCCATTTGGCGATATATTTCCCAGTGCCTTGTTTCCAAGAGGCTGCATAGTCATGCATGGAGGTCAGCACAGCTCAGGAGACAACGTCGGAATGGTGCTGGTAAGTGGGGGGCTCCTGGGCCCAGCTTACCCTTGTAAGTGAAGGGACCCTCCCAGACCCCGCTTTCTCATGTGAGAGGACTCTTTCAGGCCCAGCTTCAGTCCTCTTAGTTCCTTTCTACTTCCATGTCCCCTTACACGTGTGTTTATTAACTGAACATGGAGGTTATGCAATATTAATGGAAAATCCACGTGCTTTCACAAGTAAAAGTGGTTAAGGACGGGCTAAGGAAACACATTCCAGCGGATGTTTCCAGGTTAATTTTGTAGCTGGGTTAAGAACGGTATTTCCTTTTCCGAGATGCTGATTTCATTGGTCTGCTAGACTGGCAAATGCTTTTGCCGTAGCCTCCTTCCACGTGATGTCAGGAGGGTGCAAGAGGTGGGAGCCAGTCACAGCCAGGGCATTGACATTTTGTGAATGAACGCAGACCCTTGGAGCCGAGGTTTGATTCAGCACACTGCCTCTCTATTGCCTAAAGCAACAATTAACAGCCCATGATGTTCCTTTCAATTCTCCAGTGTGGGAGGAAACAGGGAAGACTACCAGCCTCTCCAAACATAATGAGATGCAACGATTAAACGACTAAAAAGAAGTCTTGGCACGCCAAGGCCCTCAAAGTTTACTTAAAGCTACCTCATTCCTATAGTTAAATATAGAAAAGGCTACATACTTAAGGCTCCAAGTGCAGGTCTTGCTATCAACTTGTCTCCAAAGAGTCATCAGAGACTTTAGTTCAGACTGAGCCTTTAGCATCCGTCTTGTAGGACTGATAAAAAGCGGTAGTGACTGACACAGCTTGGCTAATACACTGTCACACCTGGCACGGGCCAGGGAAGTGAGTGAGCTAAATGTGAAAAGAGAATGCAAATGGTAGGAGTTGAGAATGCATTTGAAACTATATTCTACCCTCATAGTCCCTGCAACGGTGAGAGTGTGGAAAGCATGTTCCTCCCCAGGCCCGGGTCCACTGTGGCTTGCAGCATTTACGTCATATTGAATAATTAAGAGCAAAACACGGGGCTTGTATATCTGGAGACACCGTTACCATTTACAAAGCATACATCCTGAGTGTTTTAACAGAAAAATTGAGAATCCCTTGTCTAATGATGCAAGCCGCTATTTTCTAGAAAGAACCAGCTCCCTGATAAAAGTCGATTTTTAGAACTGTCTGCAATAAAACATTTATACTGGCAAAAAAAAAAAATGTTCCACTTTCTAATCACTGTGAAATACTTTCAAGTCTCACACAATTTGCAGAGATATTACCTTAATGAGTTAGAAAAATCTTCAAAAATCAGAGGAGAAAAAAAAATGCAAAAAACATCCTTACCCACACAAAGCACAGCCATTACAATTTAAACGGAAGATGCTGTAATAACACAGTAGATTTAAGCCCTTCCATTTTTGTGCTTCCCACTGGGGCCCATGCAACAACCAGAGATATGTTAAAAAGTAGAGGGGAAGAAATGGAGGTACATACCCAAAAGCATGTTACATCCTTGACAGAGGATGAATCATAGACTAGTCACATGTAAGTGTATCTGTATTTTTTTTTTTTCATTTGTTAAAAAAAAAATCAAGATGGTTCTTTGTGGCCAAAATAAAGCCCTGTGGTTCACGTGAAGATTAAACTCCTCACTCCACTGAGTGTCCCCCAAAGCATTCAAAGATATTCTTCCTTGGCCACTCACCATCCACTTTCAGTACATGCATTTGGCTGTGTTATTTGAATTTTATACAGGCACTGCATGCATTGTAATTTGACCACACACACACACACACACACACACACACACACACACACACACGCACACACACCTCTCACATTGCCTGAGTTAGTGAGGAATTTCCATACACATGTTTCCTTTGAAATAGTTTGCTGTAAGTTCTATACAACAGTATAGACAATGGGTCTTGATGTTAGAAATACAAGAAGTGACGGGGGAAATGTCCTTGTGATAGACTCCTTGAGTTCCTTGTGCTAAAATAACGGAATAACAGGTACTAAATATTAAGTTAGAATGATTTCCAGCATAAATATCCCCCCTGTCCCTCCCTGTCTTTTTTTTTTTAATCCTGGAACTCATACAAACACAGTAAAGTAAAAACAAAAAACAAAAACAAAAACAAAAAAAAAAAAAAACCAAAAACAAAAACAAAAACAAAAACAAAAAAAAAAAAAAAAACCAAAGTGAGCTGTAAACTTCAGTTATTGAGAAGAGGAGCTTTGGGCAACAGAAACAGGGACTCTACGGCCTGGCTTGCATCAGAGGAAGGAGAAAGAAACAGATCGTGGGCAGAGTCTTTTGAAAATGGCTGAAAACTCATTTCTGGTGAGGAGACTGTGAAGGACAAACTTTGTTTCTTTCTTGCAAGTATGGGTATAAACAGGACTCACAGGGATGTTTTTCATATAGAGTTGAGGGGGAAGTCAGAGAAGTAGGGGAGAGGTTCCCCCAAATCAACACATAAACCAGTAATGCCTGCAATCAAGATGTGGATCGTGAAGCCTAGTGGGATGCTTCTTCTACAACAAGATCCAGGAGCCTCCTGCAAATAAGGGTCTAGGAAAAACCAGCTCCCCAATATGAGTGTAAATCAGGACGTGGCACAGCTTCAAGACAAGGACAAACAAACAAACAAGCAAACAAACAAATCACGGCCAGCAGCAAAGCGCATCCTCTGCTGAAAACCACCGTACAGGGCTAGAGTTTAAAACACGCGGCAAGGCAGCCTCATCTATGAAAGGTGAGCAAGAAAGGAGTCGTTTGAGCTCTACGACACAGGAAAAATCGTGGTGCAATGAAAGGCAGAGCCAGAGCTATCAGCACTCTGAAAAATGAGCACTCATAAAAATGAATTATTAAAATGAAAGTGGAGGAAACGGGGGAGGGGAGAGGGGGTTTCAAACAGGACAGGCATGACAGAGATGAGGGAAACGGACGGCGAGGAAGAGAGACAGAGCTTGGCCAAGGCGCTCGACCTCGCCATAACGGAAGCCCCTAGGAGATGCCAAGCAGTAAGAGCCAGACGCCCAACCCTGGCTTGCTTTACAACAAAAGCTGCTCACTCCAAATAACTACCGCATTTCCCCCTGAAAATACAGTATCTGTAATTCAGATAAATGACAACAATAATATGCTCCCTGAAACATCTATGTGAATTTACTACAATGGGAAAAAAAAAAAAAAAAAAAGAGTGTTTCGTTTGTTTGTTTGCTTGCTTTGGGTGAGCACGGCTAGACAAAAACATCAAGCCACTTGTAAGATAAGGCTGCCTTTATAGCCTTCAATCCCTTGTTTCATGAAGGATAACGGGTAAAAATATGCACGGCTCACCAGACACGAGAAGCAGAGAGCCACTTCCAGGAACGTTTTTCTTCTGGCATTAACCCAGGTAGTATTAAGAGGAGGAATAATTATTTTGGGAAACTGAAAATCCCAAGGAAATGGTTGCTATGGCCCACTAGAGGAAACCACTAGAAGGTAAACCTGGGCTGGTCAGAAGCATCCTGGGAGGAGGTGAAAGCTCATGCGAGTAAGCACACAGGTCAGAACTCAGCATGGGCCTGAGGACGGCCACGCCGAGTACAAATGATACACCTCGAATGCAAACCACTCAAACGCGGCTGGGAAGAGGGCACTGCGCTTTGTTTACCATCACTGGGTGTCAAAAGCTGTCACCTACCCTATGTAACTGTCCCAATGACATCAAGGCAAGAACAAATGACATTACTGCCTAAAACTGCGTGGCATCGGACAAGGTAAGAAAAGAAAACGCCGTGGTTGCGTTCGTTGACACAAACGGTCCATACAGCAGCCTCTTGTGAGGGCTCTGATTTTCATCAGACTCTGCAGGGACCGCACAGGGACACTGCGGGAGACCCTACCTTAGGGACGGTGCTTCGGCAGCCCCTCCACCCAGACTCTTCTGGGTGGCTGTTGGACGGAGGGCCTTGACCTCCCTTCCTAAAAGGAGCCACCCAGCTGTCCCCTTAGCAAAACCGTTGCCTCATTTCGGATCCCAAGCCTCCTCAGCCAACCTTTAAGGAAACACTTTTGTTATTTTTAATTACGTGTGCGTGTGTGTACAAGTGTGGGTACCTTAGAAGCTAGAGGTTTTGGATCCCCTGGAGCTGAGGTTACAGGCAATCGTGGGTCACCCAACCCTGGTGCTGGGAACCAGGACTCAGGTCCTCTGTGGCAGCAAAATGTATGTGCTCTTAACCTCTGAGCTGTCTCTTCTCCTTTGGGCACAGCATCCACCTCCTTTGACAAACCCCAGGAAGTCAGTAATTGCCTTTCTGTTTGAACTACAGGGCAACCCCCCCCCCCATAACCACCATCAGCTGCCGCGTTCCTTGTTAAATTAACAGGGCCTGGCCCAGAGCAGGTGTTCAATAAATGTTTGCTGAACGGATACATTAAGTATTGTGATCAAACGGTGGGGGTGATGTTAGGAGTAAGGGTAAACTACACCATTAACATATGCAGAAAATAAAACTGTAACTCTTACACTATATGTAAAATACGATACTATATTAAAAACTCCAACTTCAAAGGCAAACAAAACCCCAAATCAACACAAACTCGGAAAGTTCTTTATAATTTTTGGATAGGGAAGGATTTCTCAAGCAAAATAACTAGTATGCATCATCAATAAAGGAAGATTGGTGGTTTATCTACATCAGTGACCAATCAGCAGAAGGAACAAAATTAAAATATGTAAGGCATACCCCATAAAAGACGCATACAAGTGTAACTGAGAAAACTTGGTATAAAACAAGCGAGTCAGAGCAGCCTCCAAGGCGCCCTGTACTGTGGGACTCACAGGCAAATGGAGTGCGTACTCACAATCAGCCCTCACTGGCGAACTAAGCTGATTGCTTTTGGAAGTTCTAACCCGGCATGGGCGCAGGGTACTTCTCAGTTCACAAGTCCTGGTTTCTGAACCCGCCCCAGTCTTCCCACCAAAAGCTCAAACTTCTGCAGGCCTTGCGTCATGATTCAACCCCTGACAGCCTGGCACCCAGAGGCCCTCTGACCTACTCTACACCTGGCAACTTCATCTTTTCTTCATCTTCCCAGGGATGCTGTCTCCCCTGAGATGCTGTTTTCTTCCCAACACTATCTCAGATGGAGCCTTTGCCTCCAACTCCCTTGTAGGTTTCAGACTATTCAACAAGACCCCAGTATATGGGAGGCAGCTGATTTTAGACTCCACCTTAGGAGCCACCACGTCAGGGTGACCCTGGGCTAACATTTGTCCTCTATCCTCGTCTTGTTATGTTCAATGACCTAGACCTGTGTCTAAGCCAGCCAGTTGTAAGGAACCACAGTCAACCCATAATTCCAACCTTTGTGCCCCTCTCTAAAACTCTCACCCTAAAACTCCACGCCCTCTTCACCGCTGGACCTCTCTAGACTTCGCACACCATCCAGTTTAAAGTTATGGTTACCCAGTATCTTTTACCCCTGGCACTCACCTGGAACTTCCCCAACCATTTCTTGCTTTCACGCACTTTGCAAAACCTCAATACTGCCAAAATCAAATTCTCCGTCAACCTAGCAAAAGCCCACGGAGCTTAATGTAACCGGAGGAAGCCGGCCGATTTCTCTGTGCTTCCCACACCTGCTCCGTCTACCGCCCACACAGGCGACTGTTTCAGGTCTTTCATTCTCTCCTCAGACCTCCGACACTGCCCTAACGCTGAGACCTCTGGTAGGGTCCCGCCGTCTTCTCCACACTGAACGGCAAAGGGAGCATCTGAGGATGCTCTTCTGCCCACAGGGATGGGATAGCCTGGTTTGGTTGGTGTACAGCAGACTAACTAACCCCCAGGCGTCTCCAGAATTCATCCCTTTTGAAACTTTCCCTGACTGCTTTTGTCTACAGCCGTAACGTAACGTGGTTAGATTTTAACTACAGAGACACTGTATTTCAAGTAATGTGCACAGGGGCAAAAGGGACACTTGCCTGAATGGGTAGAGAAGCGTGTGCGATTCGGGCCACCTAACTTATGAAGTGCTCATTGTTCTAGGTCCCAGGTATTTAGGCATGGATATGATAAATAACATACCTGGTCTCCTCGAGTTTGTCTTTTGAAAGGATTAGGCAATCTAGAATCTATAGGCATACTGCTTAAAACAAGGGGCCCACGTTGGGGGGGAGGGGAGAAGAACAAATATACTCATTGTAGCCAGTATTTTGAGGTTGCTTTCCAGTACCCAGGGGCGCCCTCTCAAGCTCACGCTGCCTATTAAGGTTTAGTAAAATAGTGATTCAGTCTCACAACCACACCCACTAACAAGTTTGAATTCTGAGAGATTGTGAGCATCCAGAAAAACTGAAAGGGGAAACTATTTGTACCTACACATGGGACAGTCTAGGAAAAATATGTGGTTAGAAATATATATGTTCATTTATACTAATAAGAATTCTATCATCTCTTTCAATGTGTATGTTTCTTTTTTCTTGTCCTTTTTTTTTTTTTATCTCCTGAAAAATACACAGTGACACAGGACTAACATTTTCTAAAGCTATACATATTGGCATTTTATTTGAAGTATTTAGCCCAATGTAATTTAACAGTCTAGAATTGCAAAGCAATTGAAAGGACTTATTTAGATTTATTCTGGATTTAAGTGGTCCGTTGATACACAGAGGGATCCCTGGAGATCTAGATAAGTCTGCTCTCAGAGACATTTCACTGTTAGGGCACCATTACTCAAGGAGCAAATCATATCTTCAGTCTACTTAAGAATGCAGAATACATTTTGTGCACAGGGAAGATCAGGCTTTATGAGGTACTGGAGAAAGGGACATACACAGAAAGATTTAGAAAGGGAAGTGCAGTTGACTAATGAGCCCCAGAGATCGACTGATAAGGGAAGATTAAAAGAACTAACTAGGTATGGAATAAGAGAAACATTATAAAGGATGAAACTGTGTGGCTTGACTCATAACAGAGCACTCCGTCAGGGGATTTAAAGTTGACCTGAGAAAGCAAACCTACACAAGAACTACAATTCACGAGCATGTCTGAATAGGGGCTTAAAGATTTGAATGTTAAACCTCCATTTGCTGGTAACAAAGGTGTAGCGATCCAGATTCGTTTGTTTTCCCGCAGCAACACATATCTAAAAAGATCCATCCTTTGGGCACAGGTTACTATGTTTAGAAAATTGTATGAGGCAGAATCATTCTCTTTATGGAGACAACTGAAGGCTCACTTACTACTTAAAGCTTCATATTTAATGTCAGTACTGGAAAAGAATAACCCTCTCATTTACTGGCTGGGTCTCATTCTGCAGGGTAAATGCATATGCAATGTTATATAATATGCAACATATAATATTTATTGATTGTTATCCAAATCGTGATAAATTATAGCAGGCCTTTCCTACAGTGCTGTAATGGTTTTAAGGATGAATTTAATTTACACTTTCTAGCCAATCACCTTGGCACAGTTATCTGGCCCTGGTTATTTTAGGAAAAATAATGCACATTTATAGGAAATTGCTTTCCACTATGAAAACCCAAACAACTTAGGAGCAGTGTAAAGAAATAAACTCATGATATTTATGTGATGTGAAATGAATCCACCTAATTTTCACATATCTACATATAAGAAAACTCATTTTATAGCTGAGTCAAGACTTACTTGATATAGTAAGTATTGCCTTAATACTGACACAATTATGGATTTTTATGTTGATTTTCTTTGAGTTTTCCCTTCAAAAATAAGTTGTTAGTTTTATATGAACAGTAGGCATGTACAAATATTCAGTGTGTTGATATAGCTGTGCTACAAACGCAAAATAAAAGTCAGACATCATAGTCTAGTCTTACAGGAATAATATCAGGTTTGGACGAAACATTTCAGAAGCCATTACGGCAAAGCTTAGTCAAGACTCGTTTTATTATGGAAACTTTCCGAGTTTCTCTAAGCCAGTTCACTGTGTCCTCGTGCAATGGTCAAAAGGCAGAAGCAACGGCTTTTGATCTTTTATATTTACTGAAGATATAACTAATACATTATACATTTGGTGACAGATATTTAACATTTAAAGTTTTAAGTCATTCTTTTGAAATCTTTATGTCAAGGTCTTGATGAATGAGAGTGAGAGACAAAGCCTATATAGCACACTGTTTTACAATCAAAACTCAAAATATGGTTGTGAACAACCCTGCTAAAAATGGCCACAGAGTTGAAGGGACATCTGATCAAGGACACAGTTGATGAGTAAGGAGACGTGAAGAGACGCCACATCACATGCCATCAGGCACGCGCAGACTTACACGAGACACCGCAGCAGCCTGCTACCCAACATACTCCACACCCCAGCAGCCATGCTTCGTATCATTTACCCAAAATGAACCGAACACCTAGGTGCACACAAAACTGGACACACAGCTGCTTAGCGGAGCTTCGCTTGTGTTTGCTGGGACTCAGCTGAGACGTTCTCTGGCAGGTAAACGGCTAACCACACTATGGGACTTCCAGGGCAAGGGAGTCTCACTCACCACAGAGAAGAGAAGTTGTTAAGGCAGGAAAAGAAGTTGAAAAAGCGTTAAGTGAGTATACGAAGGGAAGACGCCAGCTTGGAAGTTATAGACTGTATAATGCCAAGTAAACGGTGTTTGCGAGCAACAAAAAGATTGAGAGGAATGGAGAGGTGGCATGCGGAGGCATTTTAGGGAGGTTAAAGAGAAAACATCTGTATGATGTGTAATGGGAAATATATGTATTTCACGTGTACCAGTATTGACTGCATGTGTGACTGACCCGTAAGGAAACTACAGCCTGGAGTCGAGAACCTGAATCAAAGGACAGTACTCTAGGCCCTGTTTTGATACCCAGAGCTATGCTTTCTTCTACACTATATGTAAAGTAAAATTTATAATCCTATTAACATACATGCAAACAGGCTGGTTGTTTATCATAATCACACACAAATATTTAATATCAGCCTGAGACACGGGTTGATGTAGGAGAAAAAGACAAACACAAGTGTGCTTATGCACATATGCATTTATGCACATATGAATTGTGTGTGGTTGACAGCTCACACATGCATGTTAGAGCTACACACACACGCACACGCACACGCGCATGCACGCGTGCACACACACGCAATGTGTGTGGATGGTAGGCTACACACGTTAGACCTCCTGCTATATGTGCTTCTTGAGTGTTTATAAAATTAACACCATTTAAATAGCTTCCTACAATTCATCAGTCAAGCACAGGGTATTAATTTAAGGAATTTGCTGACACAGGGAAGCAAAGCTCTTGTTACTAAAGACTGCCCATTTCTAGCGGCTTCTCCAACAGCTAATAAAACTCTGAAGTGCAGAGTGTATCACGGTCCTAATAAATCAGAGGGTCTGCTAACCCTGACAGGGAACAAAATAAAACGCGCACAAGCTTCCTGTAATGAAAGCCCGAGTGTCAGTCACTTTTCTGCTACTGCGCAAAGGCATGGGGCAGGACACACGTCCGTTTTCCCTGCTAGAACAAACTATCGATTTCCCCGGGCAGAACTCACTCCTTTGAGTCCTCTGGAGGGAAGGAAGGGCCAACAGACAGTGTGCTGTGCTCAACGTCCCACTTAACGGAGTTGCACTAACAATGTGTTGGCCGCTTCTCGGGTCAAGTCTGTTAGGCCTGAGCAGCGCAATGCACTGGGAAAATTTAACACTATACTGGATACCTGAACAGCTGAACAGTTCACAAGGACTGTCACAAGTCAATAAAATATTTTAAACAGAAAACAAAATGAAAATGGTGTTCATTTAAGGAATACTCGACTCACCAAAAAAAAAAAAAAAAAAAAAAAAAAAAAAAAGAGCGAAATGGGATGCGTTAAGCCTGTTAAAATCACACTTCTCCCCTAGCCATTCCTAAACCAGCTCCCTGCTATGGTGAGTATCCTTCTGAGAAACTAGGGGCTCTCCCCCTCGCGTCAGGTGAGGGGAAGGTAAAATAAGAAGCCGGTGATTGCCCCAGAGAGGTTTTATCGACTGGGTAAGGCTGGGGAACGCTGCTTCCACACACACTCCATGGGCTGACATTTGATTAAGCATATAGACACACTAACCGCAGGAGAAGTGAGGGAAGGTGGTCTCCCGGGTGCTCGGGGACAGAAGAAAATGGACTTTATGATGCTCTGAGGGCTGGCCTCCACCTCGCTCCACTGGTAGAGTCACAAAGAAGTATCTCAGGCTGGGACTGCAGCTCTGTTGGTAGAGTGCTTGGAGCGGCATGTCCAAGGCCATGGGGTCCCACCAGCACCACATAAACTGGGTGTGAGGAACAATGTCCTAACTCTACTCGGTAGTTCAGAAACCCAAAGTCACTTCTATTCTACACAGTTGGAGGCCAGCATGAAATGCGTAAGAGCCAGACGACCAAAAACCAAACAACACGATAGTCAAATAAACAGAGGGACACCCACAGGTCTCCATTTCATTCCTCTTCTATCCACAGACTCAGTCATTGGCGCAATCTGGAGGGTCACCCACGCAGCGCATGAGGCTCCAGCTTGGGGGTCTCTGACTGATGATGGACTGACTCAAAAGGCAGCGTCCCTACTTTTCTGCGTTCCGTCACACAGAGGTGCAACAGGACAGGGCGACCAAGGAAGCACGTGTAGTTAAGGAAGGCAAACTTAGAGACACAGCCGACTCCGTCAGGAAGGCATCATGAGGACCTCCTCTCGAGCTCAGGGGCGGCTCTGATTTTCTAGAGGGATCTCTCTCCTTCACTGTCCTGCATGGCTCCTGGTACGTTCCTGTTGGACATTGGATATGCACCGCCATGACTGGGGTCACGCCCTCAGGAGCGTGTGCTGCCATGACTGGGGTCACACGCCCCCAAGAACACGCAGCTTTTACACAGCTTCTGCTTTTCAAGTATAAAGACTCAAGAATTTGTGCAGGACTTAGTAGAGAAAGTTGCTTTTCAGTCTTAGCTTCTTTTACTTTTATTTCGCCAATCATTGTGAATACAGCTATTTGTTTCCAGGCAGTTTTACGTGACAATAAGAAAATGCAAGGATCGCTCCCAACTGATTTATTTCATTGCTTTCTCGACCACACCTGACACCAACACAATTGTAGCTTCAGACATAGGAGCTGGGTTAGGTGGCGTGTCAGACTTTATAGTTGAAAAGGTTTTACTGGACCTTTACAGCTAAGAACTTCCTCTGAGTACTGGTTACTATCCAAGGTCCAGAGGTAGCTGTATTTCCTACGCTCACAGACAATCTGACCATCAGAGGGTTTTCCCACTCCCATTTCCAATGCTGAACACAGGCTGGTTCTCACCTGCTCTCACCCAGTCTCACCGAAGACATCCAGAGTTAACATGCAGTTACCCCCAAGACGAGATGCAAAGCCTCTCCCTGGAGCCAGGGGCTCAGCAGCCTGTCTTGCACGTTGTCACTGCTGCCATTAGAATATTATTTCCATAACTCCAGCACTGCCCGGTCTTTGGGTCTGCGCTGTGCCCTCCCCCGTCCCCATCCCCCCTGGGCCTTCACTTCACCCCCAGACCTGATTTCTGAATTACTGTACTGGGAAAACACTATCTGCTATGACAAGCAAAATACAGTGACATCCGTAGCTCATCTTGGGATCATACAACACATGCAAAGGTTTCTTCCTCAGCCTCTAAGGCAATGGGGTGGGGGGACTTCCTGCAAGGCCGGGCAGTGAGTGCTGTGTCCTCAGGATCCCTTCCATTCACTCGAGCAAACAGAGACATGGGGACAAGAATGAGCATAGGACCTGGGCGTGAGGGCGGGTCTGGCAGGTAACCATAGCTGGACTTGACTGTGGAGCCACATTTGACTAGCGGTGACTTCAAAGGAGAACTCGCCCTGGTACTAACCATATGGCCAAGTGAAGGGAGCAACCCACCGCAGGCCGTACCAGAAGTGGAAAAGGAGACACACCCTGGGTCATGTGCTCTCTTTCTGCTCAGAGGGAAAGCTGGTGTGATTATGAGCACATAATCAATGTCTAAGGAACGCAATCAAGTGACTTTAAATTTATACCTGAGTTCAATGTGTTAAAAATAGAAACAGGACCACGAGAAGATTGGGCTCTTACATTTAATTCATATGCAAATAAAGCCAACTGTCAAAAGAACACTAAAATGTCAACTATTGACACGACTATTAATGAAATACTTATACTTCAGAAGAGGGACCTCAAGCCAGGTACCATCCTCCTGGAAGGAAGTTTGATAGCAGGGCTGAAACACGATAATGTTAACGTCCCTTGATCTAGCAATTACACCTCCAGAAACTCACATTAATGAGATAATTAGAAAGTTCACAGAGGTGTAAGCAGAAGAATAATTATCCTAGCACATTTTAAGACAGAGAAAAACTGTTAAGTGACTTCTACATAGAGATCAGTTAAATAAATTATGTTCTTAAGAGTAGAATTTAGAACAAGATAAAATTGTGATGCAAACTAATTATTAGCAGAGAAAAATGCATCAGTATGCAATGCAAATGAAAACCAAAACCAGTATGACTTCATGTCCTCAGTAGTATATACGTAAGTGTGTGTGTGTGTGTGTGTGTGTGTGTGTGTGTGTGCGCGCGCACGGGCAAGGAGGAGGAAGAGAGGGATGGAACGGCTAGAGGGAGGGAGACCCGAGACTATATGAATGCCCACACACACAAAGAGTGTGCAGTCCACACACCTGTGTATTTTCCCAGGCAATGGCTGGCTACAACGCTGCGTGTGTTTCGCCTTAGTGGTATGTTGCTGCTGTGAAACTGTAGATCATATTGGCTCAAGGTTTCTCATTTGTACTTGCAGCCAAACATGTTCTGGTAAAATATGCAAATTTCCACTTGTCTTTACTCTTGAATGTAGATTTCATCCTTTCGACTTACAAACAACAAGCAAGCATGTTAAGGTTTTTTTTTTTTTTTTTTTTTTTTTTTTTTTTTTTTTATGTTACCAAACCGGTTTACTTGTTTTAAAGTTAAGGCAGTATTTCAACAATCATAAAAAGGGGGGCGGTGTTTTTGTCTTCTTTTAGTTAGGAAGTTAACGGTAAAAACAGTGGACAGGAACTCAGAAGAACCCCTCTGCACTCTGTGCCCGTGTGGCTGTCAATGAGCCATTAACACATACGAGCTCAAATTTGGTCAGCTGAAAATGAAGACACTAGACTATAGCTTACAAAGTGGTGAGGATTACCTAGGTAAAATTCAGTCACGTACTCCGTTTCCATTAAACTCAATATATAACATTTGCATTAAGAGTTTGCTTTCATGAAAGTATTTTGCAAAACAACTCCTTAATTTGTATAATCTTTGAGGTTAATTTTGGACTACAATGTGCTGGGGTGAGTTGATTTGGTTCATGTTTCTGGAATACTCTTTCCCCCTAGAATCCCACGTCTGGTCCCTGGGTAATTCCGCAAAGCTGCAGTCAAGCGTTCCAGTAAACCACAGGCTTGCAAGAACGACACCAGTGAAATTAAGTATTGCTGTTTAACATATACTCCGTGAGGCGCCTGACACTAAAAGCTTGGTTTCTGGAGGAAATGGTATGTTTTTACAAATAGGTAATCATCTAAAATTTGAATTCCTTAAAAGTAGTTGCTAAGTAACACTGCTTAAGCTTTGTTTTCTCAAGTAGAGAGAAGAAAATGCAATGCTAGCAAAATTGTTTGAATCAACAAATAGTTCAAATCATCGGCAGTAGTGATTCTTTAGTGTGCTAACTGGTGTGGGGCGCTTTATCTATGTAGGTTTTATTCCAAGGTCTTCGACATTTCGTTTTTGTTGTTGCACAACTTGCTTCTTATTTAACTGCCAATGAACAACTGAGCTGGCCTAGAACCACTGGCATTCACACCTACATGTATCTTTAAAGTGTGATCACTAATGGCAGGACACTTAACGTCCAATCTGGACATGGTTGTCCTTTGAGATTGGTGCTCTTAAAATATTTGCACCTAATTCGGTAGCTAGTAATGGGGGTGGGGGGGATGAAGGAGATGAGTGAATGTCATCCCTTCCCTAAACAACAGTGAGTAACTATTAGATTATATTTTCTGTAGAATTCTTATTACCAGATCAACTCAGTGCTGTTGATAAAGCTTACGCCTTGCAAAAAAAAAAAAAAAAAAAAGGAAAAGATTTTTCCCATTTGTGAAGTAAGCTGGAGGCTCAAGGGTCACCCGAGGCAGGTGGGCATTCCCTCTGTGGCCTTGCTGCAGGGCTGGGCTCTGCGGTGAGTTATTCCACGTGTCTGTTTGCATTAGGGACAAGCAGCAGCCTGAGAAAGAAATCAACTCTTGGTCCAGAGATTGGGGCAAGAATATGTATGTAGCTGGGGAAATGTATTACATTTAAATATTGGGATCTACATTTGTGTCAGGTACATCTTCAAGGCATTTCAGATTTAAATGACTACATAAAAGCAAAACTAAAAAATGTATTCTCCTAGACCTTCAAGTTGGTATTACTTTTACTTATGATATAACAAAAGCACCTGCAAATAAAATGTGTTGTTAGTTGCAAAACATCTACTGAAGTGTCTGCCAGGCTTTAAGGACTTTGAGTGTGTTTGTGAGATAATTTAAAATAAATAAAAAGTAACACATACAATTTCTGCGAGCGTATCACAACCTGCAGCCAAGGACAGAACAAGAAGAATCATGAATGCCTTTAAAACTAGATTCTTCCCACCACGAGCTTTCAGTCCTTCCCCTAGCCCCCACTGTCGTCTACATCACTCTGCTCTGAGGTGCTTGCTTGTGTCAGGTGTCACAAGGCCCTGCTCAACTCCACACAGCAGGGGAAAGAGGATGGGGGTTCATGCACATTCAAATAATCGACAAACTAATAAAGTAAAACCCCCAGCTCCTGGGAGCACGCTTTTCTGCCAATATAGTCCTATGAGCTATTCCAAAGGACTTCCTCCTTCCTCCTGAAAATGCCTAGAGATTTGTTTTTTAGCATGGAACAAACTGACTGATAAAAAGAAAAGCCAAATCCAAGCGTCATCTTAGCCCTTGGTGTGTCAAACAGGTCCGATATTTGCATCGTTACATAGATAGACACATATCATAAAAATAGGTAGATGATAAACAGCTGACAGGCAGACAGGTGATGGGTATATATGTAGGCTGACAGATAGGTACATATAAGCGAATACAAATTTAAGAGGTAGGTTTATGGGCTGGAGAGATGGCTCAGTGGTTAAGAATACTGCCTGCTCTTCCAAAGGCCCTGAGTTCAATTCCCACGACCACATGGTGGCTCACAACCATTTGTGATGAGATCTGGTGCCTTCTGCTGGCATGCAGTCAGAACATTGTATATATAATAAAAGTTTAGGTTTGTGAGTCTTTAGTCCCCCATTGTTCTTCACTCTGTTCTTATTTGGGAATATCAATTCACATTTAAACATACAGAGTCCACACACGAATGAGGTAAGCATAATCCACTCAAATATCAGAGGGTGAGCAATTATTTTAAAAAATCAGTAGAAAATTCAATACATAATAAAGTTGCTATGCTGCTATTCAAATACTTGTTTAATTTTCCTGTCTCTAACCCTGGTTTTGAATAGCTAAAGAACAACCCTAAATTTTTGGTATCATACAATATCCTCTCTCCCCCCCAAAAAAGTTAAACAGGTTTATTTGCATGTATTTTTTTTTTTTGTTTTTGTTTTTGGTTTTGTTTTCCGAGACAGGGTTTTTCTGTGTAGCCTTGGCTGTGGTAGAATATTATTTTAAGGCGTGTTAATTTTGTGTATGATGCATTTGCTTAACTCAGTGAAGCTGTGGGTCTTTGCTTGTCTAAAATACCTGATGATATGATTAAGAGCTGAACGGCCAATAGCAAGGCAGGAGCAAGGATGGGGCGGCTGGCAGGCAGAGAGGATAAACAGGAGAAATGAGAAAGTCATGGGCCAACAACCCAACTACCCAGAGAGACACAGAGTTAAGAATAAAATAGAAGGAAGAGAACGGGAAAAGCCTGAACGCAAAAGGTAGATGGGATAACTTAAGAGAAGCTGGCAGGAAATTATTTCTCACAACCAAGAATAAGCCTCCGTGAGTGATTTATGGGATGCTGGGTGGCAAGACACCCCCCCAAGAGAAAAAAGCTTCCTTCTACACCTGGCTGTCCTGGACCTCCCTCTGTAGATCAGGCTGGCCTCGAAAACTCTAGACATCCTCCTGCCTCTGACTTTGATTGTTGGGATTGAAGCACGTGCCACCACTGCCTGGCTTCGACAGTTTTACTTATACATCATCAAATCATAAATCTTAGTCTACTGAATTAGCTTGCTAGAATAATTTATGCCTAAGTATTGACCCATTTGTATGAAAATATTAACCGTGCTATCCGGTGATCTGGTGATAACACTTTTCCATCCCTGAACTCCTATGATGGAATTTATTGTGACAGTAACATGCAGAGTCCTTCTAGATGGTAAAACCCAAGATTTCCACACAGATAACTTTGAGAGTTAATTTGCAATTCAAGAGAACAGTAGATTTTAAAAATGTGTTACAAAGTTTGTTTACAATCCACCTATTAACAATGAAGACAGAGGACCAGAGAGAGAGAGAGAGAGAGACAGAGACAGAGAGAGACAGAGAGAGAGAGAGAGAGAGAGAGAGAGAGCTCTTTGCCATTTAGAAATGAAGACAGAACTACAACTAACTGCACCTCCCAGGACAAGTCAAAGAACACTCTTCATTTGAGCTCTTGCAGCATTTTCTGATGTGCATTGATTAGAAAGACTCGCCTCAATTTGTGCAACACCATCTACCTAGTGCAAAATGGAGCCCATAGCTAGTCCAGGGTACTTTAGCTTATCACTAGTGGAATACTATAAACCCATTTTCAGCGGGCTGAATATGTGAACATCATTAAACTCAGCTATAATTTTCAGTAGTATTCAAAAAGGGGCTGTGACTTTATGATACGAAATAGTCCTTGACATTCATAATTCCTAAGTACTTTCTTTTATCATTTTGCTGATGTATGTTCTGTTCTAAAATCGGAAGGATAATGGATGTGCTTCTTAAACCGTAAATTAGGTTTTATATCAGAGCCTTGTCACTGCTGACAGGTGACCTGAGTGTGGTCCTGCCTCCCCAGCCCTTCTTCCCACTGCTTCTCAAGGACAGAGGGTCAGCCTGGGAGGAGGGTCCAGGAGACTGCTGAATCCCTCAGGAAACATCTTAGGACCGTAATAACATTTACTGCAAGCCATAATCATTTTATGTTCTCTCTAACAGCTAAGAGCAGAGCTAGACTTTGCTGTCACATGTATTTTTATTAATCAAGGGCATTTAAAGTTTGAGTGGATATTATAAATTTCAAAGCCTAGATACTTCTGATCTGTGTGAAGCAAGTCCTAAATTTTAGAAAAATACAGGGCCTGCCAGGATCTTTAGTTGGTTTCACGAAAAGCAGAACCAAGATGTGTGTTAGGGGATATTTGGAATTAAATGTATTCTTAAATGTGATCAAAAAGGAAATCTGGCCCAGCAGGTGTAATTAGGAAGATAAAATAGTGCATGTACATGGCGAACTTGTATCAATAAAGGCAGAACATAAACCGATCTTACATTTTACTGTAAAACAGTGTTATAATCAGAAGCGCAATGCAATCAAAGCAACTGGCTTTCTATCACAGTGAATGGGAAGACTGTTTGAAAACAAGGGAGGAGGAACTGCTTCTTACGCTGCTCACCACTCTAACCAGGGCATTGATTCCAAAGCCCTGATGTAACTCTAGAGCGTGGCATGTGATGTGATGCAGAACTGCCATGACAGCAGCGTGCAGAGTCCCTAGCCGTGGGTTCTTCCATCCTACTAGGTGTAAGGACCGAGAAATCCAGTCTTGAAATATCCTTACACATGTGAATTTTGAGGTGAAAACGTATTAAAAGCGGGGGGGGGGGGAATTCTGGTATTCAACATGCAAAGCCCCTTAGTTTGGAAGTAGGGCCAAGTACAAGCTCTTCAGTAGAGCCCCAGGTCTAGAGCCAAGAGGTATGAATGAGCTGTGGGGGGGCCTCCATTCCCCGGGCTTCCACAGAAGAGACCCATGCCAGACGTAAAGGATTCCTGGGTGAAACCTGCCGTATTCCTGCCTGGGGAAGAGCCTTGAGATACACACCTGTCAGGAGGCTTCCTCTTAGAGTTAAGGTCCTCTCCTGTGTTCACAAGTGTCACTTTCTCTGTGCCTTAGTAAAAGGGTCCATTCATCCCACAGGTACTTAATGATAACTTGCTGATCGCCTGTAAGCATCTTCTGACACAGTGACATGAGGAATCAAAAACCCAAGTCCACTCCCTTCACGGAGCACTGCACTGCATCTGTTTGTGTCCTTGGCTCTCCCCAGATAGCACAGTCTAGACAGCTTTGGAAAGTCACCCAGTTGAGTGCTCTGCCTATGTTATACCTCTGGGCAATATCTACATTCCACATCTAAACGCTACCTATGAGCCACGTTCTCTAACTTTAAAAGTATTGTCATCAAATGCATGTGCATGGGATTGCTCACTTTAAAGCAGAGCCTAGCACTGCGTCTGGCACAGACAACCGAACGAAACAAAGCATTACAACCCCCAAATATCCTTGGTTTCTAACAGGAACGGGTATTTTTGGCAGGAAAAAAAAAAAAAAACCAAACTCAATCCTGTTGCATGAGTTTAAATAATATTTAAATAATATTGTAATGAGGAGGGAAAGGGAAAACTTAGTGACAGACTGAGTTGAGGGAATTTTTAGAGAATACATGTAAAAGGTTATTAAGTAGTATTCAACAATGCTATCCTTCAAGAATGGTGAAACATTTGTTACTTTATTAGCAAAACTTGGCAGATACTTTAGGAAATAAAGCAATGGGGTAAGTGACCTGTCCATCTCATCTAGATGAACGACACCCACCATTCCAGACACTGAAGAAGGGCGATCCAGTAACGCTCATGAGTTTTCATTACTGCATAGTTTCCCAGTGACCAAGACGATTCTCAAAAGCCCAAGGTAATATGAAAATTCTCATGGTGCTCACAACCTGCAGCCAGAGCTCAATTTACTCCAATACCAGACCTACATAAAAGCCTGCAGGCTCAGGAGCAGATAGTATATAAGTAAGAAAGGCATGGCAAGTCCTTCAACAAAGGCATTCTTCTTCTAAGTAGAGCCAGCTTCCCTCCACAAAATTCGTTCTTAGAAGTTCACAGGTGAGGCAGGTTGTACCCATGGAGAGTATTTGAACATTGTTTTCTGAGTATACATTTCCCCTCATCAAATAGCTGCCTCCATCCTCCTCATTTGTATCAGCAACAAAGTCCATTCCATAAATACAAGAAGCACTCTACATATTGTTAAAAGGCTAAGAACACAAAAGCTCTTAACACAAAAGTGAAGATTTCCCTCAAATTTACACTTCCCACATGCTGGGTCAATCCAATACCTTTTGACTGAAAGACATTAAATGTTATCCATTGTTAGGACTGCAAAATGAATGCTGTTTCTTTTGGGGGGAAAAGTTCTCGAAAAATCTTTTAAATGAGCAGAAATCTGTTTACTTTTATTTGGGTAAGGTCCTGTCATAGATATCCACATCTATTCTAATACAAACAGCAGGTGCATAGCCATGGTCTAACAGGACTGACTGTATTAGCTTGCTCTTCATTTAACTATGAGGTCTGTTCTCGCAGCCTTTTTATAGGTAAGTAAACTATGAAAGAGAGAAATTAGACAACCCATTGATCACAAGTCTCACACAGTTATGACACAGTGCTTCTAATTATGTAAGAAAGACCCACATTCCTGCCTGTGATGACATGTAGATCTACAGAATGTTCTGAAAGAAATTGTTATGTGACAGTTAGTTGGAAACTGAACAATTCAAGATCAGAGCAAACCAACACAAATTCAAGCCTACATACAGGCTCAAAGTATGGAGTGTTCGAAAGGAAACAACTTAGTCAAAAGCACTGTTTTCTCACTGATGACTCACAACTAGGTTCATTTATGTTTAGAAACAATTTTGGGGATTGACTCTATTCATTACCAGATGTGAATCTCTAAAAGGCGCTGCATTATCTCAGATCTCTGGTTTTAAGGAAGTTAGGGTCAGGAGAGCAGTAAGTTGTCAAATATTACACAGCTGTCCAATGAGAAGCTTAGTGATACTGCTGTTGTACCCAATGGGAAGATGTTAAACATAACAGACCGCCACAAATTTCCACCAGAAATGGAGCTTCTATGCATTACCATCGGCAGTAAAGGAGAACTGTGATTTGCTGGAGAATCATCACTAAAGCCAGTCTTCAGAACTTGTGAAACACTGGCAAGCTCACAGGAAAGGGGTGTTCAAGGGTGGCCACACTGCCACTCAACACCATGCTTTTCATCTTCACACTCTTGGGGAGTGTTCTTATTTCCATTTCTGTACTGCCTATGCGCATCCATTGTTCATGTTTTGTAGCAATACTATTTTTATTGTTGATACTCAATATCTAGTTTAATCATTCGCCTAACCCTTATACCTCACACTCACATTTAAACATGACAAGTATGTCAAATTTGCATGTATTACCCGTTATTGAATTTTCTCATATGTGCTTTATAATCGTAATCTTCTGTGTAACTCAGTAAGGTAAACGAGCTACTGACAGGGGCCATGATCTAGGAAGGATATCCTCCTGTACTACACTTACCTAAAGTTTCCAGGAATTTTGTTTCTGGAGCCCAGACTACTCCTGAATCAAGTAAAAGGATCTGCTTCCTCTGCTTAAGTGTTCATACTCTGCTCTGGAACGTCCTACATTAGCCTCACAGAGGGAAACTGGAGTCTCTATATTACTATGACTTAGTTCTCTCCCTGAATGCTGCAAATGCGTCTACAAAAAAGAAGATGGATCCAAGTTCATAAAAGAATTATTATTAGGTATGAAAGCACAAATTAATCCCAAAAGAGTGACAGTGGGTGACTTCAAGACACTACTTTCTCCAATAGACAGTTCATCCAGACAAAAACAAAGCAGACAGACAATGGATTTAAGTTGCACCACAAACCAAATGAATCTGACAGGTGTCTATGGAGTATTCCACCTGCACACTAAAGATTGCATATTCCTGGCAGCCTATGGAACACTCTGCAGAATCAACCACATATTAGGGTACAAAGAAAGTCTCGATAAATACAGGAAAACTGCAATAATGGCCTGTATTCCATCTGGCCACAATGGATACATATTTAATAGCAATAGAAACTAAGTAGAAACTAAAGACATACTCCCAAATGATAATTATGCCAGGAAATAAATTTAAAAATTGATTGAATGTAATGAAAATGAAAACATAACATCCCAAAACCCATAGGACACACTGAACAAAGTTCTAACAGGAAAGTTTATAACACTGTATACATAAACACACACACACACACAAACACACATACACACCTATAAAGATCTCATATTAATAACTTAATGATGAACATGAAGTCCTTGGCAAAACAAACACAAACAATCCCCGCAAACGTATAGATGAGAGGAAATAATAAAAGTCATAGCTGAGCTCAAAATAATAGCAACGTACAGAACACCCACAGTCAGCGTTGCTGAGGAGAGGAAATGTGAAACCATCACCATCTACACTAAAATCAGAACAGGGTGAGGATGTCCATTCTCTCCACTGCCTTCCCATAACTGTTCAAGACTTAGCTGGGATAAAGACAAAAGAAGCAGTTAAAGGAGACAGATACAGGGAAGAAAGACGTCAACACGTCCACATTTGCAGATGGTTAAAAAAAGGCTCTCTAGGTTCCACCAGCAAATTCCTATGATAAGAAAGCCAGATGGCCAGCACACAAGTGCGAGCATACTTAGCATGGTTATCAACCATGTCACACTGCAGTGACTCCCAGGTATGCTCAAATTACAGAGACTAAAACCCACAAAATACTTCTGTAAAAGACAAGGGCATGGTTGGCTCTGTAAGGGAACCATGGGCAGGTCTTCTGTGTATGCCTCTGACTTGTCAATAGTTCATTACCTAACTGGCTCCCTGCTTGTGCCAATTCGATGATTAAAAAGTACTCAGTACATCTTTCTAGACAGATGCTTCTCTCCCCTTGTAAGGAGTGGGGAATGGGGATAACTAATTAAAGCATAATTGTGCACAACAGTGAACAGAATATGAAATGGCTGCCTGTTGCCTATGTCCTAGCCCTTCAAAGGACAAGAGCTCAATTTAAAAAAAAAAAGATTAATCTCTCCTCTCTCTCTCTCTCTCTCTCTCTCTCTCACACACACACACACACACACACACACACACACATCTATTTTAGTCTGCTATGTTGCTCTAGCTATTCTGGAACTTGCTATGTAGGCCAGGCTGGACTTGAACTCAGAAATCCGCTTGCCTTGGCCCCCGGAGTGCTGGGATTAAAGTGTGTGCCACTATAGCCAAGGAGGAAGAACTCCTTTTAAAGGCCCAAACTCCTTACTCTGCACAGTGACTTGAGACCTTTCAAAATATTTGGCGCTATAAAGAGACATCAGCTCTACTGTGGTGTGGTAAGATTTCTCTGACATCACTTCCCTAACCAGGAATCCAACCAGCAGCCCCCTGTAGGGAAGAAGAGCTTGTTGGATGTTTCAGAACTCAGGGCTGCACTGAGACACCTTGACGACAACAGTGAGAAAAGAGAAAGGTTGAGTTCAGTAGTAAGCCGAATAGTTGGCTTCGCCTGCACTCTCCTCTGCCACTAAACGCTCCCACCACCATACATGGAGACGCCTCCCAGGCCTACAGTTCTACGGTGCAAGGGGGTCACTGTAGACGGACAGTCGGCTTTCCCCATCTCCTCCTCTTCAGGAGGCTTAACGGATGTGTGTAACCACAGGAAATACTGGGCTTGCCAGGAGAGCCAACCCACCTGGAGTCAGGAACAAGTGCGGCAAGGTTCTCAGCAGACAAGGCACAGATCTTGCTGCTATACATCCTAGCTGGGGAGATGCCACGGCAGAGCAACTAGACAGTACCATGACAGCAGGGATGCCTACATCATGGGATGTCAGCGTTCCCATGCGAGCCCGGTGTCCACCATCTCCTCCCAGTCCAAAGGGAATAGCAGTTCAGCAATGGCCTATGGCAGGAGCATCCACTGTTAGTATACCTCTCATAGTCCAGTGCTGGAAGCCTTACACACCCAACATAAGAACGTATTTCCAAGAGGCTGTAATCAAAACAGCAGAGTGTCGACGTAGAAATGGATACGCAAACCAGTGAGACAAAATAGAAACTCATACATTGATGGTCAACTGATTCCTGACAAAGGAGTCACTCACGCACAGTGCAAGAGTAGCCTCAGTAGATACACAGAGGTCAACTCAAATGCACTGAAGATGTAAATACCAGGCCCCAGTCTAAAACCACAGTAAGAAATAAGATATAGTCCTGTAACAATGGTGTAAGGCATTGGAGGCTAAAAACAGACGGGTTGAAGGACACCATTCTAAAACCATCAGAGAAAACAATTTTTAAAAATGCTGTGACTATTACCTCCTTAGCAAGTGCATGGTTTGCAAATACTTTCTTCATTAAATGGAGTAGTCTATATACAAAATAGAATGAATGCCAGCAACTAGATGACAGTAAGAAAAATTAATCTGATTTTTGAAACTGATAAAAGTAGGCACAAGAGGGATGGCCGCATAAGCATGGGGACCTGGGTTCAGATCCCCGGGACCCATGGGAAAAACAGGAGCCGCACACATTCCTAATCCCAGTGCTGGGGTGGGCAGCAAAAGGTGGGCCCTGGTGCTCAGTGGCCATCCAATGTACGTGACCTGGTGGACTCCAGGCTGGGGAGTCCACGACAGCAGAGAACGTAGAGGCTGACCTGACAGGAAGGAGGGACACGGCCCCAGGCATGAGAGGCGAAGGCAGTGATGAAGATCAGCAGGAATGAAAATCAGCTTTCTAGAGATCCCCACTTACTCTCCTTTTCCAAAAGGACTGGTACAGGGACCACTCCTTCCTGTTTGGGCAGTCTTTACATTCTCTGCTCTCATGTAGGAAGCTTCTAAAGAGGGAGGTCAGTTTTTTGCTTTCAAATCCCAAAATGTATACTGCTTTTGTTTGTTCTGTGTTTGGAAAACAGGCCTCCCTGCCCTTAGGTCTTTAGTTACATTCCCGTGTCTTTGTCCACATGGTTTTTTTTGTTTGTTTCATTTACGTCATGTAGTTCAGTCGGTGAAATCTTTCAGGCGGTTCGCTTTTAAGTAATTAATATTTTATTTTTACTCCCATATTTAAGCTGAATAAAATGCAAACGAATTTCATTTTGTACAAATAAACAGTTCATGGCAACAAATTATATATGTAATAAAGGCATTTAAATTAATTTGAGGAGGTTAGTAGTGACTATAAAGCATCATTCTGGAGAGATATATTTTGGGGTGAGAGTGTAAAAATATTATCAATGTTCTGCTTAAAATGATGAGCATTCAGGATGGCAGACAATTACAATGACAATACTTCTAATCTTTCTCTTCAACCAGCAATATGCTCTTCTAGTTTCCACAGCAACCCAATCAATTTCTGATTACAAATGCATGCAGAGCAATTTAGGCTGAGGCTAGGGAAAATGAAGAGCATATTTGTAGAGTTGGAGAAAAATCTGAAATTAGCCTGTATCACTCATCTGCAAGGCTGTATTTGCTGTTCACAATTAAGATCAAGACCAGAAACTTAAAAGGGAGATTTCTAGCAGATGGTAGTGAACCGGGTTTTCTTGAGCATTCTTTCACTATGTCTTGCTAAGATACAAAGAGACCTCGTACCTGCTGCTGTGAGTGGAGTGGAATTCAATTGTAGCAGTTGAAAGCACAAAAGCACAGAGAAATGACAGTTAAGACACCAACGTGGGGGCAACTAACAGAGGCACAAATGACTTCAGTCAACTATTCGTTTGGATTCGTGCATTAGTTACCAAATTACAACCCAAGGTTCTCTTCAAAGTTGGAGATTATCCTCCCTCGCTAAATGTAACAGCAAGTAAATACCGACAGATAAGGCCAGATGTTACACTGATTTTTTTTTTAATCAATTCATTCCTAAAATGATAAAAATAAAAAGCAAAACCCCTCTTACAACCACTTGAACTACATACGGCAGCAGCCTCACTAAGAATGAGAGAGTCGTGGCTTAAACACATCTTCCATTAGGTCCTAGTCTTTTGGAGAACCCCATCCTCACTGAATTAAGTGCATCGGTAACCAAAGAAAAATGCCAGCGAAGTCGTTAGGACAATGCACAAGGAGCACCCGGGGTGCCTCCTGAGCATTAATGTGGCTTCCAGAACGCATAACTCACTAGTACCAGTGGCTAAGGTTCTGAAGCGGAGATTAGAAGCTTATAAAGTCCCTGAAGGTCTACTTTATAAGACAGGCCAATTACATGTTAGTACATGTAAAAAACGACACACAAGGCCGCTGTCTCCTCAGCAGTTAGCATGTGCCACTCACACCGCTGAACATGCCCTGGGCCTTTCAGTGCCATTCCTCATCATGGCTATGGGGTCCCGTCAAGCCGTGAAGTACTTACCGCCTATAGCTGATGACGCACTGCTTGCCAGCTTACTTTGGCCCAAGGCCACCAGGCGACAGAGACTAGACCAAGACAGTCGCTCTGTGGAAACCACAACACTTACCACTCGGAGAGCAGTGGTGTGGGGACACCTTATCCAGGGCTTTTCAAAATTGTGCACTGTTACCCAAAGGCAGCCTAGTTGCAAATGCATAGTGAGGCTTTTCAAAACAAGATTGCATTACCTTGCAGCTGGGAAAAACTAAGGAACTGATCATAAAGAACAACTTTTTGTTTTTTGAAACAGTGTCTTACTATGTAGCTCTGGCTGTTCTGGAACTCACTATTTTAGAGCAGGCCGGCCTGGAACTCACAGAATTCCCTGCCTCTGCCTCCCAAGTGCTAGGACTAAAGGTGTGCATCACTACGTATGTATGTATGTATGTATGTATGTATGTATGTATGTATGTATATATAAGTCTTAGAACTACATGCCCTAAGTAGTTATTCTAGAATAATCTAATGAGGAAAGCGATAGTGTGATTATTTGAGAAATTATTTTTCTGAATGGTAAATAATTTTTAATTGGTTCATTAATCTTGTTCAATGTAATATCATTCAAATTTCAAAATTCACTGATGAAACGCATTTATGCATCTAGGTCAGAATGAACGCCAGCTCTTGGCCCCAGGCTGAAACAAATGTACAAATTTTTATAAAATGTAAAGGAATTCTAAAGTATCTTGGAAAGATAATGAAGGCTGACATAAATTTAAGTTTTATGTGCAAAGAGCAAAATGTTGAAATATTAACTACTAGGATTTTTAATGGAAAAATGAGCATTGGCATAATGCTGGGTGGTAGCCCACTATGAAGAAAATGAACTCTAGCATACATATACTGTAGTGGAAAAACTGTGAAGACTCTTGACAATCTACATCAATGAGGCTTATCTGGTAACCAAGATGATATTGTGTATGTGTTTTTGTGAATGTTTCCTCATTACAAGAATGCTGCTATAAAAATAACAGTTTGTACTTACTAAAATAAATATTTTTGTGTTTTTATTGGCCTAGGAAATCCTCATGTAGTAAGAATTCTATACAGCCTCTGTGAAAAAGTATGAATATCTCAGAAGTGACTGAGATGAAGTTGCTTTTGCCATTAACAACCTCAAATGGCAGCTGGGAACAGGGATAACATGTGATCTGCTCCTTGACAGCTGGTATAGTTAGGCTACTTTCACGTCACTAATCAAGACAGATAACATATATTCATCCAAAGACACCAATATCTACAGTAGCTGTTTCTAATACTTACACACTAGGAACAACACAAATGTCCATTAATAGTAAGTAAACAAACTGTGTTGTATCCAAACAGATGGAGTGTCTATCAACATACAAGGACAATGAAGCATATGATGATATTGAAATAACCATGTTGGTTGAAAAAATACACCAGAAAATATAGATACTATAGTTTTATCTATAAAATTTACTCTTTAAAAAGGAAGTGCGTGTGAGGGTTTTCTGGGGGTCTGAGGAAACTGGGTGGGGTAACCATGTGCATTTTTTTTTTGATTATTGTCATAGCTCTTCTTCACAGTTGATAAGAATGTCAATATTTAGTCCATTCTGTATTTGATATTTGTAATATATTTTAAGCTCCACTAAACTTTTGTTTAAAAAAAAAAAAAAAAAAAAGGAAAGACGGGAAGGACACACTAATTGCAGACGTGAAATAAGTCCATGAAAACATTTACTTGGACACACCTAAGCCTGGAAAGGGTGCTGCTTGCCTGTAATCTCAGCACAAAGGAGGTGAGGCAGGAAACCTGGTAATGGGCTCTAGCGTGGACTGACTGTGAGACCCCGTAAATACATCATTTCTGCTAGGGCTGAAGGGTTATGGGTCTGAGAAGGGAAACAGGAAGAAGACAGGAACAGGCAAGTTCAGATAAGCCAAGGTCTGCAACTTCTCATAAGTTACCATGTCCTTAGCCCCTCAATATTTTCCAAATGATTCTCAGCTTGGAGAGGTTTTCAGACTTGATAGTGGAAATGAGAGCTATACACCTTTTCAATTATGAACTGGATGCGGATTCCGAGTTGGCTTCCCAATACTTTAATGAATCTCAGTACGTACAGTCCAGTCAGCTTTACTTAACGACAAGAACCATCACTATGATACGAAGCCAAGCCACTCAGTAAAATTAAAAGGCTCAACTACTTTGTTTTGTAGAACAGTTAAGCTTATAATGTAACCACAAGCCAACATCAGCTTAACAATGAGACACTTTAATAGTTCACTTACTCTCCACCCTCAAGAGTGTTGTCCATCCCTAGAGGATGTGACCCCAGGCAGGGCTGCTCCGACCAGAGTCTAAGGCTCTTAAAAGTCTTTTTTGGATTAAGACCAGTTTCCTAAATTCTTGCCTGTCGTTAGCTTATTTTTCTGGTTAAAAATCAGTTTGTTTTGGGGTCCCAGATTTAGATTCTGGTTCGAAGTGTCGCTTGTCCTGAATCTCTCTTTACTGCCTCCCAGTGACTGCCCCCCATACTTCTTACGCTGTCTTCATCTATCTGCTTCGGCCTCTAAGAGCCCTGGAGAAAGCTGGAGCTCACAGACCAGCTATGTCAACAAGGCTTGTACTGAGTTATGCCAAACTCCCAGCGTCCTTGGATTTTTTTTTTTTTTTTTACTTTAATACTGTTAATGTGATTTACTCGTATCATCTAGTGTTAGTTGCAAATCACTTAAGTCAGCATTATTCATAAAACAGTGGCCAACTATCACATAGATAAGTAATTTTTACCTATAACAAATGAATTAATGGCCTATGCTTTTTCCCCTATAAGTAATGACTGTGGAAGAAATGTGGGATGCACATAGATTGACAGTGATGGCCGAATTACTTCACAAGCTATTCAGCAATTAATGAATATATTAATGAGCTACTCCTATGGTGCCGTGCAATCTTTTGTTTGTTTGTTTTGTTTTGTTTTGATTTTTCAAGACAGGGTTTCTCTGTGCTTTGGAGACTGTCATAGAACTAGCTCTTATAGCCCAGGCTGGTCTTGACCTCACAGAGATCCACCTGCCTCTGCCTCCCGAGTGCTGGGACTAAAGGCGTGCACCACCAACACCTGGCTCAATGCCCAGAGGTGCTGTGCAGTCTTAAAGGGAAACATAAAACATTCACCATTTATATTTCAGCGTTATCTTGGAGAGTTAGTGTTTGGTAAATTTCTAAATCATTTTCATATTTACTCCCAATAATGACAGGCAGGCAATAACTCTGTGAACGTGAATCACTGTGGATGCAGGCAACATCTAGTGAAAACATCAGCAAATGAAACATAATGCTTATTTATGTAATTTCAATGGGTAGGCAAGCATGAGCAGGGCACCCGTCATTATTGTTTAAAATTAGTGGTTACACAACTCTTCCTGCTCTATGGTCACAACGTCCTGTGAAATCTTGAACTCTGTTAAATTCAAATAATTTTTTTGCTTTTAAGAATGTGTCATTTCATTCAACTTTGAAATAAAGTTATAATTTAATTATGCAAAATAACTTTTTAAAACATATAAAGTGCAGGACATAGATGCTTTGGTAAAGGATTTATTGTTTGTCTCAGAGACTATTTATTCATAGTTTCTTTAATTTAGAACACACAGTCTGTGAAATATAGTTGTTGGTGGATTTTCTGCTAAGTAAAAATCACAAAAGGAAGGCAGTTAGCCATGATGTATCTTGTATTTATCATTTTATTTGGCATTTATTGTATAATCATATTTTTTCTGGTATTACTTTGTCTAACCTATGTTATGTCAATGATTTTAATATGTGTTAGTGTAGAAACATAATTCTAAAATACAAATTATGTTCACAACATAATTTTTCTTTGAAATATAATCAACTCACATATTTTTTTCCAAAATGACTAACTTTGGTAAATGAAAAAAATGCATGGATAATGACACCTTAAATTTCTCTTTAGCCTGTGGCTCTCACATATATAAGGCAAACCTGAAAATAAATTCTCATTGAATACACATTTCACTACACTGACTAAGCAAATTACCACACAGGGCTTTGAAAGTTCTGCTTCCAGGCGGGCAGTGGTACCGCACGCCTTTAATCCAGCACTCAGGAGGCAGAGGCAGGGGGAGTCTCTGTGAGTTCAAGAATACCCTGATCTACAGAGCAAGTTCCAGGACAGTCAGGGTTACACAGAGACACCTGTCTTAGAAAGACAAAGACAAAAATAAACAAAAAACAAAACAAAACAAAAATCGTGTCCGCGCACACGCGCGCACACGCACGCGCGTATACACACACACACACACACACACACACACACACACAAGTTCTACTTCCTGAACTCCAAATCTAGATATGCTTGTTTCTCTTTCTAGGTCCTACAAACTCAAGCTGGCCACAGTAAGACCTTGACATGCTTCTCACCCCTACATATTCACCCCACAGTCAAATATGTGACCTCATAAGAACCACGTGAAGCAGACGGTATTTAAATGTGTTCTTATTAAGGAATCACAGGCAAAGTGAGGATGTTCCCCTGGGCACTAACTATGAGAAAGATACATATTTACATTTATGCCCATACACTGGGTCTACCCTCGGCCTTGCTTACAGAAGCTTATTTTGCAGTGGGCAGCAGGAAATGCAGGCTCACGACTGCTCAGAGTGCTGAGACTAAGCGACTGTCCTTGCTCATCCCTGAATGATACATCTGTATCCACTCCTTCTGCCACCGTTCAGGAGATAAAGCAGAAGGGAAAGCAAAGAAAACAGCAGAGTTGGAGGGTGGGAAGTAGAGCTGGGAAATGTTTTCCCCTGGGCCGACACGGCTATTGGACTTAGGAACACATACCTGCTCTGGTTAGTTGCACTAAGACCAAGCCAAGCAAAACTAAGTCATGGAGAGGGAGAAGCTTCAAGGCTCCTCCCATAACTGACACATTATTAGGCAAGACTTTGGGGGATATTTCAGCTTGGCAGACCACTTACTTCACCACCTGCCCGACTAAGAGTGCCGCCACTGGGCTGACCAATGCGTTTAGTAATGCATTGATTTACAACTTCCATGTGTCCATGCCTATAAAGCAACCATGTAATGCATCTGGGGTGGAATGTGTCATTTGGGGTGTCTGTGTTCCCGGGGATGGTCATTCATATTTGGCTCAGATAGGACCGTCTCTTAACTCTCTTTGCAGTAAGAGCTGTGTTTCCTGCTGATAATAGCAACACCATTTTAGAGAGATGACCCCTATGACTAACACTGGCCAGTCACACGTTAAACATCCAGAATAACAGACACAAGTATCCATTCTCAAACTTCCATATCTAGAGGTGGGCGTCGTTCTAAAGCAAAAGCACAACTTTCATAAATTGCAAGCAGGATCAACTTTAGAAGTCAAATCCGTAAGCATCAAGCAACAAATGCTTGATGACTAGGAATCCAGTAGCTTATGAAATAAGAACAAGAGTTTACAAATGAGACTGCAGTGTTAAAATCTTTCTGCACAGCAAAAGAAATAATCCATTGCCTATGTAAGGGGAAATTCTGTAAAATATTTATTCCATAGGGAATCAATATATAGACTCTTTAAAGAGTTCAAAATTAAATTATCAAACAACCCTATCAAGAAGGGAATTGAACTGCACAGATTTTTTTAAAATAAAAAAAGAAATACAAATATAAAAAAAAAAAAGAAAAGAAAACTATTTGAGTTTCCAGCTCACCCAGGTTAGAACAGATAACGCAAAAATAAATACATGTTGGGCAAGATGGCAAGGGCCTTATCATTGAGAATGGGAATGTAAGTTGTAAGTCAGTCTATCGACTATGGCGAAGTATGGAATGAGCAGGGTTTCTTAAACTATTTCCAGCTGTGACCCATTTTCACCTGTAAGATTTTTATATGAACCCCAGTATTTAGGCACATAAAATAGAATGTAAATTAAATATTAACTGATCAAAATTAGTGCATTGTTATACTATATAATGTCATCATTTCTTAAAGACAAACTAAATCTTCATACCAATGGGACCCATATGTTTGATCATTTTTGCATAGAGAACTAAATCTTGATTCTGCAGATGAGGACATATTCAGCATTGTTCAGAGCCGGATGATATTCTGATTTTATAATATTCAATGCCAAGAATGTCAACTTGGATAGAGACACAGTAGAAAATGAAAGAAGAAAGATTAGGGAACATTTATTTCAGAAACTTCTGGAAATTCTCTCTTAACCCCGAGCTAAGGTTCATCTATTATGTATCCTGAGAAAAATCAAACCATCAAATCAAACAGCAAAACAAATTGTACTAGGTTGACATGATGGCAAGAAAATACTGAGTCTTTTTGTCTCTCCATATTTAACCCATTATGTTTCTGTAAGAGCAGAAAACTTTGTAAAACACTGCAATTCATAGTATGCAAGAGTGCAGATCTCAAGTGTTTCAGGCAGAATCTGTTGGCCTTGCGCGTCACGCCAATAAACACAGTGCAAAGAACACCTTTGTCGAGTGCTGGGAGCCCAGGCTGCAGTGATGTTGTGGGTGCAACACTGGCCAGCACCGCCAGAGACACCTCAGTTCTACGACACATTCGAGTCTGAATTGCATTCTGTTTACAAACTCTTAACTGTTACCAAAGTTTTCATGATCCTCATGCATAGTCAGTCAGATGACACTGCGTGGTGTCCCCCCATACAGTTGAAGACGCTGTGCTGGAGAGATCCTGTAAATCTGAGTCTGTCATAGCACAAAGGTCACAGTGTGGAATCATCCATGGGGATACAAAAAGTGTGTGTGTGGGGGGGGGGGATTAGGGGAGGGAGGAAGGGAGGGAGAAAGTGTTTTATCAACCACAATGAAAAATTACATTAGTTGAGTAAAATAAAGCTATCATGCTACATGTAGATATTTTCAAAAAGTATGGCATATTTTTCACAATTGCAAAATCTAGAAAGTAAAAGAAAACCAAGGGCATGAAGATGTGGCTGGGAAGGGAAGGAGGGATAAGAGGTAAGGACAGAGAAACAGAGGCGGCAAATGTGGTCAAAGGGCATTGTATGCATGCGTGGTGGTGCTACAGTGAATCTTCTTGCTTTTTTGGATTAATGTGTACCAATAAAATTCATAAAACAACTGTGTAAAGTCCTGACCAAAAGCACAACAGTTCTTCATAAATACAACTATAAAACAAAAATACAACCATGACCATTTAAAAAGCAAGAATGCAGTTTCTATTAAAATAACACACTAACAAGATTTTTGAAATGAAGCAATCTAATCACAACATTTAATAGAAACAATGGAAATCAAATGAGGAGAGATTATACTGAAATTGAAACTATAAGTCTGTGGTCTCATAGAATGCTTGTTGTAGTATATAAGGTTGGGTCGGATCCCTAGCACCTACTCCCTCCTCCTCTAGAATTAAGCTGTTATCCAAATCAGAAGAATTTCCAGAACCAGTTTAGGAAAGTAAGAGGAATCAAAACTGAATTTAATTAAGGAAAAAAATTAATGAACTAGCAATGATAATATACTGGTGGATATTAGAATGTTGAGCATATTAATGATACGTGACTTCAATATCATAGAGACATAAATACGTATGTATAGTCACAGAGCATGCAGATAAGGGGCAATAACTAGTTGATTGTCTTTGAAACATTCTTTTTTATATTTTAAATACTCTACATCATAATTTTTGTCTTCTACAATTGAAATCCTTAAAATACATGTAAAGGAAAACAATCTCAAAGAGTCCACTTGGATCAGCACTGCATGACTGTGTGTGCAAATGAAATCAGTAAGACGCCAGTATGGGGACTGCACTATTAGCCATGGTAACCAAGGAATTAACTCAAAGTTCATCACAGAAGAACGGGTAAAGAAAATGTGGGCTCTAAGTACAATGGGGGGGGGGAGGATCGTGTCATCTTTACAATATGGGAAACCTAAGGACGTCATCCTAAGTGAAATAAGACAGATGCTTGAGAGTCACATTTACACAGTCTAAAAAGGAAACCTCTTAGAAACAGACAGGGAAGTGTTGTCAACAGAAGCTTCTCCGTCAAATGATAAAGATTTCTGTGAGGATTACATTATGCTTCTAGCAATGTATCACGTTCTTGTTACAAACCTAAAAAATTAAAATAAAATATTTTTGTGCAGAATGTAAGTATACTACACAGCTAATTTCCTTCTTAAAGGAAAGTTCATGCTGTCTTTAACACTGTTGTGTCCTGGTAGTTAACAACTCCTGTCCTGCTACCATGCCCAAGACATGAATCCAAACAGCCCCCACCTGACCTGGCATGGACTGTTGTCTAACGGTTCCCAGTATCACTGCATTTGGAAATTACACCATGGGGCTGTAATTAGGGTTTTGCTAGGACTCAGGGGTCAGACCCTCATGATGACATCAGTAGTTTCCTAAGATAAAAACGGTTGGGATGGTTAGGAAAGGGAAGGACTCCACACACATTCATAGAGGAAGGTCGCATGAGGACACACACTGAGAAGCCAGCTGATAATAAGCGTGAAGGACAGATTTCCCAATACCCAAACTCACAGCATCTTGGACTAACAACTTCTAGAAAGGTGAGAAACAAAAGTCTCAGTTAAGCAACCCAAGCCATGGTATTCTGTTAAGGCAAGCTGTTGCTAAATTCCTTCCCTGGGGTAGAAGCAAACAATTTCTACCCTGTATCCTAGGATACCGATGATGACAAACTCAGGTACAATTCCACCCGAGTTCATTCTGGTGAATCAATGGGTTTGTTAGGAGTACTTACAGAGAAATGGGGGAAGGGAACACTAATAATCTTAAAATAGCCACTATCGAAGGTCCGCAGCCAGCCTGGAAGATGACCCCTCCATGCTGTGTAGAGGTGGATGATGACTCCTCCACGCTATATAGATGGAGCCCCTTCCCTAGTGCTTCCCTTCCTATCTGAGACCCTTTTGGAGTTTTCAAGGCCACGGGCAATTGGCTAGGAGTGGTGAATATTCAGTGAGGGGCCTGTGACCTTCCCAACATCTTCCATCTATGAGTGCAAGTCAACAGTCTAGACACAGTCATCACGACCTTCTGTGAAGATGGCGGCAGTGTGGCTTGGAGGATAGTCCTGTACTCCAGCAGTTCAAACTAAGCTGATGTGGCACAACCATAGCAATACATCTCATTTTGGGTAGCAATACTTGGATCCCTGGAAAATACTTTGCTTCTTTGCCAATTAAAAAAAAAATCAATGACCAGTAGTTGTTTTGTTCAATAAACATATCATGTTAAATCACGCACAAGAACGTCAGGGTCATTTAGCAATGGAATGCCATCTGGCGATTACTGAACACGTGCTCAAATCATCAGACCAAGTAATAATAATAATAAAAAGCTGCTAATCATTGGTAACTGTAGAATGCATTTTTGATAAAAATTTAATATATCACAAACTAAAACCCTAACAAACTAAGAAAAGATGGCTATTCACCCACACATTATCCTACACATTCTATGTAATCTGAATCAAATTTCACTTTCCACATGAAATCTTACAGTGTGTCGTGAAAATCTCTATAGATGGTAAGAGACGAAAGATATGAGAAAATGTATCTTACCAAACATAAGATACAACAACTAGACAGTATGATGCTAAGATAACTCAATACATTAAGGGGCAGACTAGAGATTACTGGGTTAGAATTCACTAATGCGAAAGTAACAGTGCTTGTCCATACATAAAGATCAAATTAAAGCCTTACCTCCCACTTTAAATTCACATTTGAGTAATTAATAACTAAATGAACATAAGAATAAACCATGGAAACATGGGCAAATGGGTAGAGCTGGGCACCGAGAAAAGAAATGACCCAATTTACAATTGAAGTACAGAACTAAAGAGGTTCCTCAAAGGCAAAGCACAAACAGTTGAGAAACAAGGAAATGCTCAACATTCTTAGTCAGCAGGTAAATGCAAATCAAAAACTACTTTGAGAGCTCATCTTACACCGGTCAGAATGGCCAAGACTAATGAAGCAAATAACAGCTCATGGTGCAGAGGGTGTAGGGAAAGGGGAACACTTATTTATTGCTGTTGGGAGTGCAAACTTTCACAGCTACTATGGGAATTAGTGTAGCAGTTCCTCAAGAAACTGGTAATAGATCCACCATAAGATCTAGCTATACCATCAAAGAGACTTTGCATATGCTACTCAAAGGGCGTTATATTCTGCTATAGAGACACTTACTAACAATGTTTACTGCTGCACTGTTCACAATATCCAGAAATTATAAACAGCCTAGTCCATCAAGGGGTGAATGAATAATGAAAATGTACATTCACACAAGATATTACCCTGCTTGAATAAATAAACAGAACCACAAACTCATGAAATTCACAGGTAAATGGATGGATCTATAGAAAATTAACCCGAGTGGAGATGTCAACTTTTAAGCACTTGATAGATGTGATACAATCTATATATCATCACCAAGATTAGGTACAGAGTAAGGGACTGTGCAGGAGGGAGCGCCACTCAAGGACGGGGAATGATGATAAGGCTCCATCGCTGAAGAAGACAACACTTGCGTGCCTTATTGAAATCAGAGAATTGAAGCTGGTGCCTAACTTGAACCTTCACCCCTTCTGGCTAGTGTTTGCGGTACTGAAAGGTATTCTGCACACTATCAGAGAGGAAAGGAAACTGCCAACCCGGCGATCTCCGAGACAGACCTGCCTGCACGATATGGCGGTGCAAGTGTGGCACCAACATCGGGAAAATAAACCAACCCGTATCCGACTTTCCAGAATTAAGCCTCACTCCATGAATTGGAATGCATGCCCGACACGATCAGGCAGCTAAGGACTTGAGAACGGATAGACCATGGATGGGCCTAGGAGAAAACCAAACACTACTATTCTGCTAAAGGGATGTAGCAATGAAACGATCCCTATAAAGGCGTGCTGCTACACTCACATATCGATGCTGCAGGATTCATTCATCCTCAGAGAAACACCTTTTTGTAGTAGATAGGAACCGATGATGTACTCATTCCTAAATGAGGGGTCTTCATCTAACCCCTCTCCTCAGTGCTCAGAAAACTATGTACGAGAGGACTGAAGGGGTAGGGGAAACAGATGACTCCAAGGGAAGAGTGTCTTCTAGATGGGGGACTGATACACCTATGAGCTCACAGGGCCTGGCAGCAGGCACCTCAAGCCAGATGCGGGTCATGGTGCTGAGAGGTAGAAATGGTCATGGGTTGCCATACTAATCAAGCAGCTATCCTCAAGTGACATCTTATAGTATGGTATAGTAACCAGCTGAAGAGTAGACTCCATGTCCAGCAGTGTATGGTCCGCACAAAAGGAACTGACTGGTGCTTTTGTAGACCTTTCGTTTCATAGTTTTGTTTGTTAGGGCATCTCTAGGTCTTACTGGGCTTTTGCTTATATATTATAGTTTTCACTTTTTTTGTTTTGGTTTCTTTTTTATGTATATGTTAGTATATCTTCTTTTAAAAAAATTATGGTTTCTTTGGCTTTATATGAGAGAGGGGGGAGAGGGAGGGAGGGAGGGAGAGAAAGTAAAGTGTGAGGGTGGAGAGGTAGGGAGGATCTGGGAAATGCTGGGGGAGGGTAAACTGTGATCAGAATTTATATTCTTTCAATGATTAACTATCATGACTTAATTAAATTAAAATGTGATAAATTTAGTGTGCTTTAGTAAACAGAATGTGCATAGTTTTCATTTTTTCAGTAAAATTATATTGTTTAATTAAAGATGTATGCTTGGATTTAGCTGTATAGTTGTTGGGTGTCATAATAAAGCTTGAAGGTGAAAAAAAAATGAAGTCTTAAAAAAAAATCTATGCAACTATTAGCCAGGGGACTTAATAATTACAGTAAGATGAACTAAAATGTTTCATACATTAAGTTCCTGACCTTTAGAATTGGAGTCTTGGAGAAAACAGTGTTGCACCCTTTGGAAAGTGATGGGGGATGGTGTTATGATGACATACAATGATGTTTGCCTAACTTCCGTACTTTCTAGAGTGAGTGCAGACAGGACCAGGAAAAGCCGCCAAGAGAAACAGGTGCCTTCTCTTACCACCCATCACTGTGCATCCTGCTGGGTTCAGCTGGGTTAATACACTTTTCATTCAGTTGCTATTACTCTATGGCAGAAAATAAGAGTGAATGGGGGAACTTTCGTGTGAGTTTCCTTTCATACTATTAACTTTCCTTTTATGATAAAGCACGTATACTTTAAACAAAAAGTTCGGGAGCTGAAGAGATGTCTCAGTGGTTGAGAGCACTGGCTGTTTTTGCAGAGGACCCATGTTTGACTCATAGCACCTCCATGGTGGTTCACACCATCTGTAGCTCTAGTTCCAGGAGATCGCAGGCCCTTTGGGAGACTCTGAGCATATTAGGCATGCAAAACTTCCATATGCATAAAAAATAAAAACATAACAAGACAAACAAACAAGAAACTAGGTGACTAAACTAGGTAAGCTAAAGAATAATTTCTAAATTTCAGTTACCTATTAAGCTATCTATTGTATCAATTATCTAGCTAGCCAGCTAATGAATTCATGGATGCCCATATATACATACACACACACATTCCTTATACACACTTGATAATATCTACAAAACTTAGACGTCAAGCACACTGTGGTAATAAATGGATAGAATACATATGAACCCATGGGTCCCTTAGTAAGGAAGATCTTATTTATTTTTATTTAAAAGAATATAGAGTACGAGGTGTGGCGGTGTATGCTGTGGTAGAGTATTACTTTATTATCTTAAGGTGTCTGGATTTGTTTAACTCTGTGAAGCTGTGTTAACGTGCTTGTCTAAAACACCTGATGGCCAAATAAAGAGCCCGACGGCCAATAGTGAGGCAGGAGCCAGCATAGGCGGGGCTGACAGACAGAGAGGATAAATACAGGGAGAAAGGAGGAAGGGGAGGAGCAAGAGCCACCGAGCCATCCAAGGAGTAAGAGTGAAAGTAAGATTTACAGAAGAGAAAGGTAGATGGTGGGGTAATTTAAAGTGAGAAAATCTGACAAGGAACAATCCAAGGTAAAGCCAGGCAGTCATAACTAAGAATTGGCTTCCGTGTGTGACTTCTTCGGCGGGAGCTGGGAGGTGTGCCCCTCACAAAGCCGACAGAGAAAAGTGTGCAGCTTCACTCTACAGTAAGCCTTTAATGGAAGGCAGAGGAAGATGGATCTCTGTGAGTTTGAGACCAGTCTTGACTATGCAGCAAGTTCTAGGCCAGTCAAGTCTATGAAGTGAGACTATGACTCGAAAGGATGACAAAAAGAATAAAAAAATGATGAGATGGTTATACTTTGGCTATGGAAGCCAAAGTATAGATACAGATAACCTATTACACTATTTTGAATGTGTATATTTATATCGTTAAGTTGATGAGGTTATGGTTAGAACTAAATGTATGAAAATCAGTGGAAGAAGTATTTGATGTAACAGAAGTGACGTGCTGAACATTAACGTAAGGATATTTGTTAGGAAAATGCCTTCTTCCCACTGGAAAACCGCAGCTTTAGCTGTTCCCAACTTGTCCCTGGTATGTATGAAAGAATAACTTTCAGAAAGGCTGAGAATTTGAGTGCCAACACAGACGAGGGGTAGGAACAGCAGAAAGGAAATGAGAAGATAAAACATTTTTTTTTTTTTTTTTTTTTTTTTTTTTTGAGAGTTACTTGTAACAACCTTAAATTGGAAGCCACAGATCCTCAGCCAGAAGGGGATGGTTAAACAAACAGGAGTGTGTTCGTGCACAAGAATACTGTTTAGGACTAGATACGAAACATTTGCACACCGGCTTCACTTAAAAAGGAGGGGCTTGTTTAAATCACAGTTCTGGCTTGCAGTCTGTCATTGTGGGGGAGTCAGGGCAGGAAGTCAAGCAGCCAGTCACGCCCCCCCCCGTGTCCCATCCCCCAGTGTCCCTGGTGTCCCCCTTACTGCCTGTCTCCTGCTTGCCACCTGTGCAGAAGCTAGCACTCTTCACTCTTCTGCTTAAGGCCTGGCCCAGGGGCATCCTTCTGCTCAAGGGTGCCCCCACATTTGGGCTGGATCTTCCCGTAGTAACTATCAGTCAAGGTAATCCATCACAGACATGCTCTTCTGATTGAGACTTTTTTCAGGTGATTCCAGGTTATGCTTAACCGCCACTTAAGATTAACCAGAACAATTAATTTATAACTGCAATTGTATTCGACCGTGGTGCTGACCCTCAGAAGCATAGTTTTGATTTTTTGATGGGAGTAGCGGATCCAAAAAAAATTACATAGTTTATGCAAGTATAAAACCTGGTAGCTGCAAACAGGGAGGATATATTCAGCTTTGGACTGTGCCTGGGGCGTGACTAGAAAGGAACAGGTAAGGATTTTGTGATACTGGTACCTATTATTATTAACTATTTTTGTTCATACTTTGAGAATTTCCTACATGCACACAATGTACTTTGGTCATATTCACACATACCCCACACTTCTCCCTGAATATCCACCACCCATCATCAATCTTCTTCGAGCTTCATGTTCATTAAAATTTCATTTTTAAAATATGTATTTAAAAGAATTTATAACCCAGTGAGTCCAATTTGTGTTACACATTGTGTTACACATATGACTGGTCTTGGAGCTGGATGAGCCAGTGTATTGGCTTAATGTTTGCCAGTGACTCACTTAGGGCAAGTGTATTTTCTACACAGTTGGTATCTAAAAAAATATTCTCAGGAGTAGACTGAGCTATGGGGACAAAAATAAATAATAATAAAATAGAAATCTACATTTTTTTTCTTGTTACATTGTCTGACACTACTATGTTCTTTAGGGAAAAATAGTCTGCTCTGTTTTTCATATAGAATTGGTTAGAAAATCCAACAGATGTAAGATGACATATGGCATATTAAAAATTGATATGTGCCAACAAGTCATTAGGCGCACACCGGAATTTATATACTCACAGCACTGACAGATCATTTAAAGTATATTGGAATCCTAAATTCAATAAGCAAACTTTATATATATATACATATATATTTATATATATATATGTATATATATATATATATATATATATATATATATAACATATAGTTTATATCAAGGATGAAGTATACCTCTGGCCCTTTAGGAAGCAAACAGGTTTTCTACCTTTCTAAACTAAGATGATTTAAGATTAAAAAAAAAAAAAACTTTAAACTGAACAATGAAATCACAAGAATTCTCAAGACAGAAAGTCTGAAATCTTTTCCACAATTTTAAGTGAAATCTGTCTTAGGCCAAAGCATTCTTATGTTTTGTAATGTACAATGCAACATTTATAATAAGTAATAAAACTCCTCATAGGCCATCTATCTAGTATTCATAGTCTCAAAACCCATGTCATTTTATTGTTATTGTCTTTGAGAATTCTAACTTGGAGATGATCAAGTAGATAAGCAGCAAATTAGCCCATAGTATGGGGCTGGAGAAACAATAAAGCCCTCAAGCCTCTAAGGGGGAGCCTCTGATGGAAAAAGCCGTAATTCAGCTACACGGCTCTCACAGGCATGAGAGGGAAGGCAGACAGCAGTTAGAGGCAGGGGATTTTAACTGGTCAGAGAATAGCTAACTACGAAGTAAACTGAGCAAAAAGTATAAAGGCAGCAGCAGAAGAAGGTGGCCTGTACATTGCAGGTGGAAGGGACTAGAAGGTCACAGCCATCAAGGCAGGCATGCCACCAGTGTATCAGGACCAGTAAGAAAACCATGATGGTGGCGCTGGGAAGTAAAGCAGGACACGAGGATGGTGTTGCCGTGTGTGTAAATACACATGCACGTGTGCACATATGTGAATAGATGTATGAAAAGCAACAATGGCTAGCTCTGAAAGGGCCTCACAGGAGGCAAGAAATTTTACTTTCATTCTTAGTGCAGCCAAGGCCTGAGGATGTGAGGTAAGGCCCACCGTAGTTCAGCTGCTTTTTTGTTTGGTTTTGGTTTCTTTTGAAACAAGGCTTCTCTGTGTGGCCTCAGCTGTCCTAGAACTCACTCTGTAAACCAGGCTGGCCTCAGACTCACAGAGGTCTACCTGCCTTTACCTCCTGAGTGCTGGCATTAAAGGTGTGAACCACCGCCGTGCTTTTTTGTTTTAAAGTGACCCTTTGAGCTCCTAAATTGTGTGAATCTTAAAAATATTTGTAAGTAGAGACAAAAAAGTCCATTTTAATGATGAGAAGGGAAGAAAGCTTAGAGTCACTTTCCTTCATCAAATACTTATTTGCTTCTGGGTAAAATTTGACGATGAATTAGAAGTAGATTCTGTATTCATGTGAAGTTTGTACAAGGGGTTAAAACAGGAGCAGGAGTAAGTATAATGCAATGAAGAGATCAGTGGGGGAGAGATCACTTATTTCTTTGGTGACGGGCACAATTAGGAGTCTTCAAGCAGCAGGCAGAGTGCTAGACATAAAAGTGTAAGCTACTTCTCAGTGTGTCTTCTTTTACTGACTGTTCCATCCCTGGCACGTAGGAATACTGGAAAAGCACACATCCACTGATTAGTAGATGCTTGTTATCTGGCGACAGAATGATGTTACATACGCAGGTTATAAAGAGAGATGGACATTCAGTAAAGGACAGCATTAGTCAAAAACGTAAGGAATCAGTTTCTTGGGTTTCAGTTAGCTAAAATGAGAGTAGGAGGGGGTTATACATTTTAAAAATACAGAATAGGATTATAGAAGACTGCTGTGCTAGACAATGCAGAGAGCCATAATTGGTGCTGAGAATGGAACATTCATAGCAATCCCTTCAGACTCCCAGCAGAGCTCAGGGGACATTGAGGAAAGGGCTCAGGAAGGATGTATGAGCCGGAGGATGTGGAGAAGTGTCTTCTGAACATGACATGGCCACTGCACTTACTTCACCCTGTGTGACCTAATCAAGATCAGGCCACTTAACATTCCAATATGGATGGGAAAGGGGCTCTTAAGCACCCCCCTCCACTGCTAGCTGAAGACAACTGATGGCCTGGCCGATGGAAGCTGGGAGGGGACATCTTTCTTTCAGGTATGCGGCAGCTGGTAAATTGGCAATGCTTGGGTACCAGCCACACACAGACCTGCGGGCAGCACTAACTGGACTCAGGGGGTTATGAAAAACAAAAGAGGAAGACATGAATGGGAGGGGCAAGCATTAGGGATTCAGGGAGAAAGGGGAGGGAGGATCTAGGGTGATTATGATCAAGATACATTGCATACATGTATGAAAGTGTCCAAGGATAATTTTTTTTAAAGGAAATGACTGCTGGATCTGAGGAAGTATTTTTTTTTTTTTAATTATTGTTTTGGAACCGGGTAGGCCCCAAACCTTTAACATCGAGTCATCAGAAGAACTTTATCTGGAAAGTTTAATCTGCATGTGGAGAGCAGTTTGATGTACCTGGGAGGCGTGTGGGTGATGAGGCTCCCATCAGCTAATTGCTCCCTGATTTCATCATCCACTGGATGGGATGGGCATCTGTAATCCGAGCTACTGTGACTTAATCATTGTGTTTTTACTATCTTTAGCTCTGGCAGGCTATGACTTCTATAATCCCATGTTCCTTCTACTACAATAATAGAAGATTGTATCCTTTTGGAATTTGATAGCTTATTCTTAGCCTATTTTCCGATGGGCCTGGAATCAGAGCCTACAAATAACATCATCACAGCCTTGGAGATATATATATATATATATCCTAACTTGCAGTGTGTATGTGTTTGACACAGGGTCTCCATATGTGCTGCAGACTTTATTTTAACTTACTCTGTAGCCTAGGCTGCCCTCAAGGGTTGATCCTCTTTCCTCTGCCTCCTGAGCATGAGGCTTCCCTATGCCTGACCTAACTTGCTTTTTGATAAGGTAAGTGCAGAAAGGGTTCATTTTCAGCTTACATAAGGAAATAATACTGGCTAAGGAGTTTTTGGTCATGGGCTCCATCATCCTACTCTTAAGAAGGAAAATAAACTCCAAATATTCAAATCTTTTATCTTCTTTCAACCTTTGGAAACATTGTATCAATACGAATTTGGATATTATTGTTTGATTGAAGACATTTGAAATTGCTTATTTTTATTGGGGCAGAAGTTCAAGTAACCAAAAAAAAAAAAAAAACACACACACACACACACACACACACAAAACAAACAAACAAAAAATCCTCACATATTGCTTAAGACCACTTATTATTGGTATTTTTAAGAAATTATTTTTACAAATAATAAATATTTACAGCCATCATTTTGTAAATATTTAGGGTAAATTCTGTGTGTTTTCCTTGGAAGAAAATGGAAATGACATTACCAACTAATCTAGAGTGTTGCAGAAGGAATGGAGGAGGGGAGAGCAGCCTCCTGAGAAGATGGGTTGGCTTTTGGAACATGTGGCTGAAATTAAAAGATGGAAGTTGGCTGAATAGATGTCTGAATAGAAGTAGACCTTCAGAGCAAGGCATATACTTTAACTTTATAATGTGACAAAAATCTACATCACCGTACTCAAAAGAGGTGAAATGAAAGTATCAAATATAGAAACAACCTTTCCTGTTTCCTGTGACTCGACAGTTATTTTTTTAGACTGTTTCAAAGAATTTGAACTACTGTAAATCAACCAACACACACACAAAATAAAAATGATTTTGTTTAACCACATAGGAATCTGAGCTGGAAGTGTACAGGCAATCTGCTTTATTTGTGTCCTCTAAGTATGTATTTAGAAATAAGGTAGTATTAGGCTTGCAATAAATAAGTAAAAAAAAAAAATTATGGGACAATGGAGAACACTATTAAGGTAATACGTTGAATAATAAGATCCTCTCAAGTTGTAAATTGTACAAATTTGAAAATACTAAATCGCATTCCTGAACAGTGCCTACTTACGAGACAGACTCTGTTTAGCATACCAAATTAGAGGCTATTTAACAAATAAGAAGGATTAAAAGCAGTGTTATGCATATACCTCGACCATTTGTGTGCCTTTAAATATTTTCCCCCATCGGTGTTAGGAATATTTTATTTTTATAACCCAAGTAATAAAAACGAAATAGGACTTGTATTAGTAGGGACACTTGAAACACAGCTTATATTATTTTAAAATGTATTTAAAAGGCCTATTAGGAACCAGTTTGCATAAAAGTAGCTTTTGAACACTGTAACAGACTAATACACTTTAGTCAGGTGTTGTTGAGCTCTAAGACATTCCAAAATGTTCCAGGTGAACTAAATGACTTTAGATTATTGATGAGCTTATGTGTCTCAGCTGTATACTGCCTCGTGTTAAAATTTTGCAAGCCCGTGACTTCTAAGAATTCTCACCCTAGAAGGCCCTTTGCTGAGTGGAACCAGTTTAAGTTGCAAAAAGGGTAAGAGTTGTTGTTTTTTCCCTCCTTCGAGTTGAAAAGCTCAAGTGTAATTTGGGGTAGCAGGTGAGGGTGAAAACATGCCTCCCCATGTAAGCCCTTGTAGACTAGCTGTGGACATTACCTGTCCCCAAAGCTTTCTAAGCATCTGGTCTACCTCCCTGCACACTGGTGGGCACAGTGGGCTACTGTGAGACTTTTCCAGTCCTGGCAAACAGAACCCAGGACCTGGGCTCGGGACCCACCCTGGGGCCTCGCCATCCTCTCTCTACAACCTCGTGTCCCCCGCAAGTGCGTTCAATTGAGGAAGATCACTTACGACTGAGTTTTTCATCATGGCTTTGACTGTGAAGCCCTCGGAAACCAGGGAATGAGGCTGGTGCACCGGGAGCGGCTGTTGTGGCAGCAGTTTGGTCCTCTTCGGCATCTTGTCTGGGCATTTGTTTAAGGTCAGGGTCTCTTTTTCTGCCACCATCTTCCTAGGACACGTTTTTTTCTGTTCTTATCAAAAAAGTGTGGTAGACAGACCAGTGGGCTTTACTGATGTGAGTGAGCAGGGGGTCGGGGGAAAATGTCAAAAGGCGAGTTACTGGTAGAAATGCAACCCCTCGTGGTGCCCAGGGCAATCCAGATGTTTGGCAGCTCCGAGGTGAAGGGAGTTTAGGGGAGGGGAGGGGCGGGAAGAGGGCTGGGACCCGAGGCTTGAGCCGCTACAAGCTTCCAAAGGTGAGCCTTCTGGTTGCTAAGCGACTCGTCAACACTTCGGCCCGACAGTCCCGCCCCTTCGTGACGCACGTTTCCTGGGTCTAAATCCGGAAAGGGCGAACGGCTGGAGGAGGCAGCCGCCTCGGGGGAGGGGGAGGGAAGAGAGGAAGAGTCTTACGCGTTAAAACTACGACTCCCAGCAGGCACCGCGCTGGGGGCGCGGTCGCGCACGCGCGGTGAGCCTGCCGGCCGGGCGCGCGGGGCGGGGCGGGGCGGGGAGCCCTGCATGGCTGACTAAAGCTGAGGGAGAGAGACGCTGGCGGGAGGCTCGGGCGGGTGCCGGGGCCCGCGTAGGCCGTGCTCGCCCCGCAGCCGCCGCCCGCCCGGTGACCATGATAGGTACGTGCGTGCCTGCCAGGTACGACCTCCCCGCGCCGCCCCGCGCCCGCGCGTGGCGCCACGTTGTCACCGCCCGCGGCTCCCGGCGGGCTCCTCGGGGCTCGCCCGCCCCAGCCACCTGTCAGCACACGGGCGTGAGCGTCCAGTCCCCGCCCGCCCGCCCCAGCCACCTGTCAGCACACGGGTGTGAGCGTCCAGTCCCCGCCCGCCCGCCCCGCGCGAGCCCAGGTTAGCCCGGTGCAAGCCCAAGTTAGCCCGGTGCAAGCACACGGGTGTGAGCGTCCAGTCCCCGCCCGCCCGCCCCGCGCGAGCCCAGGTTAGCCCGGTGCAAGCACACGGGTGTGAGCGTCCAGTCCCCGCCCCAGCCCAGGTTAGCCCGGTGCAAGCTCACGGGTGTGAGCGTCCAGTCCCCGCCCCAGCCCAGGTTAGCCCGGTGCAAGCTCACGGGTGTGAGCGTCCAGTCCCCGCCCCAGCCCAGGTTAGCCCGGTGCAAGCTCACGGGTGTGACCATTCAGTCCCCGCCCCAGCCCAGGTTAGCCCGGTGCAAGCCCAGGTTAGCCCCTCGCGAGCCCAGGTTACCCCGGTGCAAGCACACGGGTGTGAGCGTCCAGTCCCCGCCCCAGCCCAGGTTAGCCCCTCGCGAGCCCAGGTTAGCCCGGTGCAAGCTCACGGATGTGAGCATCCAGTCCCCGCCCCAGCCCAGGTTAGCCCGGTGCAAGCTCACGGGTGTGAGCGTCCAGTCCCCGCCCCAGCCCAGGTTAGCCCCGCCCGAGCCCAGGTTAGCCCGGTGCTGTCTGCAAAGGGCACCCGCTGACACCAGGCTGCACCACCCCTCCCACCCGGCCAGCAGCCTGGCGCTCCGCCCGCCACCACCACTCCCCCTCCGGGTGACAACCAGCGCAGCTCTGTCCCCCTTGTCCCCTGCCCTTCAGGGCGGGGCGGGGTCAGACACTGCAGGGCCTTGGGAAGCCCCCGGGAAGCCCGCTTGGCTGGTGGACAAAAGAGATTGCTCCTTGCAGTTCGGCCGTTTTTAATGTCCCCTCTGGGGTCTGGGCGGAAAGACAGACGCAGGGACAGCAGGTTAGAGCGAAGACGCAGGGACTCCTTCCACAGTCAGCTGCGCGAGTGCGGCTTTGGAAGCGGCCGCTAGGGTTGTTTGTTTGTAAGCGCTGCAGAGCAGAAAAGGCTACCAAGGTCCTCCTCGAAGATGTCAAACTCGCAGTCACTCTGGGGTTGTCCAGAACCAGTAGGGAGACATGCACAGCCATGTTCCTGTGGGAAGGGTTCCTTCCTGTAGACTCCTGCACATGGTGTCTTGAAGCTTCAGCCAGAGACGTCCAGTTTATCCCATCTTGGTAGGGTAGTGTGCATTTTTGGTGAGTGAATCAGAAACTTAAGTTCGAAGAGAAGCTACATTGTTTTTTTTTTTTTTTTTCTTTTTATGAATCTTACTAAGCCTTTAAATGACGTTTACTTAAGAGCTGATTGTAAACACAGACCTGAACTGAGTCAGTGAACCATTGGGTGACATCAGAAAAAACAAAAAAAAATCACGGGATATTTTACAAGAAAGAGATATTTCATATTTTGGAGACAAATGCACACATGTAGTTTGTTCCAACTTAATTTAAGGATGATTTTGAGACGCAAATGTCCCATAAAGCAATGCAAAATTAAGAACTAGAAATAGAATCTAATAAATTATTATCATAGTAATGACTTTTAGGTTGGAGCACATTTAGATAGTTTTGGTAACATATCTGAAACTCTTCTTTATAAGAAGTGTGATATCACAAAAGCAATAATCATCAAAGGAAAGGAGGCTTTCAGGAGTTGGTATTTGAGAAGAGATGGGAGAAGAAAGGGTAGAGTGATATCATTATGTACTAATTAAAATGCATTAATTATTTGTGCCATGGCACACACTCTCTCAGACTTAAGATTCAGGTTCAACCGGGGAAGCAAGGGTATGGAGAGGACTTCAGACAAGGGCTCATGGCTTGTGACTTCTAAAAGGTCTATCAAAGGCTTGACATAGGCTAGGAGGGTTAGCAGGCCAAGTTGCAAAGCAAGTCCCATGTCTCAACGATCTCTCCATGGAGAGATGGGGGGTGGTGGTGAAAGTTAGGGTATGAGGGGACATTTATGCTGATCAAGATCCATAGGTCAGAGATGCTGAGGAGTGGACCCTTGACTCCATGAAGATGCCTAATTTGGGGGCAAGAAGTTTTGGTCAATAAAGAAGTTTCGTTTGAAAAAAAAAAAAAAAAAAAAAAAGCCCCAAACCAAACCAAAAAGTGATATCTGGGTATCACAACTAAATCCATTACTGACAAAAGATGAGGGGAATGAAAGGTGAATTTTGGAACTGTTTTTTTTTTTTTTTTCTCTCTCTCTCTCACACACACACTACTGTTGTTGTAGGGTGAAAGGGTGAATAAATGTGTATTTCAACACAAGTGATTAACCCCAAGAAAAGGAACTTACTCATTAATAAAACTGCATAAACAATGTTAAATAAATAAATTATTTAGTTTAAGTAGTTTTATTGCCTAGTTCTATTGGCCGCCATATTTTACTAAGCTTCTGAATTTCCAGTGTGTTGAGAGCAAAAGGACTCAAGCACTCATTTTGCATTTCTGTGACTAACCTTTGAGCCAGGAAACACAGGCAAACAATCTTTATCCAGAGAGGTCTGTTGCAGGTCAAAGGACACATAAATGCCTCCTGGAACCCAAGAGTCTTACACTGCCCAGCATGACTCGGAGCTGATGCCTTTTCTATCTATTTTCTCCTGCCTTGCTGAGCCCTCCGAGTGCAGGCAACACACTGACCGGCCTTGCAAGGAAGTCCTTGCTTTCATTCGTTTCCTGGCTAGATACAAGGGACAGGGACAAATACTTCATTACCCATAAAAATAATGTCCCTTTTATTGTTTCAAAATAGATGGTTCCCATCTTGTCATGGAGATGGCATTGAAAGGACTTACATTTCCCACTTGGTTTATGATTGACATGTTAAATGCCTTGACTCAGACAGACTTAAACCATAATTGAAGTCAATGAAAAATTCTGCCTTTTCCAGGCATGGAGAAGGGATTCACAATAATGAAATGCTTCAGAACATTTAACTGAGAAAAATGTTATTGTGAGCACCTCTTTAAATTACTTCTATCTTTCTTCTTTGTGTTTAATTGTTCTGAATGCCCTATACATTTAGGCACTCAATGGTATCAGCGATTATTAAAGTACATGGGCACTCACACAATTAGAATAGGAAGTTCTTAAATTAAAACCCAGTGGGGTTTTGAACTAGAAATGTAACACAGTGATATATCCTAGGGTTCAAAAGACCGTGGGTTCCATTAAAAAAAGTGTTGTGCTTTTTAATTGATTAAAATATTATTTTCTACATCTTGTTAAAATCTCTTCGAGAATTTAACTGTCTGCATATAAAGATCACACTCATTCCTGCCTAAAGTCGAATTTATAAGATACATTGGTTATGAAAGTATCCTTCCTTCTAAATGAGTGTTCAGTAGTCATAAGGCCATATAGTAGGCATGCTGCACAGCTGTCTTTGGGGGCCCTATCCTCTCTGACAGCGTAGAATATATTTTATTATCACTTGCCAGCAAGCATTTTTTAAATTGTCTTGTTCATAGGTAAAGGGTAGGCATTTTACTTTGAAAGTGAGTTTTATTAAGAGTAATTCATTTTATAATGATTTGGTTTTACAGAAGCAGATTCTAGCATTGAGCATGTGTTAAGAGCATGTGTTCCATCTGGCCTGGACCCAGAGCCTTGCCAGCCCCAAATAACACACAGAGGCATTTTATTAGATATTATGTTGTTGGCTTGTTACTAGCATTACTTATTGGTTAGCTCTGCCTTAAATATTAACCCAATTCTATCAATATAATTATCGCCACGTGGTCTTATCTTAACAGAGAGTGGAGTTCTACCCCGTTGGTCCTCCATCTTGAATCTCCTCCCTACTACTTCCTCTTTCCTCCTTGTCTCCTAGTCCCACCTATCTTGCTTTCCTATTGGCCAACAGTGCTTTACTCATCAACCAATAGGAGAAACATATGTACAGAATGACATTTCCCATCATCTCCACTTTTCTGTCTAAAATAAAAAGAATGGTTTTAATCTTAACATAGCAAACTATATAACAAAACAGTTATCAAATAAGAACCAGAGTTAACAACATTTAGTCCATTAACATTTAGCAAGATGTAAAGAAAATATTCCATCATCTATCCTATCTTTGTGAGTCTAGAGTCCTATATGTACCTTATCTTTAATCTTAACTAAGGAAAACTATAACCATAACTATCTGTCTTCAATTCCATCAAAGACCACAGAAGGATAATATATAAACTCTAGAAATGACAGAGACAACTCACTGCCTGGTCAGACACCTGAACTTCTTCTGTAATCTTCCATCTTCAGCCTAAAGGCCATACTGTGTCTGGCAGACTCTTCAGCAAAGCAGGAGATTTTAAACTGTCTTCTTGTATTGGCAGTTTGTCAGTCACTTTTCTCTGTGTCCTACAGACTGTCTGGCAGACTCTTCATGAAGCAGGAACTCTGTAGCAATGTCCATCTTGAATCAGCAGTCACTTTTCTGTGGGTCCTGCATGTCCAGTTTATACAGCATAAAGTCAAACAGTCCAGACAAGAGCAGTATCTTGCCTTAATGGCTAGTCTTGCCATATTGGAAGTAAACTTCATAACGCGTTTCTTCGATGTCCATCTTCCTTTCTGGCGCAGGTGGTGTTACCAGAAGCAGTTATGTATCACTGTCAAGAAAACCCCTAAACCATTGTAAATGCCATATTCTATAGGTCTTTGAAAGGTTTGAAGAATGCCTATCCTTCTCAAATACATCTTAAATACATCTTGAAAATCTAACTAACTTAACTCTTAAGTTTTGACTATCATAGGTAACTATCTATAATCTGTGCTAAATTATACATTATATTTCTAAATGAGCTATATAAACACAATACCAACAAAATTGACCTTAAAATATCAATAAATGAAAATATATTTTAAAACAAAGTATATCTATACATTTAAAGAGATTGGTTGTGGTCATTAACCGTTTATAACTAATCCCTTTAAGTGAAAACAAACAATATTTGGGAATTTGGGCGTCGCTCTTTCCAAACTGCTTCCTGCTGGTAGGGGGCGCTGTCATGGGGTTCCTAAGAAGATGCAGAAATCCTGGCTATAGTCTGTAAGACTGCTTTGTCCAGCTGTTTTGAATGTAGGATCCCCAGGAACTCTGTTTCAGGGGGTCTGGCTTGATCAAACCATGTTAGTATGGAAGGAATCCACAGCTTTTTATTTTCTGGGGAAACAAAAATAGAAATCCTTTTCCCCAATAACTTGTCCTTAGACTTTAATTTGGAAGTCAAAGCATTTTTAAAATATATAAATTGGAATAATTTAGCAGTATTGATAATCAAGTGTATTGTAGCAATTATTTCTTCCTTAGTAATTGAGCAATTTAAAGACAATATCATAGCATACAGTTTCCAGACTCTTTGTGTGCTTTCCATCTTCATGTGGCATTTTTTTATTACTTTATTTCTTCTACTTTTATTTTTTCATTTTTTGGAGACAGGGGGTTTCTCTGTGTAACTCTGGATGCCCTGGAATTCACCCCGTATACCAGGTTTACTTTGAAATTACAGAGATCTGCTTGCCTCTGCCTCCCGAGTGCTGGAATTAAAGGCGTGAGCCACCATGTTCAGCTACTCTCTAACTTTTTTTTAAAAACCAGCTTCTCATACACACCATTGAATTGTTAGCAGCGCTTCTTAAAAGCCTTGTGGGTTTTTTTGCCGCTGACTCAGGAAACTTCCCTTAAAGGAGCCGCGAAAGTCTCTGCTTGTCACTAGCAAAACAGAGTCCAACTGAGAAAAATGCTGCTACCAAGAAGCCTTGCTTGTCTCTGTTCTTTTGTTCCTAAAACCCTTTCTTAAGCTTTTGTTAAGTTTTAAGTGGAAGTTCTTAGTAGCCACGTTACCGACCATTTTGTAATGAGCAGGTTTTCCCTCCGGCCAGGTCGCAGAGCCACGCCAGCCACGCGCTATATTAGATATTCATGTTGTTGGCCTATTACTAGCATTACTTACTGACTACCTCTGTCTTAAATATTAACCATTTCTATCAGTCTAAGTATTTCCACGTGGTCTTACCTTACCAGAGAGAGGGCCCGGAGTTCTACCCCGTTGGTCCTCCATCTTGAATCTCCTCCCTACTACTTCCTCTCTCCTCCCTGTCTCCTAGTCCCGCCTAGCTTGCTTTCCTATTGGCCAACAGTGCTTTACTCATCAACCAATAGGAGAAACATATGTACAGAATGACATCTCCCACCAAGCATGTGTATGTGTCTGGTACTGTTAGAAGGTGCCTATGATACAAGAATGGACCGGACAGGAAACGATGCTTTGTCCTTGTAAATACTGGTGAACACCTGGCTTTGTTTGAAAGCTTGCATGCAGGGATTTTAAGTCGTAGAATCCCACACTGTAGTTGGGTATACTACTGTGCATTGCTATTGGCCCTGTCACTTTAATAACATTAGATGAAAGCAACTCTACATCTAAATACCGTTTGTTATGAGGTGCCTTGCTCTTCTGTGTCGCAAAATGGGTTCTATAAAATTTTTGTATGGAAGAGTTTATATAATTTTATTCAGTCCTCTTTTGGGTCCAAAGCCTCTGAAAAAAAATAAAAAAAAAATACAAAAACCTTATGTCCTTTACAAATGTTCGTTCTATTTCTAAAGGTTTTTCTGAAGTCTGCGTTTTTTTTTTTTTTCTTTTTCTTTTTTCTTTTTTTAATCCAAAGCTCCATGGCTTGAAAATGATACCATGGAAGTACATGGTACTAAGATATGCAAATCAATCCCTACCTCTAAAGCTTCTTTGAACCTCCACCCCCCCCCCGAAAAAAAGGAAAAAGAAAGAAAGAAAGGAAGTTCTTCTTATTTCAAAATGCTTAATATTCATGAACCAGGTTCAATGCAAAATACCTTCTTCTGTTAGCTTTCAGTTCTTTGATCAATGGGAATTGTTTCTTACCTGCTGTTTCTTCAGCCTTTAATGGTAGCTCAGTGCTTATTCAATGTTTCTGTTTTAATTTGCATTTAATGAGCTCATTTTAAATGTTTCTTTGTAGTAATCTGAATTGTTTCCTTCTTACACTTATACTATTAAAGACTGAGACTTATGTGACAGCTAGCTGATTTATATTTCAGCCCCCATCGTGGCTTATTTACTTCATCTTATAGGGGAGAATTGTGGTTAAAGGGATGCAGTTAATAGTACTGTTTCCCCTGGGACTGTATTTCCTGATCACATAGGGTTCTATCAGGCTGATCCAACCTTCTGACTCCCTCTCACTAAACAGCATGCCTTTCTTTCTTGAATTAATAGATATTTCAATTGACAATGATCATTCTAGCATCAATCCTCTATAAGGACTGTGTTAGGTGGTGCTGCACAGGAATATTCGGTGTGTATGTGTGTGTGTGTGTGTTCGTTCTGTAGGGAATACAGAAATAGTAAACCATTTATCCCAATGAGCTTTGAGTTACTTGAATTGATAAGACAAGTGCATGTGGTACAGATTTTACCCTGTCGGTTATTGAAGCAGAGTATGGTGTTTATATATTTATCCTATCACACGGGAACTGTTTCACTGTGTACTCAGTTTAGATATAATCTTTATATATGATACAAGCACAGTAATAGGATGAAAGTTTAATATCAGACCATAGCCACTCTTGTTTATTTAGTATTTGATGAGCTGCCCAGTGGGTAGACAAAAGAATTTCTTCTTTCATTGTGTGGCCTCCTCACCATAATTTTCTTCATTAGTCGTGTGTGTGTGTGTGTGTGTGTGTGTGTGTGTGTGTGTGGTGTGGATGGCATCTGCCATATCTTCTTCCTACATGAAGACTTTGTATCATACTTTCAGAGAATTTTGATTTCAGAGAATTCACCAAACAACCTAATTGTGAGTTATGGGCTGGCAAAGTTTTACAACAGATCCATATGCTTGTCTTTGTATGCCTGTGGTTTGTGGGCATTGTCTTAGTGAAGCTTACTGTTGCTGTCATGAAACACCAAGACCAAAGCAACTTGGAGAGGAAAGGGTTTATTTGGCTCACACTTTCACAGCACTGTCTGTTTATCCTTGAAGGACATCAGGACAAGAACCTGAGGGCAGGTGATTATGCAGAGGCCATGGGGGGGGGGGTGCTGCTTACTGTCTTGCTCTCCAAGGATTGCCAAGCATGCCTGCGTATAGAATCCAGAATCACCAGCCCAGAATGGCATCACCTGCGATGGGCTGGGCCCTTCCTTATTGATCACTAACTAGGGAAATGCTCTACAGGCTTGCCTATAGCCTGATCTTATTGAGGCACTTTCTTAATTAAGGTTTCCTCCTCTCAGATGTCAAGCTAACACAAACTAGCCATCACAAGGCTACATCATGAACTCTGTCTTGTTTAGATGTGGTGGGAACAATTCTGAAATAATTTTTCCGGGACTTTCTAACTTTCAGGGACCTTCCCTAACAGATTGATTGTCATAACTATTTGTGTATACATTTATTAGGAATAATTGTAGCTTCTCAGTCAGTTTAAACGTTTTATTACCAATATAGTACACACTATGGAAGTCAAATTAGTCAACACATCTTTGGAGGTAGACGTTGGAGGAGGTAATGACTTTTTTTTTTTTTTTTTTTTTTTAGTATGATAGGGTTATAACATTAGTGACTCAAGATTGATAACTGTGTGAATTCTTAATTATGAAAGAGATTTATTTAAAAGGTTCTAACGCAAGAGCGTAGTTGCCACAACTGAAAAGTACGTAACAATAATTAATTTTTATAAAGGAAATATTGGAAGTATTTGGAATACCCAAATTAATGTTTTGGAGCTGTAAGAATTTTTGGAACTCTAGTATGGTATTCAACATGTGATATTTTGGAACATGCTATGCAGCACCCCTAAGAATAAGACGGATGGGGCTGGAGAGGTGGGCTGTGTGTGCTTGCTGTGAATACTGGTAATCAGCTTTGGGTCCTAGCTCCCTTGTAAACAATCAGGCAAGACCCTGAGTGTGCGTGAGCAGCCCTGTGCCCTGTGTTGGGCTGTGGTGCAGGGCTGTGCTTGCTGCTTGCTGGCTCAGCTCCAGGTTCAGCGAGGTAAAGCAGCTCACTTGGCGATGTCCCCGCAGGTGAGCGCACACCACACCGATGCGTATTGAAATAATTACGCTTTCACTGTTAATTGATGTAAGCGCTTCCCCTTCTCATCTCTCTTCTCTCCTCCCACCCCTTACTTCTTTCTTGCTCCATGTATGTTTTGAGACATAGTTCTCTTTTCTGTGTTGCCTAGGCTGGTTTTAGTCATGAGACCTGTTCGCCTCAGTTCTTCTGGAGAGTGTCCAGACTGCAGGTGTCTGCAACCCAGCTTAGTTTCCTTAGGAGTGCTTGTGGTTACATTTGGGGGCCATCCGGATACCTTCTTCTCCAGACCCTTCATTTAAACTCATTATAGTTTCCTTTTGTCACAGGTTTCAGGGGCTGGAATGTAGACAGTTTGAGAAAGTGTTATTTATCTACCACTGTAGGCAGCGAGTATCATTTGAAAGAATGGTTGATGTGGAAAGACAGAATTTATTCAATTGACATTGTTATCATCATTATTATTATTATTATTTTGCTTGTCACTTAAATGTCATGCAGTCGTGCACTAATGTTGCATGTAAGGATAATCTTTGCCTTCCACCCTCCATGGACTAGTTGATAACAGCAGTCAAGGGCATAGCTTACTTTTCAAGACAGTTTTACCAGGTGGTAATATAACATGTGGCTACTCTCCTGGACTGAAATAGTGACTCACAGCTGGGTAATTTAATGGACCAGGTTGCTTATTTGCATCCTGTAGAGAAAGGGAAGCTTTACTATATTTTGACAGGAAATATAACTTTACATAACAACAGATGATCAGGCAAAACAGTAGCAAACATGCATTTCATGTATGTTTTGCTTTCTGATGTGAGTTTGATGTGAATATTAGACAGTTATTGATCTTCTATAGTAGATCAACATTGTTTTGCCTGTTGCAAATAATAACCTGGCTTGTTGAAAATTACACAGTTAAAATTTTAAAGTAAATTTTAGTAAAGTTGAGAAGACAAAATAACAATCTGGTAGTTTAATTTGTTTCAGTTTTTAAGGATGTCAGTATAGATTTGGCTTTAGGAAAGAGTATTGTCTAAAATATATCCCATTTATTATTATTAATACAGCTAGAAGAAGAAAGTCTAAAGAAAATGTGGGCTATAGTTTTAAAATAAATGCAGAATTTTGTTTTTGATAAAGGAAAAGGTTCATTTTTCATTGGCAAAATAAGAAAACGAATCCTCAGTGTTTATTTAGACCCCATTCTCATGATGGGGCACAGATAGGCTGTGCAGTGATAGAGGAGGCTGCTCTTTACTGAATAGGCTCTGCTCAGTTGTGGGAATCCAGCAAGTAACCCCCAGCTAACATGATAGGTTTCTGAGCAGGTAGATAAAGAAAGTGGTCTCCCAATATTGGGACTGTGAGTAAGATGGAAGAATTGTTAACAGGGCCTGGGCTGGGGAAGGGCCTGGATTCGATCCAAAGGAGCTCCAGGTTTAAACACAGACACACAGACATACAAATCTGAAGCTGTAATAAACACTTTGAATCTATCACACTGTTTCCTACACAGGCAGGGTATGGAAGATATTAGAACAAATAGTACAATACATATTTTTCACAGACTCATTTTTTTTTTTCTGCTCAATCCTAAAGACTCTTTCTGTTTTGATGTTGTTTGCGTAATCCCTCATTCTTGAAGGAAGAAGTATGTCTTTGTGTAAGAGACAACTGCTGAGTGAGAGGCAATAGAAATGAATGGGGAGGAAATAGGCTTGCCTTTGGTTTTTCTCCTCCTGTGTCCCTTAGAAGAATCCATTCTCTGTTGACATTTGTATTAGCTGGGTTCAGCCTCAGTCGCTAAGCCCAGAGCCCTCTCCAAAAGTGTTGAGGCAGGGAAAGAGTGAATAAGCAGGGGAAAGAACAAAGAACTATATAGCCTGCTTTGATAAATGCTAAGTACGCGTCAAATGTTGCAGATTCAGAGGAGGTGACTCATTAAACGTAAGAGGACGATTTTATCTGCAGCACTTTCCCGTGCCAAGTAGACTGGACTTAGGACATGGGGGCTTCTTGTCTTTCTCCCCCGGCTCTTTGCTGTTGCTTCTCCTTGGTGTTTTTCTAGTGCTAACCCTTAGAGGAAAGCCATTTGATTATTTGAATTTTTCATGACGCCAAGGTTTGAAAGTGGTTGCCCTGTGTATGATGCTTAGAATATAAATCACACGGATGCCTTGTGATTTCTTCTACCTTTAGCTTTTAACCTCACATCAAATACAGTTTCCTTCTGTGGGGTCGGTATTTACTTGTTTCCCTAGTGCAGCTTTCCTCCATGGGATACTTTCAATAGAAACATATGCACAAAGCTTCAAAGTAATTACAATATCACTAAAAGCTTCATAATCACATTACTGAAAGTAAATGTTAAAAAAATTTGATTTTCCTTGATTCAATCATTTCAATTGACTTCTAGACTGCTGCATGATTTATTGAAGAGGCATAACAGGGCCAAAGTCAAGGGTGCTTACAGTGCCTAAAGCCTTGTAGAGAAAACTTCATGGCAATTTAATTTAGACAGACATTTATCTTAATTAGTCTGAGGTTGTTTTTAAAAGCAAAAACATTTATTTTCTTGCTTTTAGTATTTTGGCTCATTCTAGTGACATCATTCTGTTCTCTCCAAGGCTCAAGTGTCAACTTCTCAGCCCTGCTTAGAAACAGACTCCAGTATAATAAGAATAAAGGGCTGACGCCTGATTTCCCTCACAGTTGTTCTAAGCGTGTTCCTTCATGCTATTTAAAATACAGACTTAACTTTAGTGTTTTCACCGGGGATTCCTCATAGTTTTGAAATATTTGTTTCTGTTTACCGTGAGCAAACACACCTCCAACAGTGCCTCCACATAATTAAATAACCCAACATGCCAACAACATCACTTATCTATTTCCTAGGATGTGGAACATTATAAATAAACATAGCTACTTTTCCCTCATTGCTCACAGGGGGTGGAGAAATGATCATCCATCAAGCTTATGCTGCGTTGTTCTGAAAACCATTCATTTTTATTTTTAATGAAGTAGAGATTCAAGTGAATATGGAATTACCTTCCAAAGCAACATGAGTTTTCCTAATTTTTAGCTCAGGTTTTAAAATTTATGTGTGTCACAGAGCACTTAATTTAGAATAGTTTTCAATCACATCTCATATCTACTCAGCCAGAAGTCTGGCTATTACGGTGAAGTATTATGTCTTTTGCTAATAAGCATGCAAAAAGTATTTGGTGGCATTTGAATCTTTTTATTACATTCCTGAAGGGGAAATTTGAACCCTTGAATATTTTGCTTTTGTAGGAGCTTTGACAAAGAAATATAAAATCAAAATGTTCTCTGAATCCGGCATCCTTTTTTGCCCCCCTCTCCTTTAACAAATGACACACTTTATAAATAATGGTCTTCCCATCATTCTTCTGCCCTCATGGGGTAGGTGTATTATTTGTTGGATTAACTTATTACTCTTTTGAAAATAAACTTGGATTAAATACACACTTATCCCAAGTCACCGCTGCCACCATGCTATCATATCACAGTGTTTTATGTAACTAACAGTTCTCCACATTCCAGGAGTGACGATATAGTAATATTCTCCCATATGATAGTCTTTTTTCAGCTGGCACAAACCTAGACACACCTGGGAAGAGGGAGTCTCGATTAGGAAGTACCTGCTTCAGTTGGGCCTGTCTGTGGGCATTTCCATAATTGCTAATTATGTAACTGGGCCCAGCCCACTGTGGGTGGTGCTCTCCCTGAGCATAGAAAAGGTAACAGAACAAGCCAAGGGCAGCAGCTCAGTAAGTGATTTCCTACATGTTTATTACCCCAGTTCCTGACCTGAGTTCCTGCCTTCCCCTGATGGTAGACTGTCACCTATAAGCAAATAAATCCGTTCCTCCCCAAGTTGGTTCTTGTCAATGTTTTATGAAGCAATAGAAAGGCAACCAGGAATTTTATAGATGTACTGCTACTCAGGGGACTGGGATTAAAGTAAGAACCCTGTGCTGTGGGTGGGTCCCAGATAGTTTTGGTTCTAGAAGATAAAAAGTGACTTGGTTTTGACGTTTCTGTATTAAGAGGGGTTTTGTTTTGTTTTTTCTTGATTGCCAGAAACAAAACAAAACAAACCAAAACAAACAAAAACCCAAAACGTCTAGGTAAGCTGGGTGGTGGCACACACCTTAAGTCCCAGCACTCAGTAGGTAGAGGTAGGAGGGTCTCTTGAGTTCAAGGCCAGCCTGGTTGACTTCTAGGACAGCTGAGGCTACATAGAGAAACCTTGTCTTAAGAAAAACAAAACAACCAAACCAAAAAATACAAATAATCCAGGTGAAGTAACGCAGCTTTGGTAACATCTATGCACTTTCCTATGTGAACGTCCAGTCTGGGAGTGCATACCTGAATGTGGCTTCATGTTACACATTGAAAGTGTACATTGCATCAAAGATACAAGGCAGAGCTAAACGTGTTGTGGTGCTGACCCTACTTACAAGCTAGTAAGTAATTGTGTCTAAATATACCACGGATGCTGCAGACTTACAAACCAGAGACGTAGGACCCCATTGCTATGCTGTGGAAAGCTAAATAATCGTTATTAAACTTATAGTCTCCTTTGTCCCCGAATACCACAGAGGTTCTGTGGTATGGTGCAGGGGGATGCTCTTCGTGCAGTAGGCTTGACTTACAGATGGAGGACAGTCAGTTTTAGGAATCTACCACAGCTACAGCAAACAGTAAGGAAGCCTATTTTATCTAGAGATAGGCACTGATGAATTTGTTAAGGTACATAAAGAACCTGGAGATATGGTCATGGTAAATAATTGGTGAGTACCATACAGCATCTGTGTGCACAACGAAAGGTAGTAAGTAAGGAACCCAAAAGAAATCCTTTTCAAAATTTCATGTCGTCCTGTTTTGGCTTCTTATGAGCTGTGGCAAGAATATGTCACACCATGGTCATTATGGCTAATCTCACCACAAAGGCTAGAAACAAATTTATTAAACTATCTGACACAATATTTAGTTAAGGCTGCAACCAGTACGATCCTAAACATCAGAATGAGGCCAGTCTATAGTATCAACTTCATCCAGCCTCCCTACCAAAGTCTTTGATCAGGGAGCTCGGTGGAGTCATTCAGAAAGTCTAAGTGTCATTACTAGTGATGATGGGACAATAGGTGTTCTAGAATGTGGCCCTCATGCCTAGTGGAGAATCACTCCGTGTCTTACTCTCCCATACACAGGGTGCAGGTCACTAAGGTGTGAATTTATTGCCATGTTAAAGTTTCCCAAAGGTCAGACCAGATGGGACATTCATTAGCAGTTCCTCACATTATTTGACAAAGTTACAACTTTCATTTTAGAGCGCTGTGCTGACTGGGCCTTACTTCAGTTGGTTTTCTGTAATTGTCACAAATGGCTACTTTTGTTTAGAGCATCCTGCCAGCGTTCAACCTAGTCCAGCCTGCAGCACCGAGCCAACACTGAAGTTGCCCTCAGTTCCCTCCCTCACAAATACTGTGAGCATCCATAAGATGCTGTGTATGAGAGGGCAGGACACTTGCAGAACTCTGAATTTAGGGAGTTCCAAGCAGTAAACATGCCTTACCTCTTTGTCACGGGTGAGGGTGGGGGGGTGGGGGATGGGGGGTGGGGGAGTGAAGTTGCCTGGGCCCTCATCTTCTAAATTAGTCATGAGGAAAAGCTCAGGTAAGAAGGGGATTAGTACCTTGAAGTCTCCAACCAACCAGTATGCTGTGTGAGGTACAAAATACAAGGTCGCACTGGCTTGCTTCCACAGGCTCCAGAGTTTCCCTGGGGCTCTGCAGGGGCAAACCAGTGTTGAAACTGAACAGCAAAGGCTCTTAGACTTTGTGACTTTGATTTAGTCCAATAACGTATATTTTTAAAATGAAAGTTCAGGGCGTTGACAAGAAAGCAGGTAATCCATTTCATGTTTTACGTATTTTTAGCACTGTTCAGAATTACAGAAAGCAAGGGATGGGTGATTGATACCTATAACCCTAACACCCAAGAGGGTAGGGCAGAACTGAAGAGAATTCGAGACCAGTCTAGGGTTCAGAGTGAGACTTTGTCTCAAAAAAAAAAAAAAAAAAAAAATTAGAACAAAACAAAAAACTTAGGAAAGCTTTATCAAATTGTTTTTAAGGGAAACAGCTCTCTACCCTTTCCAAAGTATTGAAAATATTTTAATATTACAAGAAGGTGGAGTATTTGTATAGTCCCAAGATCAACCCAAAGATAATCAGGCTGATGTGTTTGTTTTAACTTTTCATATTGAATAATAATTCTAAAATGCACCTTCTTGCTCTTGCCATCCATGGTAATCACAATAAGCTAAATGTAACTGTGCATTGGTTTATTCTGAGAGAATCTACAGAACCATTAGTATTGAATAAGAAGCATAAAAGCTTGAATGCCTAATCTTTCTATAATTTAATTAGAAAACTTCTAATTTGGTCTTCACAAGTAATATTTATAGGTCATGGATCTTAAGAGCAAGATGAACAGGTACCTTTCTATAATATGCTCATATGCATATTTATGTGTGTATATATAATGTTTACCTCAAAACTTAATGTGCTTTTCTATCAATACAGAGCAATCTTGCTTAAAGAAGTAATTAAAAAAAAATTTTTTTTTGAGACAGGTTTTCTCTGTGTGTGTAGCTTTGTAGACCAGGCTGGTCTCAAACTCACAGAGACTTGCCTGCCTCTGCCTTTGGAATGCTGGGATTAAAGGCATGCACCACCAACACCCTGCTAAAGAAGTAATTTTAAGGTAGGAAAAGCTCAAAGTTTTGATCCATCCAATGATATAATTATTTGGATCGTTTCCCCTTTATGATAATAAAATAAAAGAGACATTTTCAAACTCAGGAATTCGACCATCATCAGGAGACTATTCTGACGTGGTACTCCTACGTTCTTATGAATTGTTTAGTGAGTGACCTGTACACTTACATCTCTGATGGCTTTCCTTCAGTTTCACAAAAGGAGAGAACATGGAGCAGATATGAATGTCTGATTCCCACTGAATTCTCATGTTGTATCTTGTTCCTGATTCCTGAGACTTAATCCCCACTGTCTCTTGTGATGCTATTTTGGTACCCTTTCAGGAAACTAAATCACTTAGAGGTCACATAGCTTGTCCATGGATATTTTGACTACCCCGCCCCCCAGGTTACATGACCTGGAAACATACACTCTTGGACTGCTTAAATGCTCAGGCTTTTTGTCCTTCACTTTCTTTTGTCTCCTAGTTCTGTCATTTCTCTTCTAACAGAGCTCCACAAACCCCTACTTGCCTCTCAGATCAGTTTAGAGGCTGAAATAGCAGATGAAGCTAAAAAGTTTCTTTGACTTATAACAATTTCTTCCAGAATTATCTTGTTGAAAGTAAATAGCCCATCTGGCTTCCTTTTCTTCACAGAGCAAAACTCCTGAGTGAGCTTTGTGACTGATGCTGGCTGTATTCCATGGAGCGCGCCTGTTGGCCGTAAGCAAGATGAGCACAATCTGTTTCTTCTATTTCTAATAAAGGAAGAGAGCGCCTTCATTTGCCTCCTTAATTCATGGCTTGAATTTTATGTCCTCCTTTTGCACAACGGCAGCTTTCCTGCCTGGTTTTCTTTCCTTTTCTCCACCCCCACCCCCATTATTAAGGTGAATTTGAAGCTACATAATAAACACTTTCCAATACAAGGCCAGTACAATGAAATCACATTAAAACTTGCATTTTCAAGCCATAGCGTGAGGTTGTTAGCTGTGTGACTCCCACTGATGAGCAGGACCTGGAAGGATGATGGAGAAGGCTGTGTTTCTGGTGCTCCATCCTTCCCACTCTCCAAATAAATAGGTGTGTTTAGCCTTCTGTGCCAGAGTCCATGGGAGTCCAACAGCCAAGCTCTGTGCACTCTGAGAGTTTACCTCTAAGTACCTTAATTTAGCTCCCGAGTTTACTTCTGAGAGGCAGCAGGGAGTATCCCTCTAGCCCTGATAATCATCTTCCTACAGGGCTGGCCAAGGCTTCGAGAATGGGGGCATTAAAAAATTGAACCTGAATTTTCCTTGGCCTAGAATATAATTTGCTTCTTTAACTTTGAGCACATAAGAATATTGTGAACCTTTTAAGCTATTAAATGCATTTTTATATTGTCTGACTTTTAAATCTTCTAATGGAGCCAGATTTCATGAGGTCATCATGCAATTTTTTTTAGTATATATATATTTCCATAACTAAAATCCTTCTCCACATCTTGTTATTTGTGGGACAAATTCACAAAAGCCAGTGTCCTTTTTTTTTTTTAACCCATTAAATGCTAGTTCACAAATAGGCATATATAGATTTTATACTTGAGGATATTTGTGTGTTGGGGGGCATATGCATATACGTTAAGGTATATGTATGTGAGCAGGTGTGTCTGTCTGTCTGTGTGTCTGTGTGTGTGTATCTCTTTGGAAGTGCTCATATGGAGCTCATAGGTCACTCCTGGGTATTATTCCTCAGCATGGCCGTCTGCTTTATCCTTTGAGATAGGGTCACTCTGGAAGCCAGGGTTTACTGATTCGGTGACGCTGGCTGGCCGGTGAACCTGAGAGGACCTCCTGACTCTGCCTCCCCAGTGCTGAAAGCACAAACATATCACAATGCCAAGATATGGTATTGGTGCTGGGGATTGAACTCAAGTGGTTGTGCTTGTGTGCAAGCATTTGGCCAGTTGAGCTATAGCCCGGAGAATGTGTCTTCTCACAGAATCATAATGGGTTTCCCTCCACTAAAGGGACCTTTATAATACAAAGTGCAGGGTCAGCAGAAGTGAGGGCCCAGAATGTTTTAACCTTCTATCTTGAAATGACAATGCAGATGGTTTCGTTGGAGAACTGTGGTTCTTTGAAAACAAAGGGGCTTTTTACGTGTATCACTTGAGGGGATGAGGAAGAATGAGAACAATCTCAGAAAGAGCCTGGCCCTCATTTCTCCTCCACAATCCAGGTGTTTCCTACATCCCACTCCAGAGAAACTGCTGGTGTCTATCGTACACGCGACTGGCATCTTCTACATTGAAAAAAAAAAAAAAAAAAAAAAAAAGGAAGAATCTATTTTTAATATTTATTTATAATGTTTCCCCCAACTTTGACATTTAAAAAATTGTGTGATAATGATAGAAAACTAAAAACAATAAACATTACTCGCAATGTAGTATGTAAAGTGTATAATTAATAGGTATATTTTTACATGCGAAATTTGTATTATATTTTTCAGTGTTTAAATTTACACAATTGGCAGGTGCAGCGTAGTTATTTGATTCATTTTAAAGTTGATTAATAAGAGAACTTAAAAAAATTTGCAATATAAAGCACAAGCTAATGAGGTTCTTTTATATTACAGTTCATATGTGGCTATCTATACGCTATACGCTAGAACCGCTTTAACCATCCTTAAATTACAAATAAGCGTATCAACACTTAACTTTTATATATAGAACACATACTCATGAATATGTATAAAGTATAACTTGGATAACTTTCTTAGCAGGTTATTCTCTAGGAAATAAATGTCTGGAACTCAAAATGCATTCTTCCACACTCAGGGTGGGCACTTAGTCTCCTGCAGACTCCTCATGCCTGTGACTGGTGGGTGGGTCCTTCTTGCACATATTGAGGACACAGCTGACTCTGGCAATCAGTTAGCTGTGAGAGTAGTTGGTGCCCTCACTATTTGACTCTCAGAAGGACTGAGGGTGTCTAGTTAAAACTACACTTCCTAGGCCCTAACTGTTAACTCCCAAACTTAATATATTTCCTGGCCTTTCCCACCCCTTAAATAAGGCCCTTTGCAGGTTATTCTCTAGGAAATGTCTGGAGCTCAAAATACATTGCTACTGAAAACATTTTAAGGTTTCAGTTTAGCAAGCTAGTCCGACACTTTGTAACCAAGATTAAATGTGACTAATAGCTCTACATGGGCTTGGCAAGAAGGAGCTCCCCTTGTTAACGCTAGCCCACAAGCCCCAGACCTAGGGGCTGACATTTAATTCAGCCTTGAACATAGTAAATAGACGAAAGAATAAACACAATCAATAAGCCCCATATTTTACAGAGAGTGGAAATAATGGCAGCCTTGTAGGGAGAAATCTAAACAGAAAAGCACTTGGCATTCATTGTGTGTGTGTGGTACTAGACTGTTAGCCGATAGTCAGGCTCTACACATTGCCATCTATTTAACAGGGGGCCGGGGCTCTCAGAATCACTGCCGTCCCATGTACAAAGTGGGGTCACATTGCATACCCCTTAAGAGGTTACCAGCATGCAGTGAGAAGTTCTTAACCCAGTCCCTGACGTACATTTGGGCTGCTTAGGCTCAGTACTGAGTGCATGTGTGCGAAACACACGGGAAAACATAATCAGTTGCAGCTACTCAATAGTACATTTCATCTACCTAGATTTTCCACAGAGAATGCATTCCTCTCATCCACTCCAGACATTTAGAAATATAAATCTGTTTTAGGCATATTCACAGGAGTTAAAACAGAATCGAACAACAGGCTTATTCGTTAATTAGCATAAAGATAAGAATGAGTATAAGGTGCGAATGTTAGCTACTATCGAGATAGCATTGTTACAATTTCGTATTTTTCTACTAAATGTGGGGGTTTATTTTATTATGTTTAGTCGTTTTCATTAGAGCCCTAAAATATGAAGGTAGGAAATGTACTTACTGGCTGTTGCATCTTGTAAATCCAGTGGGGCCTTAGTCACTGTTCTAATGCTGTGTGGAGATACAAAGGCAGTTCTTAGAAAGGATTTAGTTGGGGGCCTTCTTACAGCTTCAGAGGGTTAGTCCATCATCATCGTCATGAGGGGAGCATGGGGCAGGCATGATGTTGGAGAGTACTGAGACCCATATCCTAATCCACAGGTGAGAGAGAGAGAGAGAGAGAGAGAGAGAGAGAGAGAGAGAGAGAGAGAGAGAGAGAGAGCGCACCTGGTGTGGACTTTTGAGACCTCAAAGCCCACCTCCAGTGATACACTTCCTCCAACAAGGCCAGACCCACTTCATCAAGGCCAAAGCCTTTTATTTCCCCTTTATTAAAAAATGGATTCTTCTCTCATACAATACAGCCATAGTTTCCCCTCCATCCAGTTGCCCCCATCTTCACTCTACCCTGGACCCATTCTCCCTTCATCTCCCTTCAGAAATGAGCAGGCCTCGAAGGGATAACAATTGAACACGACAAAATACAAGACAAAAGCTCTCACACCAAGGCTGGACAAGGCCACACACCTGCTCTCACAACGTCCCCCAGAAATACCAAGCTCACAGCCACAACGTACAGCAGAGGAGCCCGTGTGAAACCATGCCGGCCGGCCCTGTGCTTGCCACTCCAGTCTCCACCAGCCCATTCGAACCCTGCTTGGCTGATTCTGTGGGCCTTGGTGTCCTCACGTCCTCCATCTCCTCTGACTCCTACAGTCTTCCCCCCACCCTTTGGTGTGACTCCCTGAGTTCTTGGGGGAGGGACCTGGTGGAGTCTTCCAGTTTAGCCTCCCCCTCTGCCTAATGTCTGGCTGTGGGTCTCTGCAGCGGCTCCTGTCTGCTGCCGGTGCTGGTGAAGCCTCTGATGATAACTGGACAGGACACTGATCAGTGAGGAAGCAGAGTATCATTAGGAATCATTTCATTGTTTCTTTTTTTCTTTGTTGTTGCTTTTGTTCTTTAGACAAGTCTCGAGCCGCTTTGGTTCCATCCTAGGTCTCTGGGCCATCCAGTATCCAGTACCTGGCCATCCATTGTAGAGTGGCCTCAACTTAAAGCAGCCATGAGTTAATGGCCACCTCTCTTAACCCTTCCAAACAGCTCTTCAGCTGGGGGGAACCAAGCATTAAAATATATGGGCCTATGGATGCCGTCCTCACTCACACCATCACAGAGAGCTTACACTTTACCTTTTTTAAGTAACATAAAGCACAATTATTTTTTGTCATAACTATGTATGAAAGTTTGAATATAAAATAAGATTTTCCTTTATGCACAAAACTATAAATATTCCAAATAAGAAATGTAAGAAATGGAAGTGGGTTGTTTTCATTTTTACCCTAGTGACTTCAGGGTGCCTTTGTGATTGAGTCAGTAAAATTCCCTTATATATCCTCTGATAATGTTCATGCAATGAAGCTTTGTCTGGCGTTGGTGAATTAGAAAAGCTCTTTTAAGGAGTTAAACATCTCTTGTCAACACTGAGGTAATTACATGCTATTAATTCCCATGTCATTTCAGAAAGTGCTATTTAAAACTATTCATTTCATCGGTTCCTAGAGCTGGGATAAAGTAGACAGCTTGCTGTAAACGAATTTAAGATGGGATTACTTTGTTTTAGTCCTGAAACACTAAAACCACAAGGTTGGCTTAATGTGAAGATAGCCTTGGAAAGGTTTCTTCATTTTGCAAGATGAATATGACTAGGTTACCTTGATAAGACAAAGGAGTTGGTAGAGAAGAAAGTTCTACTTTAGCCATTTGTACAATCAAGGCAGTAGGTGGAGAAGAGCTGAGGGAGAAAATCTGGAACCAATACTTTCCTTTTGTCTGTTTTGTCCAAATACCGCCTTTTAACACATCTGCTCTGTATGCTATTAGCTTAGAATTAGAGGTATTTAGCTTTTATGCAACGCCCTCTGTGAAAGAACTAGACTAAGATTTTCTTCCAAAACGGAGGACACGGTTTCAAAGGAACAATTTTAGTAAACCAAAGACTCAAATAGATCACAGTAGATATTTGAAACACAATGATTTCTGTATCTGTCCAAGTTTATAGTATTTGAAGTTCATCAATAATGCAGATTTTACATAAATAATGCTTTGTAAGATTTGGATTCTTTTAGCTATTTTTCGCAAATACTTTGCAGAATAATCGTCAAGATAAATTTTAGCTCATATTTTAATGCCACCTCGATTTATGTATGTGTGACATTCAGTTGCACAGTTGCCTTATATGATAGTTCTTAAGTGATTTGATTTGAGTGTGTATGTGTTCTCATGCTTACGTTGTAAGCATGTCACCAACTTAGCCATCTCCCTAGCCTTGATTGATATCTTTACGTGCTTTCTTTAATAGAAGATACATGGAAATGACTTAAAAACAAACAAGCAAACACAAAAATGCATTTAGAGGAAACTATTTCCAGTCTGCGATCCTAAAGGAAACTATTCCTTGGCTTCCATTCATTTGTTTTGTTTTGAAGTCTTCGCTTTGTTTAGACATGGAAAGTTTCCCATGTAATACCTTTGTTAATACTAATATTCTGGTGACATAACTTTTGACCTAAAAATGACTTGGTTACCCCTTCTTTGCTCTACATTGTTTTAAGCCATAGATATTTTCAGAATATGCTATATTCTTGCATGTTTTTTTTTTCTGTTGTTAAAAGTGATCGATAGTTTATGAAAATTACTGATATAATATTGTTGATTCTGGTACTGACTCATTGAACTAAATTTTTTGGGGAATGTATAACAAATCTTTTAATCCATAAAACTTAATTTTGATGTTACCAATATTCTGAGATAAGTCCATTTCTATTTTTAGTTTTTATCTTTTTTTCAATGAATATTATGAAATAAGATCTTTTATTGTCATAATTAATATTCATTTTTACCATAGGCAAGTTACTTCTCTGCTGCCTGTAATTTCACTTTATAGGTTTAGCTTTGACATATTCAAATTAACATTAATTCTTAGATGTTAATATTCTGTATTCTGATTCTTTTATTCAGCAAGTTGTGGAGATCTTTGAGAATAACCAGAGAGGCCTTAACTTTTAAATACAGATATTGTTCACTTGGAACTCACAGTTTTGAGTGATGAAACAAGTACAAAGTAGAAACAATATGTTTGATGGGGTGCCCAACAAGTTCAGTAGTAATCAGAATGACAGCGGCCAACTCATTAGAAGGCAGGGCCTTGAAAGAGACTGTGAAGGATGCACAGCATTTTTTTGATTGAGAAAAAAAAATGGAAAGACTGGAAATGAAGTGTGAACGATTAGTATGAGCATCAGATATTAAAGACTGGCTAGGAAGGGTCACTTTGAAGGAGACTATCCCCTGATATCAAATTTGCAATTCAGAAAGACCCAGGCAAAGAACAAGTGGGAAAGATGTTAATATTTAATACTCACCATTGGTGATTTTGAGTGAATCATGAGAGTTCTGCTTTAATTCTAAACATTCATCCCTGTAGTTTGATATTGTGGTATTGGTTTTGTAAACTTAAGCTAGAATTTAGAGTCTCTATGATTACCACTAAAACAAGATGTGGTGTTTCTGGGGTGTAATTGCTCACGCCTTTGCCTTACAAAGTTCTCTTCAATTTCACCTCCTCTGTACTATAAGTGATGGGCCCAAGAGGGGCTGCCCTGCTGTCCATGCAAACAGAACATGTTCCGATGCTCTTCATCTTTTAAAAAAGACGATTTCTTAAAACTCATTCTTTTTCATAGCTTCATTGTTCTTTTAGTCACTCATACTTAAACCATTGGAGTCATTTTGCTCTTGAAATTACCTTTGATGTCATATAGTATTCTTGAATATAAGATGTGAAGAACAGTGAACAATCATATGCTAAGACCCTTATTCTTAATTTTCTGTTCTTATATAGCAATCCTCACTTCTTAATGATCATAAGTGAATTTTACATGCTGTTCATATTACACAACTTAATAGATGTGTCTGGTTAGTATTTCAGCCTGATGCCTGGAAGGAGTTAATTTCATTCTGTAGTCTTAGACTCTTGATAGATTATAATGGTAGAGTTTGGGACCCATTTCTTTCTGCTATATATTACTGTTTGATTATAGATTCATTTTTATTCTTTTTCTGTCCAATGAAATTATTAAAAGGCAAGGATGGGTATAGCATGAGTTCTGATTGGTCTCAATAATATAAATACAGTCAGATACTAGGTGGTGAAAGCTGAAAGGTCAGAGAAGCAGAGCAGCCAGCTATTAGAATTCTTACTTCTGTGAAATCCTCAGACCAAAAAGAGACTGAGCTCTTGTCTCCTTCTACCTTTTATTCCTCTCTTTGCCCATCAACATCACTTCCTGTCTGTCTGTACAGACCTCTAGACCTCTATGGTTGACTAGTGGTTAGATCCACCCTCTGATCTTCAGGCAAGCATTATCTGTTAGAGCACAAACAAAATATCACCACATTTCCCCCTTTTTGTCTAAAATAAAAAAGGTTATAACTAATTTAAGAAAAACTATATACAATAAGTACAATAACTGTATAAATATATAAGCAATAAATACATCAACAATGTCTAGTCCATTAGTATATGACAAATTCATAGAAAATTTTCCATTATATATCTTATTTTGGTGAGTCCAAAGTGTTGTACCTAATTCACTTTCTATCTTAACTTGTGTTACCAAAACTATCTTTTTGTCTCTCAGCCTTATATACTTTACATTTCTTTAGTGAATTTCTTTTCTGAATCTGATAACTATAACTATAAATTCTTCAACTCCATTAGAGACCCTAAAAGGAAATAATTTTATCTAGTAAGCAAGCAGCTTCAAAAAAAAAAAAAAAAAAAAAAAAAAACCCACGAGAAATGACAGAAGGCAGTCACCCAAGATTCCTCTACAACACTGGGGCATCTATCTTTGGTCTATAGGCCCAGCATATCTGACAGACTTTTCTTTGAAGCGGGATTATTCTGAAGGGCTGTCTTACCTTGTCTTGACAAAGTTCTACAGTTACTTTTTTTATGTCCTGTCTGTCCAGGGTGGACAGCGTATTGTCAGAAGTCACTGCAAGAGCACTTTCTTGCCCAGCTTCTTACTTTTGCCGCAAAACAGTTTCTTCAATGCCCATCATCTTCTCTGAAGTAGATTGGTATTGCCAGGAGCAGACATGTCTCAGTGTCATGGGGAAAAAAAGAATCTATCTTATTAAAATATCTTAACTGTCCTATCATGTAGATCTCTGAAGACACCCTGTCTATCTAAAATATATCTCTATTTGACCTTGAAGATATACCGAGTATGTTCAGTTGCAATATGTGACTAATTACTAATCTACATTTCCTTATTATCCTAAATAATTACTTTCAAGGGCTAAACAATTTGCAGTACATTGTTAAAGGAGATGTATAGGTACAATACATTGAACAAGATTAGTAACATATATATAGTATGTTCTAACACAAATAATCTTAAATTTGTATCAATATACAAAAATCCATATTGATGTAAAAATTTTAAAACTAGTAGTTGCCCTTTTGGATTAAAAGTAGATTCAATAATCTATCTTTTTATCTTATTTTTATATCCCCCTTTTCTTTTTAGGGTAGATTCAGTAATCTACTCTTATATCCTATTATATCTATCTCTCTCTTTTTTATTTTCAAAATATGAACTCTGAATCTAATCTCCTTTGTTCAACTTATTCCCTGACCCATTACCAGTAACAACTTGTAACCATCCACCCTAAACAAGGACAAATATCCATAACCTGTTGAATGACCCAAAACCTCCCACCCCACCTAGTGGGAATATGGGTATTGTGTTCTCAAATTCACTTCCTGCTGTCTGGGGGGGGGGCAACAGCATCTTTAGGGGATCCTGAAAAGAAAAATGTGGGTTAATTTTCACGTCCCATGAGAAGTAGCTGTATTATTTGTTGTTCAATCTCTGTGTAATGGGAAAGTATAGGGCTTGTCTCAAATCCTGGCTAGAGTAGTCTGTGAGGCTGAATTATCTCAGCTAGCCACCTCAAAATTGTCCTGAGTAGTTTGTTGTCCAAAGCCAATCTTTAGGTGATGTTTTTCGTCTTAGTAGTATTGTCACAGTCCTGGTGGAATCAGCCTTGTAGGGCCCAGTCATCCTTTTGGAGACTTCAAAGGTCACTGTTAGGTGTGGTCATGGTTCACTACAGAAAACATAACATTTTAAATGTCATATGCAGCAGATCTCGAAGAGGTTAAAGGATCAATATTTCTTATGTACATCCAGAGTACAAAAACTTAATTTCTGCTTACCTGATAGAGACTCAAACCTGAAATCATGTTCAGGAAGCTGGTGGAAGCCTTTGGCTAGAATTACTTTGTAATTCTTAATATCATGACAAAAAGTTTAATATATATATGTGTGTATATATATATATATATATGTGTGTGTGTGTGTACATTAATCTTATAAAATTTGAGATAATATTTATACCTTAAGAAAAGTTTGAAGAGTTAAAATAAAACCAGAAGGTTATGAGAATAGGGGCAATAATCCTTTAATTTTGTTTTTCTTCTGTTCCCATATCAGGTGGCTCTTCTGACATGAGACAGAGATTTTGGATATTTCTTTAACAAGCATGTTTGGGTTTAGAGAAGGAGAGAGCCACACTCCAACTCCGAAGCCAGCTTTAATTTTGTTTTGTGTTTTTGAGACATGGTCCCCACTGTAACTGAGAACCAGGCTCTGATATTGCTGTAACCGAGTCCCTCCAGTCTTGTTAGATCATTCTGTTACTAGTTGACCATTGACCTGAGTTTAATACCTACTTCACAATAGGTGAATGCATATAATATGAGACTATCACTTCCTTAAATCTCCTCAAATCTAACATTTCCATAGGAATCCAGTCAGCTCTTACACAGCCCTGGGGATACTTGTCATTTGGCAGTTCCTGTAAGGTGACTGGATAAATTAAAATTGGTTATTTGAAAACCTTAGGCTGTTCCTCTCTAACCTTAAAATGCAACGATGAAATTCCTATGAGTCTGAGTTTTTCTAAAACTTGGATCTTAGCACTCACATTAACCAATTTTTCAATGATAAAACAAAAATGATAAAACTGATAATGTTTATAATTGACATTACATACATCTCATCTAAATTAGTTATCCTACCATTTAATTGTTCCATTTTCAAACCGTCTAACATATTATTGTACAGAGACTCAAATCCCTCCGTTGTAATAGTGTTTCCCATTTTTTAATGTGGGGAAAAAAACTCTTTTTAAACTAATCCTTCCTGTTAAGAATTCTTTGTTACCTTACCAAATCAGAGGGTGATGCTGATTCAGATGACGGTGAAATGTGAAGCTGAGTGCTGCTGCATACAAGTAGAAATAGAAGCCGGAGTGGGTTTCAGGGCAGCCACCTAGTTTGGCAGTAGCTGGAGGAGAGACCCAGGGAAAGCCAGACAAAAGGAAGCCAAAGAGCTTGGGTTAGTTGCTTTCGCATGACCCTGGTTAAACTCAGTGGGTCACAAAACAAAAAGATGCGAATGTGGGAAAGAGACTTGTAGGAGTAGGGACATTAGGGGGGGGGGGAGGAGATAAGGTGGTGACGGTGATTGTAATCAGAGTGCTCCATACAAGTGATGCTCTCACGTGCAAACACACGGGAAACTGTCAAGAAACAAGTTTAAGAAAAGATAAAGGGTTTTAAGAGAAAATTTTTATTTAACCGGGGACAAAGAATGAATGAGAAAAATGTGTTCCCTGTAGTAAAGATACTAGACATTTTTTGCAGTTATGGTTTTACAAATAAAGTCAAATCTTGACATTTTAAACAGGTTATTTCAATGGCAATGATGGGTTGTTGAATGTGACTTCATTCTTGAATATGTTGAGTCGTCTTAGTTGTACTTCCTAGTGCTGAGAGCAATCAACATTGAGAGTGTATTTAACTTAGATTTTGAAATAATGCTTGATACAGCCTCAATTTTTTTGTGACCCAGAAATATTGATGCACAAATTTTCTGCACCGAACTCAGTCTTCTTACATTTTTGTTCTTGCTTAAATGGGCAAATGCTAGCTAAATGTGCTGGAGAATACAGCACTTTCAGGAAGTGACAGGAAATATTGATTTACTTTATTCTTACTCCCTCAAGCAGAACAGCCATAAAATATGTTCAATTTCTTTTCATTTTTATCTGTAGATTACACTGACGTGGCGCAGATGACAGGTGTGGACATGATAGGAACATATTGATGTTTATGAGGATTTGACTTCAAAGCTTTCAAAGATGAAAAAGCCTAGTGAGAAATTCAACCAGAAAGAGCTTTATTCATGCAATTATTGTGGTGCTAAATTTTTCTAGTGATAAGCATGAATATAGATCTGACATAGGAAATTCAATCAAGGACATTTTCTGTAGGACTGAAAGTTCACCTTTAATAAGTCAATATGAAAACTACTCTCAAACTCATGGAAAATTGAAAGTATTAAACATAAAATCCATATTTGTAATTTTAAGATGTGTCATTAAATGAGATTTAGTGACCCGTGTAATGCTATATCGGTTCCTGACTTTGACATACATACAAAAGGTTAATATTTAACTTGTTTTTGTACGATTTCCAAGTGCCTTAGCTCTCCTTTGTTTAGTCATAGGTAACTGCATTTTTAAGACTTTCATGTCTCTGTGGGAGTGACTTAATTTAACCTTGAATACATTGGAAGAGTCTCTGATCTGAGGAACGTACCTGCTCATTTTCCATAGTACATTAGGAGTGTCAGTGCAAACAGGCTGCCTTAAGGACAGTCATAAAATACTGACACCATGTGCACCTATTTAGTTTTGTTTCTAAAGGCCCTTATTTTCGCTGGATGCGTGTGACTACCACCTTTATGTCTAGAATGGATGTAAGGAAGTGATATGACAAAGCTACTGATTATCACTATTGACAGCCAGACTACTACCAGTCTGCATTTTCCCTGTGTCTAAAATATCAAATCCTATCTCGGGATCTACACAAGTTAAGTAAGCACAAACTTTATATTCATAAAGTGTATATACAAGTTGTTAACTGACTTCTTCATACTTTGCCTCTTGTTTGAATGACTCACCCTTCAGGTAGCTCTTCAAGGGAGACTGTAATTAAAGACTTGTTACATATGAGATTCAAAATAGTAAATTTGAATATTTTACAAGATCTGCATGTTAATAACCAACGTTTATGGAAAGCAAAATTGACTAGCATTTTATATGTTGGTGCTTGAAGAATGACCTTCATGTGCCTGTTAGTGATAGATCCCCATGTATATTACTCAAAGAGAAACTTGAGAATACCATTTCCTTAGTGTCAAAAGTAGAGCTAGCAGCACACTGCTATGATTCCCCCCCCCCCACATTTATAATGGGTGTTCTGGTAGATCACCACCCTTCTCCACAAGGATATTGCTACATTAGTGGCAGACAGATCAAAAAGAAAGGTAAGATTTCCACTTGATTCAGGGCTTTGTGGGCATCTAAATCACATGAGGTTAAGTCTGTGGGACACTCCAATTTCTTAGCCAGAGAGTAGTCGTCATCAGCAAACTGAAAACACCCATTGCACTTGACCGTTTGAGTTGGCTCCCATAGTAGGCTTAAATTTCAGAAACTACTGTTTTGTTTTGATGCACCAGGGGAAGACATCTGCTATGTCTGTATGGGCTGTATGGATGAGGGCTGTATGGATGAGGGCCTTGGAAACAAAGCAATAATGGCATGTTTTAAATTTGCCGGTATAAAGACACAGCCTTTCATGAAAATGTTGCTACCTTTCTACTCCAGAGCCTATGGAGGGAGACTGGAGCAAAAGGTAACGATGTAGTAGCCCCAGGTGTTTGCATGGGAGATTTACTCCAGGCAGGGTGGCACATCCCTTTCATCCAAGCACTCAGGAGGCAGGGGCAGGATAGTTTCCATGAGCTTGAGGCCAGCCTGTTCTACATAACAAACTTCAGGCCAGTTAGGGCTATAAAATGAGGCCATCTCCAGAAAACAAACAAGAAGACTTCTTGTTTCCTGGCCACAGTACCTGAAGCTTTTCCTGATGCTTCAGTGAAGCTGGGTGCTTTTCTTTGTATTTCTCTTAAACGGTGTTGGTTTTTATTTTTAATTTTTTATGGATTATTTATTTGAGAGAAAGTAAGATAATGTATAAAGAAACATTTCGCTTATTGGGAGACACCAAGTACATTTTAACAAATATTTGTGAAACACTAGTTCCCCAGATGTTAATTGAGGGGGCCCCTGCAGGTGTCAGACGTGGAAGAGAACCCCATGAAGAGATAAGAATGAAAACCCAGTGCAGATTGATTTTGCCAACCTGGGTTAGGCTTTGGGGATTCTAATGCCAGGCAGATTAGTCTCAGTGTATTTAAGCCAGTATAGTTTGGAAAAAAGTTTCCTGGTGTGATACAGTCTGCTGCACAAAGCAGCGTAACTACATCGAAACTCAGCTCAGGGTACCTGCCATCTCTTCCAGAAGATGGGTTCTAGAGATAGGCTTCCTGTACTACCTTAAGGGCCTGAGGGTCTGGCCTGTTCTGGGTCACACAGATAGTGTAGAGGTCATTTGGTTGTGGGAACTTGGGGAAGCTGCCAGGGTCATTTAGATTACTAGCTACCTCCAGTCTTGGTTTAAGAGCTTGATGTGGATAACACAAATCACAGGGCAGTTAATCATTTCTGATTCTCAGCTTTCTGGATATAAGAACAGGTTTTTCGTCTTTCCCGATGGAAGGATGATCCTGTGTGCCTAGCATTCCTGGTTTCTCTGAGGCGTGTGGGCTCAAGGACCTTCATGCCACGTTCCCAACAGTTAATGTTTAATAAACGAGTATGGGGTTGGGCATGGTGGCTCATACCTGTAATCCCAGCACACAAAGGTGGAGGCACCAATATAAAGAGTTCAAGGCTATCCCAGGCTGTGTGGGACTGTCTAACTCTCTATGTTAAACTGAGCTAGAGAAATAATGGAATAATATTGGAACAAAAGTTACTTCTTTTTTTTAAAAGCAGGACTTCTCGGATTATTTCAATATAGCACACTTGGATCCAATAGGTCAAACACAAAATCTATTATGCTGTCTTCAAGGCAACCCTTCTTTCACTGAAACATGTCCTTAAAGTTATATGAAAGTTGATGCTTTTAAAAAACTATTAGGTAGTGTGACTTGTTCTTACATGTTTCTATTATGAGAAAGTGCCATATTTTTAATTACATGAAAAAAATCTGCTAAATCATTTGGTTATGATTTACTTTTTACATTCATATTGGGAGATAGTGGAAAGGGAACTTTCTTCTCTTTCCATAGATGGGTTCTTGGTTTCTTTAGTAACTTCGGGGCTATAGGTGATAAGTCATATTGGAGATGTTCATCATCTCACAGGGGCATTGGTATTTGTGGTGTGACTTGCTTGATTGCTGGTAAGATTGGCATATGTACTGATTGGAGCAGAATTTCAGGGAGGCTCACAATGGGGAGGGGCTTAACTGCCACTAACTCCTCGGTTTCGTCCTTGAGGAAGGTGAAAAGTCTAGACAATTTTAGTGTCTTTGCTATGTTTTTAAATTAGGTATAAATTGGGAAACACATTTTTCTAATTATCTGTCTAGAATTCTCTGGGTTTACTTTTCCAGCTATAAATTTGGATATAATAAGGACATTTGTTCAAAAAGCTTTTTATGTACTCATGAAAAGATCATTTATAATGTGATATTATATATGGGATGTAAAATTATCCACTTTCATTTAGGTAAAGTTCATATTTTGAGAGCATATAATAAGAAATAATAAATGATTATGATATTGCTGATGAAAGATTCATTTTGTATATCAGCATCCTCTTCATGAACAAAGCTATAAATGGTAGTATGAGACATACATGGCATTTAGTGCCAAGACTGAGTTCTCTGAAGAACTATTTCCTACAGTCATAGAATCAGTCACATTTATTATTTGAAATTGTTAGTGGAGAACAATACAAATGTTTTTCAAAGATCTTTTAATTTTTGTCCTCATTTTAAGTTCATTCCATTACAGAAGAAGAAATAAAAGTCAACTTACTTGACAGAATTTTAAAGGAGCCAGAGATTCTAAAGATATGCATTTTAAGTAATGAGTAGAAAGGTTATGGAATTATTGTAGGGTTAGAGGGCCAGGTTAAAAAGACCCTGCCCCTGACTTGACCCTGTGTTAAGGGCCAAGAACCTGAACCCAGCAATTCCTGAGCTTGCCCTAGAGTCTGACCACAGAACCCTACCAAATCCCTGGGCACAAAAATCCCACCATTTCATGAGCTGATCTCAAGATCAGACCACAGAATCACGCCAATCCCTAAATTTGCCCCAGGATCTGGCACCAAAATATAGGCACAGAGCCTCTCCTCTGGCCTAACCAGGCTGAGCCCCTGACTCCCGTTGAGTGTGGTGGTGACCCAGTGAATTCCTTGGTCCTCATTTGTTCTTTGTGAGTCCTAGGGACTCACACTACTAAGGCCCGTTATTCTCCATTTTCCATGGGAATGGTATCTTCCATGCCTTCTCATTCCCCCTCGGGATGCCTCTATGCCTGGCACCCAACCCGAAAGGCCTGAACATGTTGGCCTTTGTAATCAAATTTGACCCCAGTATCCCTTAGACAGCAAATTCAGATGGCTGTGTAATGGCACCCTAGATTCCAGTATTATTTGGGACCTTTACAACTACTGTGAGCAATTGCAGAAATAGAAAGAGATTCTCTGTGTCCAAGCCTTCTCTTTGTTTTTCCTGTTCCCATACTTACAGCTATGAAATCAGAACAAGATGATTTCTTTTAGTGTTTTTGATCCAGCTAATGAGCCTCCCCCCTAGGAACCAAGGCCCACGGCTCCATCCAGTTTCCCCTTGTCTCTCCTCAGCAACAGGTCACCAGAGTCAGCTCTCACTGGCGTCCACTTCCAGTTTACTGGCAGCCCCTAGTCCTCCTGCTACTTGTTCCGGCTCCACCATGGGACCTCCCGTCACCTTCCCCTACCTGGCCTAAACCGGCCATAGCTCTCCCTTTGTGGGAGGTCTCTGGGGTGAATGGCTTAGTCAAGGTACATGTCCAGTCACAGTAAGAAGATTGGAGTCCTGTGCGGCCAATACTTCCACCTTTATTAAAGAATTCCAGTGTATTACCCAGTCTTATAACCTTACCTTCCATGATGCTTATATGATTCTCACCAAAATCTTCTCCCGGAGGAGTGCTGGTAAGTCTGGGACCAGACAAAATCCACCTAACAGATGATACCTATCCCATTGGCCTAGGGCAGTCCCTGACCAGGACCCTGAATAGGATTACAATATCTCAGGGGACATTCTAGCTAAGACTTGATTTAAACCTGCCTCCTGGCCAGTCTCTGCAAGACCTCCCTTAAGGTGGTAAATTATGAAATAATATAAGAGGTCATCCAGGAAGAACACAAGACTGCCTTACTAAGGCCTTCTCCCAGTATAGCAGTCTAGATCCTGACACCCCAGATGGAAAACAGCTCTTGATGACCTACTTCTTCTCCCAGAGTTTCCCTGATGTTAGAATCAAACTTAAAGGTCCAGAAAGAGGACCCTTGACTCTACAGGCAGAAATCTTAACTATGGCCTTCAAGGTATATCATAGAAGAGATGAAAAAAAAAAAAAAAAAAACAAACCAAAAATACCAGATGATGGATAAGGCCTCTCAGCCAGCCAAAGTAGAAGCCCAGGCTCTCTGGCCTGAGAACCTCAACATTCCTGTTTCAAATGCAGTCAGGAGGGTCATTGGGCCTGGGCCCATCTGAATCCTTGTAAGCCACCCAGACCATCCAAGGTGCCATCAGGAAGAGGATTGGGGTGTTGACTGCCCTCATGTCCCTTAGGGCATTTCAGCTGATTTACATTTCCTGGAGACTTGTTTGTTCCAGTCATAAAGATATTTGAATTTGTTGTGTATCTCCTCAAAGAGAACTCAGTAGCCTAAGAGTAGGTGCCATAGTCCTGCCAGAAAGGTTAGTTTGAGGTTTGAGGAACCACCTCCATCAGCAGCACTTGTGGTCCCCTCCATACTTCAATACTCAGCAGATCCAAATAATGTTAAAGAAAATTTCTGTGTCAATGTGATACATACAACCCTAAAAGTGGGTGGATTCAGCTAAACTGGCAGTATTTGCTTTGCAATAGAATGGTGAGCATTTCTTAATGACTAACCATTGTCCAAGCTCTATGTTGGGCAACGAATGACCGGATTCACAGGAGGCTTCTTATTCTGCTTATGCTTGTTTGTCCACGCTGGAATGTAAGAGTCTCTCAATAAGAATGGTGCCCTCTGAGTGAAGCCCCATGTGGTGAACTAAGAAAGAACCATGCATTATTTATCACCCAAGGTCGCAGAGCCCATGTAGGAATGAGTGCCTGTGCTCTGTAAGACTTTTGTTCACCTGATCTTGACAAATTAGGAGCAGCAAAAACATTCCTGCCTGCAAATACAGGAGGTGGGGGATAGCTACTTGGAAATGCGTCAATATTTAGTCCTTTTTGTAAAACCTCAAAAGGATAATAGCAAAGAGTGTTTCTGCATGAATAACCGCCTCTCCCATCTTTGTGGTTCAGTGTTGTAGGCTAATACCTTACTGTCAGGTTAAGCTTTATGGCTCAATTTCTTTCATAGTCCTTGAGAAATAACGGGGAAGAAGAGCAAAACATAACTGCTGAGATGTCTACTGCATAGTCAGGTAGTCCAGTTTGCAGAACTTGATCCCTTTCGAGTGGGTATTTTCCTATGTGTTAAGCTGATAAGCAAAGAGAACAAACAAAACTCTTCCCAGGGACTGCAATTGCTTTATCAATAGCTGGCTTAGGTTGGAATCTTGGCAGGAGGATTAGGAGTTGTAGCCACCCTGAGATGTAAAGTATGTAACACTGTGCTCCATAAGGAGATGGCTTTTAAAACCCAAATGTGTGAACTACTGGTACGTAATCAAGTGTAGTTACTCCTGGAATTTCTGTTTTATGAAATATGATGACAACTGTGTGGTTAAGCTACTTATCTTAGACAGTTATAAGACAGTTACTAGCTACGTATCTAACTTCTTTGATCTATTCTTTATTTTTATTAGAAAGTTGCTTAATATTATTGGTTGGGTTTTTCCCCCCATTTTTATTGAAATACAAATAGTGAAATTTGTGAGTCTTGTATGTAGAGATAAACAATTTTTCTGTATGCATATACTCATATTCTTACTGTCTATATTAAGATGTAGAATATTTCTAACTCGTGAAGCCTAGTTCATATATTACTGATTGATAATGCCTTATGTTTGAAACTGTCAGGCTTCAAAATTTGAAGTATTTTGGCTTTCAGAATATCTGCAAAGACTTTGCTAGCTAAACATTCTTAATTTGAAAATCTATAATTCAAATGCTCCAAAATTCAATATTCTTTGATGCATCCCCCCCAAACGTTCCAATTTCAGCTTTTAATAATTATGTTGACATTTCATTGTAGATTAATTTTGCTTGTTCTTAAACTTCAAATAGAAGTAATTATGTTTTTTGAAATGTCATCATGTCTATGAAATTTAAAAAAAATATAAAACAATACCATTTGTAACTTGGGCATTTGACCAATGGTTTGACTTTTTTTTTTTTTTTTTTTAATTCAGACTATTTAAGAAAAGTATCATTCTAGCATGAACAAAGATGTTATAATAACGTTTTCCACTGGTATCAGTGGACTACTTTGATCTTTGTACACGAAACCTCTAGCATGAGGTAATAAATATAGTATTAATGTAAGGGTCATCAAAACATGTTTTTTGTTATTGTAACTAGCCCCAAAGCAATAACTCTCCATTGTGTAAATTATCAAAATCTTAATAATACCGGTTGGAGGTTGTAAATTGCCATTCTTGCAGTCATGCTGAGAATCAAATTGCATTTTTGAGCCAGTGACACCCTTGTTAAGCCATCCCACTGGTATGATAATTAGAGATTCCTGCTAGGGTTGGCCTGTAAAAAAAAAAAAAAAAAAAAAAAAAAAAAATAGCACAGGTGGGAAAATTTACCTTCATGTCTCCAATAACAAGTTATTGTTTCTCAGAAGGGTAATTTTTGTATTTTGTATTTTGTATTTTTTATAATCAACAGTGTGATTACTTTTCTGTCGTTTTGAAATATGCAACCTATGCAGTAAGATGACCATGTTTAAAATGAAAGCATGGTGGTTTATGAGCATTACTCGTCTCATACCTTTTCTGTATAGACAAACAAGAACTGTTCCTCCTCAAGTATTCTCAGGAGGATACATAGGTCTTGTTAACCCAATATAGTTTATAGCTCTTTCTTTTATTATATCATGTTTTATGAACGGAAATTAATGTTGATAATCAATCCATGCATTGTCCAGTGTTTGGGCAGTTCAATGCCATTTGCTGATGAGGACTCAATCTTGTCTACCCTTTTCCAAATTACTGTTAAGGAATGTTCCCTCAATTTGATGTCATTTAGGGATGGTGTTGTGGGGAGGAATTGTAGTAAGAGGAAGGCATGAAGCTGGAGCCCTCATGGTGAGATGAGAGACTTCATAAGCAAAGGTTATCATTCATTCTCTCTTCTCTGCTTACCATGTGAAGACACAGACAATGGTAGCTATCTAGAAGTCAGAGGTCCCTCATAAATTTTGTGCACACTGGCACACTAAGTTTGGACTCCCAGACACCAGAAGTGTGAGAAAATAAAGTGGTTTAGATTGTTATTCAAGTCTAGCAATTTGAACATCCCTGTCATGGTAGTCTTGGCTGTCAACTTGACCGGACCTAGAGCAAGCCATAAGTCTTGCCATGCATGTGAGCAATGATTAGATAGATTATGTAACATGTGCACATGCCTGTAAAGATTGTCTACATTAGGTTAAATGAAATGAAAGAAGCTCCTTAACTGTCACCGTGGAGTGACTTCTGGGCTGAATGAAAAGGACAAAGGGAACTCAAAACTATCATTCATCCTGAGCTTCCTGGCTGAGGATGCAACTCCACCAGCTTCTTCGATCTCCTGTTGCCATGGCTTCAACCCTTTCTTCCTTATGTTGTTTTGGGTTGGTATTTTGTCAAAGCTACTGGAAAAGTAGTCAATATGATCCCTTACTGGAAAGTTCAGGGCCATAATAAATATTTATTTTTTCATTTTGGAATGTTTGTACAAACTGTACTGGTTGAGCATGTCTAATTAGAATACCCAGGATCCATAATGTTCTGAGGCCCAAAGCTTTTTGAGCACAATATAGTAATGAATTTACAGCATTTGGAATTTAAAATTTCAAAGTAGAGTTTCTTTAACTTGAACTTTATTTCAGCAGCCAGAGCTAATACAATTACTATTCTAATCATGTTGTATTAAGATTATTACTATTAAGAGTGAAGTAGCTTAGGCTATACTTTTAATATCAATCTTTATGAATATTGGTTTACTCTGATAATTTGTGATTTTTTATTAGGTGTCCAAAATAATTTATTTTTAGCTCAAGTAACCATGTCTGTAGAAATGACTCTTTTCACCTTGACTAAGTACCTCTACCCCATGCTTCAAAGACATCAAAGAGGAGAAAGAACTTTTTTAAAGCCAGCTTATGCCTTCTACCTATACACTCAACGTGAATTGCTTGTCCTCCTTTTACTAAACAGTGTTTTGAATGCATTGGACCATGCTCAGAATTTCAAAGCAGCTGTGTACTGATTGTTACTCAAAAGAATTTTACTTATTTTTAGAGACTGTTAAATCATGATACTATTTATAGTTCATTAATACTTAAAACATAATCTTTTATTTTAGTGATTACTTTCTCTGTTTTTTATACTATATTTGACATTTTAAAAATTGTTTTTATTTCTCTAGCTACCATATCCCTAACCCAGATGGTCCTTGAGAGGTCTGAGTTGTAGTCTATCTGTCCTATAAGTTGTACATTGTTGTTTCAGGATGGGTACCAGTATTCTTGTTCTCCCTCCCCGACTTGCCACTTCCTCCGTGAAACAGTACTTGCGTTTATAATATTTGGTACATACTTATTAGTGAAGGAAAGGAAAGAAAGATAGCAAAGTTGATATTTGCAGTTGACATTCACTGACTTTCAGAATAAAGAAGAAAAAAAAAAAAACGTTATGGTATAGAAGGGTTTATTTCTGTTGATGAATGTTTTCTAGAATCCTAGGTCACAAGAAAGAGCATAGCCATCTGGATGTTGGTAATGGTGATTGTAGATTCTATTATTTAAGTCTTTTTTTTTTTAAATTAGTAGATCTCCTTTCTGTCTAAACTACATGCCACGTTTACACTAGAGGAAGAAGGAGTTGGCCTTTCACCTACTGTCCTAGTTTGCTTTCTGTTGCTATCATTAAACACTGACCAGAAGCCATTTGAGCAAGAAGGGTTTATTACACCTTACAATTCCAGGTAATAGTTCATCCTCTAGTGAAATCAGGAAGTCAAGGAAGGAAGAGACCAAAGCAGAGTGGGGGAGGGACACTGCCCATTATAGGCTTACTCCCTGGGATGTCTTTTCCCCCTCAGCTGCCTTAATTATGGAACTACGTGAGGTAACCTGAAAGAGTTTTCTAGTAAATTCAAGACACATTTCTCTGTTCTGCTTTCAAAGTGAGTGGGGTCTTCCATAACAGGGTCCCACCATCTCGTTCTGGTGCACAGACAATTGCCTATGTTGTTTTGGGTGTTTCTGAACCTTCCCTGACTGAACTCATGGGGAAGTATACCATGTCTGTCACTGAGATTTTCATTTAGTACACCATATGTCTTGAAGAACAGCATTGTTAGCCCATGTCAGAGAGTTCTGTTCAAACCGCCTTTTAAAATTATATATAGTACATTTTCTTATATTCATCTTCAGTTCTGGAATGTTGAATAGATATTTGTTCTTCCTAATAGCTTCATTAATTAAAGAAGAAAGATTTTAAACATGCTATACATGTCTGGTCAAAACATACTTCCAAAAAGTCTACACGAACCGTTGCGACACAAAGATGACAGCAAGAACTAAATTTACATCAAGCTTTCACAGTGCACATGGGCACTGCATTCTTCATGGCAAGCTAATTTAGTCTCTGCAACAGCCCTGGGAAGTGGGGCTCATCTTTCACATCTTAGACAGGAGAGCATGGATGCTTGCCTAGGTACACAGCTGGACACTGTTGGTGGCTGATTGGAACCTTGGCACAAGGACTTTTGGACATGTTACTTAATAAGATGGCTGCAAATGGCATGCGTTCAAAAGAAAATCTTTATTTTATACTATAAACGTGTTTTAAAATGGAGTATATTAAAATTTTTAAGCTATATTTATGAGCACCCTTTGCTAAAACAAATAAATATATAGTTTACATCTGTTGCGTTTGTATGGCTTGCTAGATGTATCTATGGGGTTACCATCCTGCTATTATCTCTTTTTTAAATAAGATGTCTTCCTCTGGTTCTGTTTCACGAAATTTACCTTGTTAAAATTGGCTGCAGTTTATGATAAGTAACCTTTTTGTCTTCTGCAACAACAGTGACCCACTGGGTCACACATTCTAATCATCAGAACTAATAATAAGTTCCTGACCTCTGCTCCCAAGAGCTAAGTTGTTTTCCTGGCTGCCCTGCATCTAAGTCAACATTGAGGAGCATGGTGTAGCTTTTACTTAATAACACTTATCTAGTGATATTAATTACTATGGAGATGGGATCCTTAACTCTTTGAAATAGTTAGTGACCTAGAAAAGTAGACTTAATTTTTGAATTGCATAGAAAGCCACGGAAAAATAGAACACTTTTAGTGTAACTTAATTCTTAATGGCTACAATTTATGCTGTCTCAATTTTCTTGGCAGAAAGGTTCAGTTTTAAATCTCAAGGGTAGAAAACCAGAAGATCCTCAGCATACTTCAACAAATGGTGTTCACACCATGTCAGTAAAATCTGGTCTGCATATTCAAAACGAAAATAGCCTATTAATTTTAAATTGACTGGAACATCTCCTTACAATGATGAGGATAAATCAAGAATATTAAATAAACACCCGAATGGGAAATGTGCAAACTGTAATGGAATATCAGCTGCACAAATACTGTAGCTAGAACTCCCATCAAGCTTAGCTCGTGAGTTGTATCATTATTGCTTCACCCAGTTCTTCATTCTCAAATAAAGGTAGGTGGTTCCCCCCTTAAATATTTACTATCTTAGGGGATTTTGATATTGTTTGTGGTGCTAATTTCTCAAAAGAACTTCCTCCTTTCACATCTTTTCTAGAAAATTTTAAAGGAAAAAATACTATATTCATCCAAAATTCTTGTTTTGTTTCTTCCCTTTCTTTTTCCCCCAAGAAATTCTCTTGGAAGGACAGATGCTGGTAGAACTCATTTAATTTTACAATCAATTCTAGTTTTTTTTCAAGTTCACAAACCTTAAACATGATTTCTGTATAAATGTACCAGCAGTTGGAAATACCATCCACAGACACTAGTCCAAGCACCTAATGATTTATAATGAACTTTCAAATTAGGCATGAGCATATTCCTTTTAGCTTGTTTGTTTTTTTCAGCATAGTCCTCCTCAATGGACTGAGGTTGCTGGTTCAGCATAGACTAGGGGAACTTGGATTTTATGATTTGTTTTTCTCACTGTAGGTCAACTGATTTCAATGTTTTAAAAGCAGCCTTTTTCAATAGGATTTTATTTAGTGTTGAAAACATTCTACCTTTTTCTGTCTTATAATAGTCATTTATGATGACCGAGTAGTCAGTGTTACTGAAAAATTAGATATTTTGTTTTACTTAAATTTAAATTGCTACTTATCAGTGGCTACTGTTGTAGACAGCAGAGGCCTAGAATAAGATATGCTCTTCCTTCTTCTATTGGAGAACCACGTATAGATGATTTAGCAAAATTCTAACTGCTTTGCATGTTTTAATAATATTTGATCATTAAATAACATTTGTAAGATCCAGTGAAGAAATAAGTATGGTAATCTTTTGCCTCAAAGGCTGTCATGAAAGTTTCTGGGGAAATTAAATGGGCCAGTGAGGTGACTTTGAACATGTAGGTGCCTTAGAATCTGATGACCCGAATTCCATGCCCAAGGGGGAGCAAGACACTTTGATGTCAAACTTTAACCCGAACATGCCCACCGTGGCACACCTCTGTGCTATAATAAATAAAGAAGTGCATAAATAAATATTGTAAAAAATTTAAAGAAGTTGGGTTTGTTAGTTTTGATTCTAGGAATCATTTTAATATGTAATTATCTTTGTATAATTCTGTTTCTAAAACAATGTACTATTATAAGACTAGTATGTTCTAATTCTACATTTAACTTCAGACCTGCCCACAACTTTACAAGGGAATCTACCCTTGGCCACCTTATGTCCTTAGCTGTTACATTATTTTGCTTCTGCATTCTTTTTTTTATGTGGAGGGGGAAAAAATGAAAAAAGTTAATGTGTTGTGTTTTTGCTGTTAAGCAAAGAGAAAGAAATATTTATGGCTTGTTTTAGACGATAAAAACTACATGCAGAATTGAGAAACCAAAGGAGAAATTTCCTGTACTTTGCCTACCTTTTGCAGTAACTTTTTGTTCTGTTAGTCTCCTTGGTGTTTTAACATCAACTTGAAAGAGAAACATGGATTTGGAAGTGCCTTTTTCAATATGTAACTCCCTGTGAATACTATGAAAAGGATAATGGCGATTCAGAAAAATAGCTTATGCTGAATATCTTTTGTCGGGTGCTATTAACAAATTATATTGGATGTTGTGTTCAGAAGAAGACCAACCATGGGTTGTTGTTCTCAGAACCTATGCAGATGTAAGTGCAGTTTATGAGAAGAATAAGCGTCATCTTTTCCCTATTCATGCTATTTCTTATGTAGTTACTAAATTTAGTACTGAATTTATGTCTTTGTTTTAAAGATTAGATTTACAAGCCCACATTATCCTGTGTTTGCATGGAGTGAGCGCCTTACTGGGATGCCTTAACTGGAAGCAGACATGCTAGGCTTGAAAGATAGACCACATGCTGTTCTTATTCAGTTTGCCAAGGCTATTCTATGGAGTGCTATTTGCAAGGCAATTGCACTTTATATTTGCTTGCAAGCCTTGGGTATATGTGTCAATAATGTTGACCTTACTAAACACTCACATATGTGTGACTTAATACTATTTGAAGAGTAACCTTAATGCATTTAATACTTTGAAGGAGGCAAAAATTCATTTAAATGTGAATGGAAATTGAAATAGAAACAAAAAGAGAAAACCCAAATGGAAGTGATTTTTTTTTCCCACAATTTTTATTAGTGAGAATTTCGTACAATGAGTTAAGATTTGATCACAGATCTTAACTCTCAGATCTACTCTGTCTTCCTTCCCAGCCAACTTTGTATCTCTTTGGTTTTTTTTCACCCATCAAGTCCAATATGTGCTGCCCATATATTCATGGATATATGGCTTTCTACTATTATTATTCTGCTAAAGAATAAATGAACACCTGGTAAGTTATCATTATCCCCATAGATCAGTTCATATCCCAGCCCTCATTACAGAAGCTTTGGGGTGGTAATTAATGTAGAGACCCACACCTGGCAAAATGCAGAGATTACAAGACTGCAGAATGCTCAGCCCTAAGTAGAACATGTGAACTATATTACTCCCCTCCAGGCTCAGGGATCATCGTAGAAGAGGGGGCATACGTAAACATTGTGAGAGTCAGAAGTGGAGACAGTGTTCTCTGGACACAATAGAGCAGCTGCACATATGGACTTACAGAGGTTAGGACAGCATGCGCCATCCATGTGCAAGCTCAAGCCAGAGCACAGCATGGCATGGGGAGGGGGGGGGTGGACATGAAGTCCCACGTTTAGCCAAGTAGCTGTTATTGGCAACTGATAGTCTCTGGGAAAGCGATGAGAGCGGGAGAGAGATTCTTGAGTATTGTCTCCATCAGTCAGCAAATATCTGAATGCCAACATTGGAAAGAAAACATGTTCAGTTGGTTTAAAAAAAAAAAAAAAAAGACAAGAAAGAAATGACAATAACGGAGATCTGAAAACGTTTCCCAGACTGCTGGGCTTCAGCCCTTATACATAGCCCTTGCTGCTCCCATGTTCCCCCACACAGCCTCAAACACCCATCCTTTAGGGAAAGGGCAACTGAGCCAAATAGATACTGGGTTCTCCATTGTGGTAATGGTTTAATGGGTCACACTTACGTCCATGCATGCCCAATTGTATATGTTCCACAGCGTAGTTTATGCTATGCCAAATATGCTTCAGTAAGGCTTCTATAAAATATAGGCTGTTCAATCTATCCAGGAAAGTTACTTTTCACCGAAAATGTGCAAGCTCTCCAACACCTGATTGGAACCAGCAGCAAATATGAGTATGCTTGACAAGCACACCTCGCACTGGTAGTCTGCTGCTGGCCTTCTGCCCTAACTCAGCTATAAACGGAGTATATTCACTCACCTCAGACAGGGTTCTAGAGTAGTGTGTCTGGGAGAAGAAAATCTGAAACTCAACAAAGAATAGCAGTCGGCAAATATTTTCTTCACTGTTATAGAAATAAAGAGAGTCAAAGTCTACTACTTCAAAAACACTTATCTTGAAGATGGTTCCCGATGCTAAGAGTATTTTGCTTTGCTAGCTGCTTTTATCTCCACAGTGTTTTCCAGAGAATGATGAATCATGAATATAGAGACTGAATGCCACTGCAAGAGTACCCAGAAATTAACCTTTTAGGGACAGTGACATAGATTCATTCTAAAGGGCAAAATGAGGGGCTGGAGAGATGGCTCAGAGGTTAAGAGCACTGGCTGCTCTTCCAGAGGTCCTGAGTTCAATTCCCAGCAATCACATGGTAGCTCACAACCATCTGTAATGAGATCTGGTGCCCTCTGCTGGCCAGCAGGATATATATATGGGCAAAAAGAAGTTGCTCACCTGTAGGTAGTCTGCCATTGTCTTTGTACTGCCATACCTACCCACTTTAAGCTTTTCTTTGCCTCTTTGGTAGTGCCTGTCTTTTTGCTGTTGATGTTGATGATGCTGCTACTTTCCTAGACCTCCCTCTATGTGGATTGCTGATCACTGGCTTGATCTAGGCTTTGCAGTAGATTGTGGGGGCTGTGAGGCTTTTGAAGACATTGGCGGGCCCCAGTTAATCAAGGTTTCAACATGATTTGCAGTAGATTTGAATAACTGAAATGAAATAAGAGCACCTAGAAGTCCTCGTACCTTTTATAAATGGAGGAAACCATACTGCTAATTCTAACGGCGCGGGGCTTGTGCTGAGCTCATAAAATGCTCTGATAACCATGCAATTAGTGCTATGCGTGGATTGATTGGCTGGGGCTAATCTCAGAACGCCACGGTGATGCTGTCATATGATCACCACTCTACAGGTGAGGACTGACAGACCCAGAAAGTCACTGGTTTTTCCCAGAGTCACGTGATGTAAGAAATCCAGGATTTTTTTTCTAGCCTTTTCTACAATATTCATTGATTCATAGGTAATCTTTCACAATGTATATACTAGGTGGCTGCTGTTGTAAGATAACTCTGGTACACAATCTGCTTAAAATTATATATATATATATATATATATGTATGTAAGTATGTTTGTATGTATGTATGTATACACACATATATACATACACACATACATACATTTGCCTTATTTAAAGCTCATAACATTTAGCTGTCACTTTTTTTTCTTTTTCTGTCCATGAGGCTGCCCCTTCACAATAATGGAGGACTCTCTGCTCAATTCTTTGGCACTTTTCTTGTAACTTCAGAGCCTGCATTACTGACCTGCAGAAATCTTGGTAGCTGTTACTGCTGCAGTCCAGTTTGTTATGCCATTTCTCTGAACTGACAATGCAGAAATCTAAAATTTGGCAAGCTCACTCTGACAGTAAACTTTAGCTTTTGTTCTTTTTACCTTTGGTTTCGAGTAAGTCAGATATCAAATGTCTGTTCTTAAAAAATATATACATATTTTTTACGTGTGTGTGTGTGTATGTGTGTGTGTGTGTGTGTGTTTTGACATGCCTTGTGTGGAGGGTAGAGAACTTACAGAAGTTGGTTTTCCCATTCTAAGTGTCCTGGGGATTGAGCTCAGGCTGCCAGGCTTGACAGGAAATGTCTTTACCCATTGAGCCACCTTGGCAGGCCCAAAGCATCATTTTAAGAGCAGACTTATCATCACAGCAGCGCTTCTGGAACCTTCCTTTCTGAAGCTTCAATTCGCTGTGGTCATTGATTTGTTTGTTTCTCTGCCTTAATAAAATCCCACCGCAATCCACGGTACTGTTATTTCCACAATCCTTGTGTTCCAGTGAGAGTTTTGTATCTCTATTGTTAGGATTGTTCAGTCTGTACACAAAAAGCTAGGTGTTTTCTGTCGTCCACAAGACACCTCAAAAGAAGACCCTGCCCTTTGTGTTGCTCCTTTGGGTATCTCTTTCCGTTTCGATTTGAAGTAGGTTTTGTTACTTAACATAATTAGACATGCTTTCATCCATTTTTGGACTTTGCAATCCAATGGCTTTTCCACATATGAGTCAGCATTTACATTACTGTGTTTTCACAATATATTTCAGTAACTGCTAGGTCAGGGTCTCCTTTATTCTTTTAAAATCATTATTCTAAGATCATATTTCAAGTGACTTTAGGATAATTTCATTAAGTTTCATAGAAGTTAATGGCAGGTTTTTCTTAAATTTACATTAAATCTACAAGTTAAGTTGAGAATTGAGTCCTTTAAACAGATTGCTTTCTGTCCAAATGTATATATCTATCTGAATTGATGAAAGCATTTCTCTTGTCCTTTATATAGTGTGGAATCATGCTTACTTAGATATAGCCCAGTGATTGTTTTATTTAAAACACACACACACACACACACACACACACACACACGATTACTAGTAAAAGGGGTATTTCTTTGGCTTCTTTGTGTATTTAGAAACTCTTATTACTTCACCTAGTCCTGTGAGCTACTACCCCTTTGTCTACAGCTTGCTTTCCAATCCATATTCTCTTTTATTGTGCCTTATTCCTACCTCAGTGTTGGATATTATCAACCCTTTGTGTTCCAGAAGAGCTTCAAATTCAGTGTATTGAAACAATCTGTTCTGCACCAAACTACTTTCCTTAATTCATCACTCTCTAAGTCATATGTAGTCAGAACTCATGGCATCATCTTTTACTCTTCTCTATAAAGTCTTGATTTTTTTTTTTTTTTTTTTTTTTACCCACAGTATTCGCCATGTCTGGTTCCTGCTTTTCAATCCCTTAGTCCTTTTGCTTGTTTGTCTCTAGTCTGTGATGCCTGTTACCTTGCTTACGAGTGTTTAAGTCTCTAGACTTCCAGGCTATTTTCTGATCCTAAGCTGCCTCTGGTCGATATGTTTCCTGTGATTCTTTGGTTTATTTCCACAATAGTTTCTATAATACAATGAATGCATAAAGTAAAAGGAAGGGAGTTTCAGTTGTCAACAACGTTTGCAGACTTTCTAAAATTTCAAAAGAAGAACAAATGCTTAAATTTAACATGGAATTAACCTTCACAAGTAAATTTAGATGCTTTACTTTTTATAGAAAGTAAGTAGGGTATATCAATTTAAAGTGCAATATTTAAACCAACTTTATGAAAATTCTCATTTTGCTTTCATTTTTATTATCTAATTGATTAATGTCACACTATAAAAATGAGTGATTCGAAAGTCTTTTCCTGTATCTTGGCAATATAAATTTTACCAGAAAGGTATGTCATAAATTGTTAATGAATTCTTTTCACATTGATGTATTTTTGTTTATTTAAATGAAGTGTGAAAGGTAGAATATTTTTAAAAACGAGGCCCATTTAAAGTAACATTTTTCCTGAGCCATTATGAAAATACCCTTTAACGTATTTGTTTCCTTATCTGTTTCTTTGAGCTGGGAATAAGACAGCTGACAATGGCCATGGTGTTTGTCTGGTAAGTATAACTCACACTGGGCTCCTTTAGGGTCACATCCATCTGCATGACCTTCTGGGGCATCCACCATCTTCATCACCTCAATCTACACTGTGTCTGACCCTCCCTGTCCAGTTAACCTTGCAGAACCCGCCCTTAGGTCTGCTTTAAGTGTCTGCCTCTTTCATCATGGAGCCCATGTTTTTCCTCCAGAAAACTCCCCTCCTTCAGGAAATGAAGGGTCTCTGTTTATCTTTTAAGTGTTCAGTTTGACATTATTTCCTTTTTTTTTTTTTTTTCTGTAGTTCCTTAAACTTTGTGTGTTTGTTAAGAGCTGGGATTATAGGTGTATATCACTGCATCCATCTTTGATTTTTCCTCTTAGAGAATAATCTATAGCCCCAGAGAGTTTTAGTTTATTAAACATTCTCAACGAAATGACTTGGATTGTTCTTTGATATGCCTGTGACTATTTTTAAATCAGTGAGCAGTATGGGGTTTGGTGAGCTGGTCTGTTGCTATGATTTCCTTTACCTTTCAGGGAGTAGGCTTACATAAGATTGTTCTTGAAATTCCTCTCTTGTTCCCAAATGTAATTGTATAGATTCCAAGTGTGAGTGCTGCTATTTATAATTGATTACGATATAGATCACTGGGTTAAGGACCATACAAATAAAGCTTTGAGTCTTATTAAGTCCTCGTTTATGTAGGATTTCTGCTAGTCAGATATGGAAAAAACAAAACAAACAAACAAACAAACAAAAACCCCATCTGCTTGTAGGTCTTACCTATAAAGTCTTGTGTCTTCCCTTTTTCTTTTTAGAGGTCTGGTGATAGTCTACCTTCAATGATCTTGAAAAATAAATACTCTACTCCCCCAGCCCCTGACCAGATCTACTGTTGAAGCAGGAAGCCCAGATGGATGCTGAGGCTTCTTTTTAATTCAGGCTCCTGCATTCTGTCTAGCTGAGTGAGCCACAAGGGCTTGACCTCTCTGTGTGGCTTTGCTGAAGTATTTGTCCCTCATGAAAGCCAATACGGTCAGCAGAGCCAGCATAGATAAAGAGCTGCATACGGTTGTCTTTTAGTGGCAAGGCTGTTTTGTGACCAGGTTCTCCAGGCAGACTGGAGGTGACAGTATTATTTACTTCAGTTGCTTGGGGTCCAAAGAGAGAATGAATTGCTATTGATTTTTGAGACGTTGCAGTGAAGGGTTTGAGTGCCTTCTGGGTGGGAGGAGAGAGCCAGCAGTGGCAGAGACTGCCTTTCCCTTTGAAAATGAAAATTCATTTTCTTGTTATTGTCATATAGTTTTTTTTTCCATTCTTAGAGCCAGTTCCAAGGGGATGTGACTGTGGGGCATTTGCCATTATAAATGTCTCCCGTCCCCCCGAAAGAACGGAATGCAGCAGCGCCTCTCACAGCGGTTTGAAATCGATAAATGGGCTTCTCATGTGCGCTTGCATACATGTGTCCACCTGGTCTGGAAAGTGACGTTCAGTTCTCTAGTATATTAACTGCTTCGCCTAGGACTCTTGCAGAGTTTTAAATGCTTGTCAGCACAGATGAAAGAAATTTGGGTTTGGATTTCTTTTAAGTTTCAAGGAAGTACTTCTAAAGTGGTGTACTTCCTTTCCTTGGCGGTTTTGTAATTTGTCGTCTGGATGGAATATATGTGTGAACACTTTTTCAATCAGGAAAACACGGGAAATATTGTAAATACATGCATATATCCAGCACTTATTCCCACTGTCAGAACCCCTTGCAAGAGTACTGTCAGTACATCTCCTGAGGGGCAGTGCTAAAGAGACAGCTGGGCATTAGCTCATGGAATTACTAGGCAATCCCTTAGATCAACAGAATAGCACTCTTAATTTGATAGTGCAGGGTGACCGGTGCTGGCAAGTGCTTGTTTCAGGAAGTGAGAATCAGGACATTCCCTGGGATATGTCAAGGAACTGAGGGTATGACTTGGCATGCTTAGATGGGAAAAGTACTTGCAAATGAAGGGACTTCCCAGAGCTAGGCATTGTTTTTTAAAGAGTACAGAAGCTGAGCCAGGCTGGCTCTAGCTGCTCTTGCAGGGGACTAGGGCCAAATGGCTGTCCAGTGAGCCAGTGACCCCCTGGTCTTCTGCTCTGTGCCTGTCCACAGCTCTGAGGTTGCAGGTGTTCTCTGCTCTGCCTGGTGTTTACATAAGTTCTAGGGATCCAAACGTGGGTCCTGAGTCTTGTACAGCAAGTGCTTCAGCTACAGAGCAAGCTCCTAAGACTCTTTTCTTAAAATCCTTGCTTCTTTTCCCTTTCATAATAGTGTCACGAATTGGTCTTACAATTAGGGTCCTTTTCCATTGTCTAATCGCCTATTAAATATTTAAAGATGCTGATAAGTTTATCATGGCTATCACCTCCTACTTCCATAATACCACTTGGAAATCGTTGTGCTTAATTAAGAGCTCCCCCTCAGAACATAAACTTGGGGAAATGGATGGTACTTCTCTCAGAAAATAATGTGCCTTTTACTCCTCTTGTAGGTCATCATTTTAAAAAGTAGCTCTGCAGTAATAGGAACTCATATTTACTGAGCAATTACCATGTGCAAGATTGCGTTCTAAATGCTTTATGTGTATTTTCTAATCTTCGCAACATCCAAGAAATGTATGTGCTAACGTCACCCTATGTGTATAAATGAAGCAGCTAAGGCCTGGGCAACTAACAAATCTGCCTATTTTCTCGAAGTTCTAAGTGGTAAATTGATGTGTTTGTAGTAACCATGTTAGGAGCCAACTGTTCTTCTTTCTTTTTAAGATTTAAAATTTAAAATTTAAAATATATATATATATTTTTAATCTGCATGTATGTCTATATACTACATGTATGACTAATGTCTGTGGACTCAGAAGAAGGCATGGGATCCCCTAGAACCATCTGAGGTTACCGATGGTTGTGAGCTAATGTGTGGGTGCTGGGAATTGAACCTGGGTATGCTGGAAGAGCAGTCTATCCATGTTCTTACACAGTGATTCATTTGTCACAAAATAAATGATAAAATAAGTGTTATTATCACCAATAAGACCAAAATATAAAATTTTCATAGTTGTCAGGGAGTTTTGTTGACAGACAGTCCGTTTTATTGTTTGAACCTAATTATTGCAAGAATAATGTGGTAATGAGAAAATCAAAGACTGCCAGGAGAAGAAAAGAAGCTTTCCCAGATGTGTTCTTCTTCCACTTTTTTGTTTGTTTTTTCTTCCATTTCTTTAAGGGATTTTCTCACATCTTCTTTGAGGGCCTCTATCATTTTTATGATGGTAATTTTTAAGTCGTTCCCTTCTGCTTCCTCTGCTTTGTTTTTTGTGTTCCGTTCTAGTTGGGGTAGATTCTCTAGATTCTGGTGGTGTCATGCTTGTCTTTCTGTTGTTAGGTGTTTTCTTGTATTGCCGTCTTCCCATAGCTTCTTCCAGTAGGTGTTGGTGGGGTCTCTCCCTCTCTCTATGGTACTTTCCCGGTTATGTGGGTCAGTGTTTCAATATCTGTAGCTCTATAGGAGGTCTCTCCGCAGACAGGGACCCAGGGATGGGGTCAGCGATGAGGATCCAGTAGAAGATGCCTCTAGCCAATGGCTCTAGCCAATGGCTAGTGGAAGAGGACAAATGTTGAGCTATAACTTGGGAAGTTTTTGCAGGATAGTCAGTTCTCACTGGAAACTGGAACTCTCCAGCTGAGGCCTCTTTCTTTAGCAGAGGCCCTGCTTTGGGGGTCAGGGATCTTGCTGGCGGCCCAGATGTGTTCTTAAGAGACACATTTACTTACAACTTCGAAAGCTTCGTATGTGCACCCGTGTGTGCCTTCTTATTACTTCAGGGTCCCGCCTACCTGACCACACCTCTGCAACCTTCCCCTACCCCTTCACTACAAGGCCTTTCCCACAGTCACAACTTTTTATTGTGGTTTTGGTTTTTTGTTACCTTTTTATCATTCTTACCATATCCCACTTATTTAACATGCATTTGTTAAATGCAATATGAAAGGTTGGCAGAAGATTTAAATGCCAGCTGTTATATATTGTACATATAAATTATATGCTTTGTACTTTACTCATTTTAAACTCTAGAAAATTCATGGCTGGCTTTGCATTCTGATCTAACAAGCAAGAAAAAAACATTTCAATGCTGCACTTAGAAAAACAAAATGTTAAGGTAGATCTGTCATATGTGGAAATATGATTTGTAGCAATATAAGGAATGTTAAGTCATTCACTACTTAGAATTAACAAGCTGTCTGAATTGGCATGGATAATTGAGGCTTGACAGTATTATCAAGAGTGTCTTTCAGAAGGTAATTTGCTTTATTGACTTTGATTAATTTGTAAGTAATTAGATGGAGTTTAGCAGTAACCTGATGTGTTCACTCCTCTTATTAACAGGTTTAAATTCATAATCCTAACTACTTTGTGAACTCATTTTAACATGTCATCTGCATTCCACTTGTGAATTAACTGTTTGCTTATAATGGGAACAGGAATCAGCAGAACCAGTGTCCTGAAGCTCTGTTTTGTTATATAGATGCTTACTCATTAAATTTTAACATGCACGTTCTGACACTACCCCATTGTATTATTTTCCTGACATACTGTGGTGCTCTGATGTAACCAGCCACCTAGTCTAAGATGAGTTTTCTATTTCTAAACTCTTTACCTGATCATATCTGGAGGAAAATAGTAACCCAGAAAGCTATTTTGTAAAAACATCCTTGATTGCTGCTGAAAGTCATCAACCTTTGGTCAGCTTCTGAATTTGTGTCCTTGTCTTCTCTGTTTTTTCTTGGCTTCTGGAGCATTCTACCAAAGTGATCTATAGAAACGAGCATGTGCTCCTTCCTTAGAAGCAATGACGAGAGCATTTTCTGCATAGACCACTGATGTCCCAGGTCATATCCTGGTTGTTTGTTCACATGTGTCTCTTTCCATAAGCTTTGTAATGATTCTCAGACTTTCAGTATTGAACCCACTCTCATCACAGATGAAAAACAGGAGTCCTGTCATACTCCGAGTAAGACCACCCTGCATGAACCATAGGTGCCCTTGAAATGGAATTTTAATAAAGTGAAAATGATTAAGTCTTCCAGGCTCCACAGTCATCATCAATAACTGCCTCCATTGTTCTTCATCTTTATGTCACCTTGGAGCTAAGTACAGGTTTTTGCTTTTGTTTTTTGTCTCTCTGAAACTCGTGTAATCCTACTAACATCCTTATTATCTCTATCCTCTTTCCTTATATTTATGTTTTGTTCACAGCGGGAGTGAGTAGCGGCTCTAATATAGTTGCAGTACTTGGTCAAAACTGTGTAAAGAATGCATTCAAACAATATATAACATTTTTTTTCTAGTATTTCACCTAGACATGCAGTCATTTTAGCTTAAAATATTTTTATTATACTGATTGATGAGAGAGAGAGACAGAGAGAGGGAGTATGGGTGGTCAGGAGACTCCTTGTAGAGGTCAGATCTCTCCGACCGTGTGAAATTCAGGTGGTCAGCCCTCGGTGCCTTTGCCTCCTGGGTCATTCCGCTGGCCTGACTGGGGCTTTTAAATGGTGTCAACTGAAGAGATTCAGCCTTGAGTTGAGAAAATCTGTTAATTTTCATCTTCATACCAGGTCCCAAAGTCTGGTTTTATTTTTGCTTTTTGTTTTTTGTTTTTTTAAATTATGTATGTTGTGTATGTCTTTGTCTGTGTGTGAGCACATGCACATGTGTGTAGGTACTGGGAAGGCAAGATGAGGGCATAGGGTACCCGATCTGGAGTCACAGGTGATTGCAGGTAGTCCATTGTGGGTACAGGGAATTGAATTTGGGTCTCCTTTAAGGACAGTACCACCCTTAACCACACTGAGCAATCTCTGAAGCCCCACTGTGAAAAGGCAACAGATCTCCAGTTGCCGCCACACTTTCTTCTTTCTGTGGATTAATACCAGAAGGTTTTGGATAATTCTTAGTCCAGAGGATTTTACTAGCTAGGTATTAGACAACGCGTTGTATATGACCTCTGGCTGGCAGGCTGTGCACAGGTGATAAATTGTAGGGCGCATACATATTTGGGGGCTGCTGAATACTGGATCCCGCTCTGCTTCCTGACCTTTCCATTGCAAAACCTTCTTCCCTCTCTCACCCCAAGGCCCTTCATCCCCCTGGGCCTTCTCCATCAGTCTCGGCCAGTCCTCTAAATCACTTTCCTTAGGCCTCAGCCTCTGAAAGAGGAACTCTCTACAACCATGCCCTGGAATCTCATCTCCTCCCTCCATTAACTAACTGTCCCTGGTGCTTTGTTCTGCTTCACAAGAAAGCTGTGTCGCACTGAGAGACAGCAAAAGCACAGACATGCAGGAGATGCGTTCCTCAGCCCGAATTCTGTCAAAGCTAACACGCCTCTGCATACACATTATTGGGACAAGGGCGGTTTTAGTGTTAGAGGGCAGAGCTTAGAAGATGCCACTGTGTTTAGGGCTCTCTCAGGTCACATCACTGCTATGCTGAAGTCAGGAGAAACCCAGTGTCTGTGTCTTCCTACGTTCCTACTTACTTTATCATTATTGTTGTGCTTCATTCTGATTTTGCTCATTTCAGCTTTTTAATGATTCTCCGCATTAAACTTTTTACAGGAACAGTTAGAAACTTGTTCTTTGAGTGCTGACTTTACATTAGAAACTAAGATGCGGGGGACGGAGAGAGAATTTGCTTCTCCTCCTTTTCCTTTTGCAATTGAATGTTTTTCAGCATCTAGGATTTTTAGAGCTATAATTTGATTTCCCCCAAGAATCTATGTGCACAAGTTGAACACAGGAACGTTAGTAAGAATTCTGAAATAGTTGGCATGCTCATGGGTTGGGGCTATGAGGATTTGAACTGTCTTCCCACTTACCTACTTAACCTGCAGACATCAGATAGGTACAGGCTTTCCTGGTGGTTCAAGAAGGGATGAGAGCTTTACCTGCGAACCCTCCCACTCACATGGGAAGGGCGGACAAGGTGATCAAGGTCAAGCAAGCCCTGTGACAGGAGACTAGAGATAGCTGTGGAGCAGGCGGGATGCACTTCTAGTGACCTGTGGCAGACCCTGTGAGAACACGCATAGTTGACCGTGGGAGCTTACTTTCTGAAAGATAGCGTGTGTAGAGGTAATTCTCTCCAAAGACAATATACTGGAAGACAGGGAGACCTTGGAGGGGAAAAGGGCGGCACACTGGTGGAAACGTGGTAAGGGGGCTCTCCTTAGAAACTAACTGGACTGTCATTGTCTACGACCACAGAATTGAGATTGAAGCCTGGAGTAAACAGTAAGCACGGATGGTCGTTCACCGTGAGGCCGATTAAAATTTTAACTCTGTGTGTTTGTGTGTAGGGAAATACCTGCAGTGCAGTGCTAGTGCCTAGCAGAAGATGCATTGGACCCCTCTGGTCTAGAGTTACAGGCACTTTGTGAGCAACCCAATGGGTCCATGTGAACCTAACTCACGTTCTCTGTCAGACCTGCACTTGCTCTTAGACAGGGAGCCATGTCCCCATTCCCCAAGGGTAACAGTTTAAATACGAAAATGACTATGTCACATATTTTTAAAAATCCAAAAATGTTTTTTTGAAGGAAGTAATTTTTTATTGTATTGTAGAAGTTTGTGTTCTTTGAACATCCTCATAGCGAAAGCAGAGCAATTGAGTGAGGGGCTGGAATACAAGGGTTTGATGTAAGGACATTGTATTTTATAGCATATGAATACATTTCACAAGGTTTTAAAAATATTTTTATGATATTTCAGGAGTAAGACAAATGAGTTTTTATAGGTAGAAATGTTGCAGATAAAATACACACCATCCAAACACAGGCAGTGTGTCTGGATATTCTTCCTTCCTCAATAAAAGTTTTATGGTTCTGTTATTTTTAAGTATATTACTTGTAATTTTCCATGATCAAAATGTAATTATGTAATGTTTTATGAAATAGACTGTTGGGAAATATGTAACAAAACAAGAAAAGTTTAATTTCATTTGTTTCTTTCTTTCTCTTTTTTTTTTTTCTATATAGAACTCCAGAGATAAGACTGTTTTCTTTTTGGCAACTAATGGGTTAAGGATTTGTGGCACAAGCGCCCATTTTTATGTTAAAGTAAAATTACTTTGAAAAATATGCTTTAATTGAAATCCTATTTAATGGTGAAATTATGTTATTGATTATGATCAAAATGCCTAAGACAGTGATGAATTCATCAATTCTTGCATCGCTGGTGTTATAAATCTTTTAGTAGGAGCTAGAGAACATGAACAAGATGAATATTTTCAAATTATGGTGACACATTACTTATTATGTGTAACTTTCTTAATCTGTATACTGTGTAGGAATGGAAATTGCTTTTAAGAAGCAATATAGAAAAATAGCTTACAATGCTCTCTGTCACAAATCAAGCTAGAATGAAACTTACCCCAATATAAACTTTAAAATCATGAAGCCCCAAGTTGACTGAGCAAAATATTTGTATTAAATGACTAAGGTGGATATAGTTGTTGAGCATAGCCATAGGAACATACTTAAAATTACAGAGTAGTATCCCATTTTCCCTTTATTCATCTCACATAAGGAAGGCCCTGACATTTAACCTTCCTTCTGTAATGTCAAGGTGTGGATGATTATAAATGATTAACATTTGAAACATCTTACATAAGCATAAAGGCTCTTTTACCTATGAAAGTTGAATGGTTCTCAAGAGTTTTTATTTAATTACAATCCATCTCTCTCTGTGTGTGTATGTGTTCACACAGTTTTCTTTTGCTACTAAAGATGTGATCAAATAAAATTGTTGTAAATGCCATAAAATTTTCATTCTATCTTATTTTAGGTAAACATCGTCTTAATGGCAAATGATTCTTCTCAATCAATTTTGAAGCGTGTCATTGCCTAAAGAGCTATAAGGGAAGTTGAGTAGATACAGTGTCCACTCACAAACTTCAGACCAGTAGAATATATTAAAATAAATATGAAGGAGCATGTAACCAAAGCCACACAGTGTTTTCTAAGTGCCTCTTGTTAAATCTCAGGGGACTTTGAGAGTGTGGTCACAAGAGATGGCAGTATACTGTATTCCTTACTGTAGACAGCATCAGCATTTAAAAAGTAAGCTCATAATTTTTTTGTGTTGCATTTATTTACAAATTATAAAATAGTTACAGCATCTTTACCCTATAATGCTGTTTAGCCATAAGACAGAATAAGGGTGTTCTATAATAATTTTGTGTTTGCTTTGTACTTAAAACCCGAGTGTTTTTGTTACATTCAGATGCTAAACTGTGCTGAACCGGCTGCATAAAAGCCACATGTGCTGCCAACACAAAATATTTTCCACCTGATTGGATACGAACATGAAATTACATGTAATGTCTTTTGGCTGTTTTGATTGACTCCGTGTTTGGTGGCTTGACTAACATAGAAAATAACACCAACAAACAGATTTGAATAACCTTAGTAGTTTTCATATTTTGAATGTTTAAAACAATAAGCCCATGGATGCAGTAGTGGTTATTAAACAGGATGGTGTCAAGCTAAGGCTTGGCATGTCCACTGAGCCAGAGAGAAGCCCAGTTACTCACAGAAGTGTTCCCAGTTGCCAAGGGTCTGGCCACCCTGCTCCGTATTTGGCATTGGTGTCCCTACCTTCTAATGATAAATTGCTACATGCTTGTTGCGAACTTAGCAACTTTTGAGGTACATACAGAAAAATGCTTATGTTTTCATCCCCCTAGTTTGGTATGTAGCTCCATTATAGAGTGCTTTATTGGGCTCATACCCTGGCACCGAGAAACAAAACAAACAAACAAACAAAGAAAAAATCAAACCAAGATAGCCCCCAATTATATGGAGTTAACAAAATTACAAATATCTTCAGCATGCATGGAATAAAATTTCTCATAGTTATATACCTAAAACACTTAATTTCTGTTACCTAGCTTAAATATTTTTTATATTTATGAATAAACTTAAGATTTTTCATAAGAAAATAATATTACTAAATTTTGCTGCCATTCATTTTCCAGTATTGCTACTTAGCAATATTATTGCTCTTTCTCCAACTTAGAAAAGCAAGATATTTTAGGAACAAATTTCAAGCTTCAATATGCATTAACATAAATGTAAATTTGGTTTCCTTTTTTAATGTTTTTTATTGCTATTGTAGCTTCCTTAAAACAAATTGAGACATGTATAACTTTGATAAAAAAATCATCCTAGTATGAATCTATCACAAGAATTAGTGCAGAAAAGAGGAGTCCAAGTTTCTGATCCTCCGTAAAAGGCATAATTCTTACAAACTGCACACTGTCTATCACGGTCCCCTTCCTACTGCACATCTACCAACGGGAAGCTCTGTGCCTGTTTCCTGCTGAGCTAGAGTTACTACAGGAGCCACGTCTTGGGGTTTCTCTGTAATTCTGAATTCTTCCCTCGCACCTGGAAGTAAATATTTTTATTGGGTTTAGTATTTGAACCTCATAGATAGGCAAGGCTCTTTAAAGAGAGGTTAGTAAAAATGAAAATATTTTGAAATGCTCACATGAAATAAAATAGATATGCACATAGGTATTATAACATTGTGTTATGTTGCAGGTATAAGATATGTCTCTAAAAGGACCATGTGTTAAAGGCTGGTTACTCAGTTGGTGATACTATTGACAGGTGACTGAGTCACGAGGAGGCTAACTTCCTAGCAGGGTTGGTTAATCCATTAATGGGTTCAGAGCTGAATGACCATTAGGAGCTGCGGCCTCATTGGAGAAAATGGGTCACCAAGGGATGCAACTTTCAAGGATATATCTTATCCTGGTCTTCTCCTCTCTTCGCTCTCTTACCTTGCTGCCACAAAATGAGCAGCTTTCCACTTCAGACCCACAATGACAGAGGCTGTAGGCATGCACTGAAGCCCCTGAAATCACACCTCAGAATACATCTTCCTCCTATCGTGTAGGTTCTTTCGGGCATTTTGTCATTGTACCAAAATCTGACTAGCATGCGTCGGAGAAATGAAGTAGTTAGTAATGGGAGAGAGCTTGCCTGCCTCGAATGCTTCCAGGAAAGCTCTACACGCTGGTGTTAGTTAGATGGCTAAGGCGGACATCGACCAGATAGTGTGAGAGTCTGTGCAAACACTACAGCCAGCACAGTGTCAGTCAGGGTGCGGCGAGAAGGTCTGGTTCAGCACAACTCAGTAGCCAGTGTTTGCCCAAACTTTGAAAGTCTGACACCAATCAGTTTAGTTATATTCAAGTATGGTACAGTTTAGGAGAAAGTTTCCTGGTGTAACACAGTCCCTTGTGGACAATAAAGCTGAAGGCATAATTACATTGAAAATCTTTCCAAAGTACATGCTACCTCTTCCACAAAGATGGGTTCTATAGGTAGACGTGTTATCGTCAGGGCCTGGGGGGAGGAGGATCAGGTGTGGTCTCCGTCATACAAACAGCACATAGGTCAACAAACTGTTAACCAGCCCTGGCCCTGTTCATACTGGGGGATCCTTGGTCATGCAGATAGCTCAGCAGTCATCAGGCTATTAGCCACACCCATTCCCATCCTCCTGGGCAGAAAACAGGTTAAACAACTCTTCCTTTGAAGAGAGAACTCTACATGTTTAACACTCTTGGTTTCCCTAATGCTTATCTGTGAGTACAAGGACCAGACGCCCTCTACAAATAGTAGATATCTTCAAGGCCATGGATATTGCAAAGAAGATCCATGGATATTACAAAGATTCTTCTTAGGCATGTAGTTCAGACTTCTTACATATGCAGTTAAAATCGGGTCTGGCCTTCCTGTTTTGTTCTTGGCTGTGTAATCAGTGTGGGGACAGGGTGGGACTCTCAGTGACATCATCAAGCAGCTTTTGTCTCTGGTGACCTACCTTTACAGTAAGTAGCTGACCCTTCGCTGATGGTACTTTCATAACTATCGTTACCAGATTCATATTGGTCAAGGACACGTTGTGTTAATTTGTGACACATTCACTTAACTTCGGAGTGGAAGTAACTTTCCTGGGTAGTATTTGTGTCAAAATATTTATGACTCTTTAAGTGTGAGATTCTCTTCAAGTCGCATAATTTCCAGTGACTTAAAAGCTTTGTATCCTGTAATATTTTAGAGCATGTGGAAGATTATCTTTAATGCATTCTTTGTTCATACGAATCTAGGAAACTCACGTTAAGGAGATAAAATGGAACTGCCAAGTTCTCTGGTAAAATTGGACACTTCAGTGCCCAGCTCCACTTTTGTACTGTGTGAAACATAAACACAATCATGAGAACGAGCCGCCGTTGAGGATACAAGAGACGAGCCGCTGCAGGCCCAGGGTTCTGCTGAGCATCTTTTGTGTCTCCTCCTGTGTTTTAATGTTAATAACTACTCGAATTGGTAAATGCAGGCAATCAGAAATGTGGCTGATCAGAAACTGATGTAAGTTCATTTTACTTTAAGTAACTTTGTTAATGTAGATCTGGAAACTTTGTTCATACCCGTATACTTATTTATGCATCAAAATTTGTACTTTATTCATAAAGTAGGAAAAGTACATGGCACCATACGATCAGAGTACCATATACAACAAGCATATCTGTGTTAAATTATAAATGGATTTTTTTAATAACTGGTACTATAACAGGCATGGTAGAAAGTATGTGTTGAGTGACGCAGAAATGGCAGGACTGGGCCTGCTCACAGCTTCATGCTGGGGCAGTTCTTAAAAGGTGAACCTAGGATGGAAAGAGTCTGTCTGGCTTGCCAGAGAGGAAAGACAGAAAGTATGCCTCAGACACTGGGTTTCACTGACAACCAACTCTGCTGTCACAGATAAAGAGGGAGGCAAGGTTACTGAAGGTGTGATGGGTACTCTTTGTCAACTTGACACAAATAGGTGTCACTTGGGGAGGGAAACCTCAACTGAGAAGTTGCTGCCATCAGATTCACCTGCGGGCAAGTCTGTGGGGGCATGTTCCTCTGTTGAATGGTTACAACAGGAGACCCCAGTCCATTATGTGTGGTGCCACCACAGACTGCACAGGTGGCCTGGGTTCTTATAGGAAAGGAAGTTGGGTAAAGCTACCAGAAGCAAGCCAGTAAGCAACATTCCTCCGTGGTCTCTGCTTCAGTTTGGTTCTTTTTAAGTTCCTGCCTTGGCCTGTGATTGCAACAGAAATGCAAACCAGGACAGAAAATGTTGAGTTTTATCGGGACAGTGAAGGACATTAGATCAGATGTGTCCTTCAGAACTGATACTCTACTTGCAGTGAGGAACAAATACTATAAAGGGAAGAAACGATGGGAGGAGGCAATTGAAGATTAGGAGTCACGTCCTGGTGATCCACAGATCTAGTGGATTGGCTTGATATTAGGGAAGGCAATTTAGTCATCCAACTGAGTATGGAATGCATGTGGAATTCCTAAGGGTGACACCTACTTCTCGGTTTAAATAACAGATGGGGCAAGGAAGCCATTCAGTGGGATTTAAATTTCTGAAGGAAGACAAGGTTGTATCTCCTAAAATGACATATAGGACTGTCTTGCTGCCTGTAGTTGTCACTTGGTAGTCACTGCTTAGTGGTATAAGTGAACAAAGATCTTGAAACTCATTTACAATTTTTCACAAATGCCTATTGAATTTAAAAGTGCCCAGTGCTTCTGTGTTTCTGTGTAGTCTGAATTAGTTCATATTCCTAAATTAACTACATGCACACATAGCTGAAATTTGCCAGGAGGGTCACTGTTTATAAATAGTAATCATTAGTGAATGCTAACTATATATCAGGCACTATTCTGGAGTATAAGATCTATTCTGTGCCACTGAATCCTTGAATAAAGCTTACAATTTAGGAAAATACAGGCTGATACTGAACCCTAACCTTACCAAGATGAGAATTTATTTAGTACAGACCTAATGTGCATTTTTTTATAGCTAAATTTTCATCTGTAAGGTAAATTCCTAGGGTACAAGGACCCTGAGGAGAACATTGTGTCATGCCTCTAATATCCTAAATTACTATTAATGAATAATTAAAAGTCAGTTTACATTTTACTCAGCATACTTATCTCTCATTTGTGGGTGTATGTGTGTTTGTCATTATTGCTTTGTAGCTCATAGTCTATGCAAATGGGTTGTAGCAGAAGTTGGGAGGAGGAAATGCAATATGGGATTACAGTTAATGATGACCCAAGTCTGCTCCTCATTTTCCGTATATCTATCTCACAGCTCCAAAGACCTTCTAAGTAATTGGATCTTTCTTTTCTATGATTGAATTCCGAAGGGGCTTTTTGTAATTCCTTCTTCCCCCAGTTATAACAAATAAAATTAAAATAATTCTCTGACTGCTGCAACATACTCAAGTTTACTTGTGAACATTTATAAGGGCTAAGGAGAAAAGCATATTTTTCTATATTTGCTAATTACTATTAAGTAGTATTTTTTTTGGAGTAAGTTCTTAACAGTAAAGCAGATATGCCATTTCTGTAATATTTAGTCTATGCTGCTGAGTGAGGTTTGGAGGCAAAGTCCTTTTTTAGTTTGAAAGTGTTGGGGTACAACCACTCAGCAAGAGGCTACTATGGAAGCTCCTGAACACAGTCATCTATCAGTATGTGGTTCTCTTTTCCTCGTGGAAGTCATGGCAGATGCTACCCATACTCCTAGTCAGTAAACACGTAATCGGCTGTTAAAGAACAGACAAGTGTGCCAGAGTCATTAATAGGATTTTGTATTTTTAAGTTGGGTAATATTTTCAGTGTTTTAAGATACAACTTTCAAATTTACCCCACAAGAAGATCAATAGCATTTTCTAATTACTTATATCTACATTGGCTTAATATAAAATTGACTAAGAACATCTTACTAGGATTAATTAAAAGGCCAGGTCATTGTTTTGCATGGAAAACATTCATGTGCTTATTAGACACTAAAACTTAGTTCATGAGTTCATGTCTAAGAGTGTTGAGACTTGTTTTGACATGTCTCCTCCAGAGGCCACTTAAGGTCAGTATTGCTTTGGGTTTTTCTCCAGACCCTTTGTTGTAAATTATGTGTCCGTATATTATAATTTATTTTACAAAACAAAACCAAAAAAAACACCTATAGTTCTATAGTTGGAATTCTCTTGAGCAAGAATCTCAGACTTCTCTTAAAATTATTTGTCACAGTCGATCATAAAATATCTTCAAACATTTATTGCTAAGAATATTTTGGTTTTGCCTTTGAATTATTTCATATCATCTCCAAAGGAAACAATTCCAGAAGCAATGCCAAATGATAGATCGTGGAACTCTTAAATGTCTGTTTCATCGTCTTGTATTTCAAATAGTTGTTCAGGTTAGTGATGAAAGTGTGAAGTTCTTAAAGTGACCTCGACATTTTCTAATATTCTCAACAAAAAGCCACTTCTTCGTCATTTGAATAAAAGTCTGGTATGTGTGGTTACCATATGTAATGGTGTGATGGCTAATCTTAGTTGTCTACTTGACACCCTTGGGAAGAGAGTGCCTCAATGGAAGTATTGAATCTCTCCACCAGATTGCCCTTGGGGCCTGTCTGTGAGGAGATCTCTTGATTGATAATTGCTGTGAAAGAGCATGTCCATCACGGGCAGTACCATTTCTAGGAAGGAGGACTTGGGTTGTGCAAGATAGGTAGCTGCATACAGGCCTGGGAGCAAGCTAGTAAGCAGTACTGCTCTGTGCTCTGTACTTCAGTATCTGCCTTGAATTTTCTACTCGAGCCCCTGGGTTGAATTACCCGAAAGATTGACTAAAACCTGTCCCAATAAATACGTTTAAATCAGGCCTGGTTTCTCTCCTAGAGGACACGTGCAGTATCTGGAGATGGTTTTGATGCCATGAGGGCAGGTGCTCTGGTGGGGAGAAGTAAGCAAGGCTACTAAGAATCAGTTCACAGGTCAGCACAAACCAAGAATTCCCCAGCCCAGGGTGCTCATAGTGCACAGGTTTAAGACAGTATATTTAGAAACAGCGTTTTTCTGTTATTGTAATAGAATTTTATTCAGACTCTCTATGGGCACTTTGCTTGAGTGGAGAAACTCTAACTCTATTTGTATAACATAACACTGGAGTGCTGATTTTTCTTATATACATACATACATACATACATACATACATACATACATACATATTCAGGAACCTGTCAATGCAAACATGGTAGCTTTGAACTTTTTCAAAAGCAGTTCTCCAAAAGCTTATTTACAAGAGTTAATGTTTGTGATTATGACGTCAGTGACTAAGAATAATTACCAATTCTGTACTGAGATTGTTTTAGGTTAGCGTGTCTTCCTCGGACAGTACTTCCTTGTCTACAGTGTGATAATTGAGAAAGCACACCAGGTAACATGAAAAGTTTGTGGTAGAGAGTGAACCTGTGTGCCTGTGGACACTCTTCTGTATAAAGACGAATGCCAAGCGTAGTCAATAGTGAGGCTCATGGTGTTTTTGCTTCCCCTGACTTCAGGAATGTGTATCAGGAGACCAGGTTTATAATGAGCTTTACAGCCATGATCAGAAGGAAGCAGAATGATTGTCTTTGCAGTCTCGGCCACAAAAGTTATGTTGCTGTTGATCTTGGTTAGGAATACCAAACTCTGATGAGATCAGAATGTGGCTGAGTTCTTTGTGTGTGTGTGTGTGTGTGTGTGTGTGTGTGTGTGTGTGTGTGTACATATCTGCACATGCATGTGCATGCGCACATATATACAGATGCATACATACATGTATATGCATATTGTAGACAGCTCATAGGTCAAGGTCATTCTCGTTTGTCAGTCTCACTTTGGTCTGAGGTTGAGCTTGCCCTCTGTGGTGGTGAAGGTGGTGAGGGGCAGCTGTGCTGATTCTTTAGTCCCTGAGATTGTAGGCCTGTATTATGACGCCTGGCTGTTTCAACGACAATGTGTTAGACAGACAGGACACATTCAAAGATTCACCTCGACTGTGTGGACTTGCAGTTTTAAAAACGTGTCTATTTTAGTGGTTTCTGTGAAAGGAATCTGAAGTCCAAACCTTCCAATAAACACATTTACACATGGTTATTTGTTTTATTAACTGTAGGACATAAGATCACTGAAGAATATATACATATGGATTACAATATCCATGAATATGGATTTTAAAAGTTTTATGCTTTCCACTTTAGTTACTGGAACTAAAATTTAAGGAGTAATAAGGAAGATAAATATGTTACATTATATTTAATAATTTAACATGAGTGGTTAAATGTAAATGTCAGGTCGCACGCACATATATTTTATAGGGAGGCAGAGCAGGATAGAGTACACACACTTCCCATTCCCAGCTCTTCCCATGGGAAAGGTTGAAATGTCTAGAGACTTCTACACAATGTTCACAAATTATCTCTAGATTTTAATCAACCTAAACCAATTGCCATATGACAGTTTAAAAACTAACATGGATCTCTTCAACAGTTTTGGTCTACCTGTACAATAGGTTTGCATTTGTGAATTTTAAAAATAAATTTTTTTCTAGAGTTTTCTAGCATTATATAATTTATAAAATACACTAAAATTTCAATTCAACTCCAGTTTATAGTTTTTATGAAATTTATGGGTTTAATTTCCTTGAAATAACCACATAATCTATATTTTAATTATTTATTTTGGCATAATAATAAAATAAAATTAATCTTGAAAAATATTTGAGACTAAGAAATATTGCCAAAAAAATAAATCATTTGACCAATGATTTTAAAACAGTAATAATTTTCCTTCTTCTGCTTAAGCAAATTTTCATCATCTAAGGTAATTTCAAATTTTGAATTAATATTAAAGTAAGCTAAGAAAATATTTTAAATGTCTGATGAATGAGTCTGATGGAATATTAAAATACTAGTAAACGTGTTTAAAAATTTTACTCTTTTGATCCTCATTTTAATGGGTTTACTTTAACCAACACCGTCTTTTTTCTTTTCTTTATTTTTTACTCTAACGAAATATAAACCAGGCATGGTTGCACACACGTGTAATCTCATCACTACATAGTAATTCGGAGGCCAAACTGCGTACAGGTACGTGAGACCCTGTCTCAAAGAATCAGGAAGAAAAGTGAAAGTGTGAAAGGAAGTAATGTAGCTTTAAAACAGCGAGCTTTTGCTTTGACTATGAGTTGTAGCTGTCTCTTAAAAGGTGTTGTCTATGACAGACAGCTCTCAGTTCTCTCACACTTAGCTGTCTCTACAGAATAGGTGCTATTATTTTTGCTAAAAGTTGTAACTCATATAGGACTAGGAATAACGAAGGTGCCTTGGTTCTAAAGGAAGTGAAGGATGACAAATTCATAATGTGTTAGCTGCTTCAGTAAAAGAAGAAAATCATAGAAGACAATGTGGATGGCAGGTTGAAGAGCACTCGAGGGAGTGGATATTATTTGCCTTAAAAAAAAAAAAAAAAAAAAAAAAAAAGTCTAAGTCCAAAAAGGAATGTTTTGCTAACATTTGCTCAGTGTGGATAGGGTTATTCAGAAGACAGGTAAATTCGAGGAGCTCATGAAAACTTGCTTGCCAAATGCTACATTAATACCAACCTAGAAAATTACTTCTCTTCAGAGGGCAAATTGGTGTGACAGTTAACAGAGTAAATAAGGAAGGGCAGAGGATGTCCCCTCCCGCCGAGTGCTCTGCTCAGGTAGCGGGAGTCTCTATCCAGTTGCTTGAATTGGTCTCATCCCATCTTCGGTTATTTACAAAAGCAAAATCAGAAAGTACGTACAGACAAGAAGGGACCCGAACAGTCCTGCTCTAGAGAGCAGAGTCCTGTGCCACTGGCCGCTGCTTAGTCTCCTGTTTAATGGGCTTTATGTTTCTTAATTAATTCAAGGTTTGTTGAAAGCAGCATGAGGAAATTTATTAAATCAGAAACAATTCTCAGTCTTTTGTGAGTAAAATATTGATCAGTTTTTCAAAGCGTCATATACATGGTGAACACTTTGAGGAGACACTAGAAATTGCTATCCACTCTTGCTTTTCCGTGGCAGGCTCATGCAGTGGAGTCCCGCGTTTTCTTTATGTCACGGACAGAAAGCCTACACTGACTAACCTACAAGGTGAAAGTCATTTGGGCTCACGGTTTCGGGAGCCCAGGGCGCTGTCGGGCTTTCTTTTGACCCTGTAGTGGTGCAGTGCATCTCAACAGGAGCACCTCTCTCAGGCAGCTAGGAAATAAACAGACAGGAAGTGGAAGACCGAACTTCCTCCCGCTAAGCTTTACCTGCTGAAGGTTCCAGAACCTGTCGATAGCACGAAACTGAGGTTCAAGCCATTAATATGTCGTGGGAGGGACATTCTTGGTCCAAACTTTGGCACATCATTTCCCAAAGAAGTAATCAACACTTACCTGTTACTATATTATTACCATTATAATCACAGGCATCTTATTATTAAATCAGAAAAAGAAAATGTGATTCTTCTGATTGCACAACCGAAGTGTCTGTGTAGGAAAAGGAGTTTGGCGTGGTTGCTAGGCAAGTAGGCTGTCAGTCTTTTCGGCAGTTGGGACCCCAGACAAGTTCCCTAAGCTCTGTAAACAGTGTCCCACCCAAGCTCATGAAAGCCGGCTGCCTCATTTCAGCATGCCCCACGTAAAGGAAGACATGGAAGTAGGGGACTCGTAGGGAACCAGAAAGGTTTTAGCAGGAGAGGGAGGGGATGAGAGAGGACCAGAGCCTCACGCCCTCTGCCCCTTCCAGCAGCTCTTACAGGCATGTGCCCCACAACAAGGCAGAGAGACACCAGTTTCATCACAGAGCCCCGTAGTATACATGTGTAACACCACCAAGGAGTTCTAAAGTAGAGTGATCACGAAAAAGGTGAGCTTTAGAAGCTCTAGAAGCTTCAGAAGCTTTAGCAGTGCAGTGAAGTTTTCCCACTTCGGCCAGTAGCCAAGCAGCTGTCGCACAGGTCCTTCTGGGACAACGGGCAGATAGATTCTCCCAGGCTGACAGCAGCACCCAGAAGAAGACTGAATGATGGCCGGGGCAGGCAGTTAAGCTGTCGTTCCTGTTGGATATGTTAGTACTGCCTGGCTGTGTGGTTATCCGTGGTCACTTAAGCCAAGCTTCTTCTTACTTCTCTGAGTCCCGGTAGGGCTTGGTTAACCGAAACGAAGTTTTTTTTGTTTGTTTTGTTTTGTTTTTTTTTTGTTTTTGTTTTTTTTGTTGTTTATAGTGTCTGATTCTTGTTCAGAAGTAAATATTTCATTAGATTATGAATTAACTAGGCAATATAGTAATTTGGATACAATTCAGTTAGATCCTTGGTTTTCTGTTTTTTTTTTTTCTTTTATTAGAAAATAGATCTTTTTTTCCCCCCTCATACAGTATATCCTGATTATGGTTTCCCTTCTCTGTACAGCTCCTAGTCTCTCCTCCCCTCCCCTCCCATCCAGATCTACCCACTTTCGGTCTCTCATTAGAAGACACACAGGTTTCTAAGGGATAATAATACAATAAAATGGCTTAAGCAAACAAAGACTCTAGAATGCATTCAGAAAAATCAATAGCACAGGCGGTGTCATATCCAAGGATGATTCCTGCTTATGAAAAGCTCATTCTCAAAGACCTGACACTTACTTAGGAGCCCATATGTCAGACTATCTATGGATCTATGGATCTGTTCTCTAAATTTCCTCTCAGAAGCCAAGAGCATCAACTTCATACCTGGTATGGTCTTCTCTACCACATTAGAGTCTTTGCTAAATGCAGAGGCCATAAAACTAAAAGGCTTTGCCCAAATTAAGGGCAGTGAAGATGTAATTTGTTGGAAAATGTGTCTTGGGGCTTGCACTTCTAACCAGAGATTTAAAGAACTAATCTAGGATTTTTGAAGAAAATTCCATATAGATCACTTTTAGCTACTTATGGGAGCAAGGGCTTATGTGTTGATTAGAACACTGCATAACTGTGGTTAAGTAGAGTAAATTTAGTAAAGCATGCCTTTGTTTAAAGAAAGTCTTTGGAGGTACTTTATAATTATAAAGGGTGAAAATATCAGAAGAATTTTGTGAAACAGACAGAGAATACTGTGTTCCTCTGTTCAGTAAGATCCACAACCACCCCCCCCTTCGGTTTTCTGTTTGTTGGCTTATACAACTTTGTATAATAACAGATTAACATGGCTTTTTTCTAGTAAGGCACATATAATTTCTGCTGGCAGAAAAGGTAACATAAAGATTATGATTTATTGTGATATTAACCTTTTACAGCACTCACCTCCCACAATTACTTTTTTATAATATCTTTAAAGCACTTAGCTCTTCGTTTTTATTTTAACTAGTTTTCACATCTAATTCGTTTCCTCATGAATACTGAGCATATAGAAGCTTTGATACTTGTTCACTATTTAAACAGGAGTCATGGGTTTACATTTTTAATGGTTATACTGCTGCAGCCCTGAACAAGTGGGAAACATGTACTGAAGCTGATCCTGAGTGTGCATTAGGGGCACATATTAAGTAAAGCTTGTCTTAGAAGATTAATTCCAAACAAAATTTTTTCTTAAGAATATTGTTGGCAGCATGAAGCCAGAAGACATACAGTAAGACCATCAAACTTGGCTACTTTAGTGGTCAAAACCGAAAGCATCTCTGCACATAAAAGGTGGGGTTTGTAGCATTTGTAGAAGGCCCTAGAATAGCAGTGTGGAGAACCATGGAGGCCTTTATAGAATAATTACAGGCTCAAGGTTGCAGAACAGTTTAGTTGACATCAGTACGACTTGAAAGTAACAAGGAAGAATCAGCTAGAATGGCGGTTATTACTCCAGACTTAGTAAAATAATAGGATGGTTGGAGGCATCATACCTGGGAATTAAAATTTAGAGAGCCTGAAATTTAGAGTTCCTCTGTGTTCCTTTTCCATACCTGTGTGCTTTTGTCAGAGGGAAAGCAAAACCAGGAAGGATGAAGAGCTTTCAAACCAGATCCTTCCTGATGAGTTCATGAAGAACAAGTGTGGAAAGCTAGGAAAGAATTATTTTGGGCTCATGGAAGCAAAGTGCTTCATATTGACCAAACCAAAAGGAAGGCTTATTGTACCTCTTAACAAGTGAGAGAGTCTTAACACATTCTGGGATAATATTACTTTCTTTCACAGTTAGGTGTGAAGGTACACACAAAAAGACTTGTGGAACTTCTTACAAACAGAAAGCCGACATCTGTTGTGAGAATAGTTCTTAATTGGTCTGTATAATAAAAAGCCAGAGTCAGATATTGAGGGAAACGCTGAGAGATCAGAGAGAAGGAACAAGCCAGGGCACACCTCACCTCCAAAGCGTCTCAGCAGAGAGGAGAGATTTTCTGTTTCTGTCTCTCACTGCTTATGTCCTGTTTCTGCCCAGCTAGGCCACTTGCTGTCTGTCTGTACAGACCTCCAGATCTGTCTGGTTAGCTAGTGGCGAGCTCCACCCTCTGACCCCCAGATGGGATTTATTTGTGCAAGAAAGATATCACCACATCTGATATTACAGTTGATGAGCGGAGATGGGACTTTGTGTTGGAGCACAAGGACTAAACTGTAAAGGGACCTACAGGGGTAGCTTCTGCTTTCGGCTCTTTGTAGGGCTCGCAGCTCAGGCCTTTCAAAGAGCTGTTCTCTCCAAACCGTCCCTCGACCATGCAATGCATTTCAGTCCTTCAAGGGTCTAGACTTTTACAGAAACTTCTTACGTTTGCACAAATCGACTTGGAGCTACATGCCCGAAAAACAAATTCAAGAGGAAGCCGTTTAAATTCGTGACTTTTAGACACGTTCTGAAAATGACTCGGTACCCTTGTTGGTAAAGAGTGTTGTGGTAGCTAGAGGATGGGAGTGAGTGTGCCAGGGACATCAGAGTCTCAGAGTCCCCAGGGGCATCAGAGTCCCCCAAGTTCAGTGGCAGGCTAACCTCACAAAGCAGGGAGCTGCACGTCCAGGGGAGACCGTTCCTCAAGGAATAAGGTGGGGGAGAAGCCAAGGAAGACACTGGACATTGTCCTCTTCCCCTTATATGTGCACACATTCATGCACACCCTCACACAAGTGCAAGCAGCCGTACGAACATGTCTATACACTACATGCTTACACATAAAACACAACTTTAATAACGAGGTAGATCTAGAACTAGTGAAAGACAAGTTTAGTATTACCTAGTAAATGACTGTGTTTAACGAGTTTGCTACATTTTAAAGTTTCGGTTAAGGGACCCTCTCTTCCTCCCCCCCCCCTTTTTTTTTTTTTTTTTTTTTTGTATAGGGTGCTTCCAGGGAAAGGAAAGTGTCTGTGTACGGAGTCTAAGTAGATCAAATGAGTGTCTGTGACTTGAAGGTCAGAGCCTCTTTCACCCTCCTCCTGTCCGCTGCCTGAAGGGGGCAGTGTTCATTTTAGAACTATAAGGAATGTTTTGCTGATTCTTCCTGGCAAGGCTGGTTCCTTAACACAGGCAGTTAACGATAATAGGTTCTTTGTGATTGTTGTCAGTTACAGTTTCATTTTGACATTAAGTTTATAGACTGACCTGCAGCTTTCTATGGACTATAATGAGAGTCCCTTTAGGGTGGCCTGACAGAAAACTGAATCCTATCATGATGACTCAGCCATGTTTCACTTGGCTCTAGAAACATTGTGTCTAGCAGACCACTGTGCTTTTAAATAAATAGGCTCATTGGTAATATGAGGCCTGTAGGAGTGGGAGGATGGAAAAAATCCAGAATCCTATCAGAAGGGCTCAAGGATAAGTAACTGTTATTCCATAAGTAGTGCACGTCAATTTGACAAAATTCCCTTTAAATTGTAGACAGGTAGATGATTTAAAAAAAAAAAAACTCTGATTTCAGACTAAATTTTATTTCTATTCATCATTACTTATGTTATTTACATTACAACTTAGCAACTCCTGTGGGAAAGCATTTTATTCTTGATGCAAATCATACATTTTGGGACCTGATTGAAAGTACAATTGTTAAGATTATCACGGACACAGTATGTTGATATCCTACTAAAATGAGGGTAGAAACCAAGGAATTTTACTGCAAAAGAGACAGTATTATAAATAGACATACTTGATTTTGAATGTCAATGCTACATGTAAGAGCCACAGCGGACATCTCCACTGGACACAGGGGATATCTCCACTGGAAACAGGGGACATCTCCACTGGAAACAGGGGACATCTCCACTGGGCACAGGGGACATCACTACTGGGCACAGGGGACATCTCCACTGGGCACAGGGGACATCTCCACTGGACACAGGGGACATCTCCACTGGACACAGGGGACATCTCCACTGGACACAGGGGACATCTCCACTGGACACAGGGGACATCTCCAGTGGGCACAGAAATCTGCCCTTCTGTATGTAGCCTGCCCTTCCCTAGGCGTTCAGGTAATGACCACCTCTGCCACACCCTAGCAGATTCAGCCATGGAGGTGAAGGCTGGAGGAGATGCTCAGATTTGCGATTGCTATAAGAGAATTTTAATGACTGAGATCCATTAGCAGTTTGGATAGCCGAGGAAGTCAAAGGAATTGATATTAGCTTTTCTTAGGTATTCATAGGAGGAAACCTGCTACCTTTGGACAGTAAAAACTAAAATGAAGGAATAATTAATAGTCAGTTGGTAAAGGGTCTTTCATATATATACCAATGATTTATATCATCAGGACATCTTCTCTGACTTCTTATCTACTATTACTAAGTAACTGAGTAGAGAAATTAATGCCTGCATGAATTATGACATTTATATGACTGAAGTGTATGGATCTTTAATTCCAGCAAATGTTCTCTGTACCACGTTAGGAGACCATTCATTGTGCATGGTTGTTGCGTGTGATGGGTTGGTTGTCTTGGCATTCTGGGACATTTCACTGGGCTTGGGGAACTTACCAGCATAATAGTGACTAGAGATCAGCATTTTATTAGGTTTATATACTTCAATTTCAATTTTATGTAATTTAAAACATCTAACGGCTTGTACTTGAAAACTATAATAATTTTTCTAAATTTCTTTGTGTGTTTGTGTATGCTCATGCATGTGCTTGCTTATGGAGGCAAAGGACAACCTTGGGTTTGTCCCTTCGTCACCATGCACTCCCCTCCAACACCCACGTGTCTTGTTTGTCTGGAATATGCCAAGGAGGCCAGGGATTCACTGTACCCACTTCCCCACTGCTGGAGTTACAAACATACACCAGCACAACTGGCTGATTTTATGTGTTCTAGCAATTGACTAGAGGCGGTGTGCTTATAAGACAAGCATTTTACAGATAGAACCCCCCCATCTAGTTTTATACAACAAAACTAATACCATATTCTAATACTGCTTAAAGCATATGTGCTCCATTATATATGGATTATATGAAATAGATTTTTAAAAGAACTAATTGCTTTCTGTACCAGAAATTATTACAATCTTAATATCTGTCCACTACATTTCATGCTTCAGATTGCTGGACTTTAATGAAGAACCTTAAAACATGGACTGAAATAAAATTGTAGCTTTGGAGTCTGATGAAAACGTTATCAGATGTTAAAATTAATGTAAATGTAAGGCATTATTTCTTCAAGTATGTGTGTTAAAGACCTCATCTTTTAAAGTAGATTCTATTAAAGTGTGAATATTGTTTGTTAAGCAAAATTCATGAAAAGAGGAGCAAAGTATCCAAGGAAAACATGATGCATAATAATAATTAGCAGTGGTTCATGGGAAATTAGCACAAGGACTAGCAGACCATTATTCAGGTGCTGAGTACTAGTTACATAAATGTCAACTGGGAGGTCTCCTGAATTTATTCCAAATTCAACTAACATGTAATTTGTAAATCTCTCTCTCCCTCTCTCTCTCCATATATATATATATATACATACATACATATATTCCATATATACACACACATATTCATTCTTGGCATTATTTTAGACCATATTATAACTTTTTTTCTTTTATATCTCTTTGAGCAGTAAAAAGTGCTGAAATGAAATGTCACATTATTCTTTTGTTCCCCTTCATTAGGGAATCATTATCCACATAGGTCCTGAAATAATTAATTTTGAAAAACTAATTTGATAATGATCTCTAACATACTGTTTTTTTTTTTTTTTGTCATAGTAAACTACTTGTAACATACTAAGGCACATATCTTAGTTACATCCATCTCTTAGAAATGCATTCACTATGTTAAACATCAGAGGGTGGATGAAAGTAACATCAGTTTGAAATATTCCTGTCTCTTTTGAAAAATTAAAGTCCTTCTTATTAAAGCATCCCTTGTACCTTTTATATGTGATAATTGAACTAGTTCTTTAAAAAAATGGTTGAACTGTGCTTAAAATTTAAATTATTCTAACAACTTTTTATATAAATGCTGAACACTTTGAATATTTATTTCTCATCTACCAGGAGTCACTTTTTTTGCACACTAAAGGGTAGAGCCATTTCCACAAGACGAATGGCCTTGCCTCCTACTTTACAGGGAGGTTCTCTGTCTTGTCCTGGTTATAGATCCGGGATCACAACGCCCACTTACACGTGACCCTCAGCTAATCAGTGCATGTCTGTGAGCATGTCAGGACAGCTGACACTCTGTGTGTTCACAGAGGACACCCTGAGTGTTCACATAAGATGGTTCCCCCGTCAAGAGTATTGCCTTTAGTCTACTGATTCCTGTTGTAGACTTCTCTGTCCTATGTTTTAATTCTTCCTGTTCTGTAGTGGACACAAACAACGGAAGCAGAGGTGTGTGGCAGAGTAAAGGAGACTGGTGGAGGGAGCTGGGGTGGACGGGGAATTAGTAGGGGATGGGTTGTGTATAATGAAGTAGACAGAAGTGATCGACTCCTGCTCTCTGCATTAACTGCCATCCAGTCTCATTTCTGAATCCCACCAACCCTGCCATTTTCTGGTGGCTTCCTTGTTGCTGTGTCTCAGGTCTGTCGTAACCCTCATTGTGTGTTTTCTTGTCCTGTGCCATTTTACCCTACCACCTTAAGGCAATACTCATATCCGTGTACGTTCTGAGTTTCATTCTCTTCCCAGAGGACTTGCTCTTTGATTTCTGTCTTCTTAGACCACGGTTTTCCTCTGGGTTTATTTTAAATTATTCTACTGAGTATATTTTAAATTGGAATATGCACACAAGATCTACTCCCTGCCTTTTTACTTCCTCCCAACTTTACAACGTCGTGTCCTCTCTTTTTAAATAAACTACAGAGTCCAGTGTGTGCTCCCCATATAGTTATGCATTTAGGGCCATCCACTAGAGTATGATTGCCCTTCCAGAGACTGCCCTGTTGAAGGAAACTGAATCTCTCTGCCCTAGAATCTATCAGCTGCCTAAAGCTCCTTAGTTAGGAGTGGGGCTTGTGAGCTCCTCTCCGCTCCATGCTTGGATGTTAACTGGCTACACCTTGCAGACCGCCTCAGCTACTGTGAGTTTGTCTGTCCAACAGGAAGAAACCCTTTTCAGTATATTGCAGAGTGTAAACGAAACAACATGAAGTAACTGCGTTGACGTCTTCTTCATTCATTTAAAAGACACACAGGATTGTCAGATTCTAAAGTTGCCAAAAATCTAAAGAAAAACCATGCGGAGATGCTCAAAAAGGAGTGACTGAAAGATAATGATTTAAATGATTGATGGAGCACTAGCGAATTTAAAAGATTTCTAATAGGTACCCTTGGCAGAATGTGAAAGGATATAATAGCTACAAAAGACTTCCATGAAAAGAAGCAATCAGAACAAGAACTTTCTAGGAACTTTGAAGTATGATTACTAAAGTAGGAATTTCTTGCACCAGCTGATACACAGAAGGGACATTAGTTTAGTCTAAGCTGATTATTTGAAGACTAACTCAATACTTAAAAGAGAGAGAAAAAAAAAACCACTGGAAAATAAAACAGTTGAAGGGCGGCTGCGAATGGAGTCAGTGGACTCAACATGTGATTGGCACATAACATAAGAGAATAAAGTACAGTTTAATGACAGGCTACTGCACGGACCTTCAGTGTTAGGCCACAGACAGCTCAGTTCATAACAGTGCTTCCCCTGTCCGCATGAGGACTCGGCGTGATTCCCAGAGCTCATTTGAAAAGGGTTGGCCACAGTGGCAGGAGCTTGTGACCCTGCTGCTGGGGATGGCGAGAGTGGACACAGCTAAGTCCTTGGGTATAGCTGACCTGCCGTCCTAGCCTAATTGGCAAGTTCATGTTCCAAGCCGGTGATAAGCTCTGCTCTATTGAAGTAAGGTGGATAGTACTCGAGGAGGAATGACTCCATAGGCTGACCTTTGTCCCTCACGTGCACACACACACGCACACACGCACACACGCACACACACACACACACACACGCACGTACACACACACGCACACACACACGCACACACGCACACACACACGCACACGCACACGCATATACATGCACACACACACGCACACACACGCACACACATACACACACACGCGCACACACACACACGCACACGCATATACATGCACACACACACACGCACACACACACACGCACATGCATATACATGCACACACATATGTGCATATATAGAGAGAGACAGAGACAGAGAGACAGATCCCCTCTGTTAATTAACTGTCATTAACACATAACTTCACACCTCCGTGTCTGACAGCGTGATTTCCTTAGGTTATGTGTCTGGGCTGTGGCTGGCTGGAACTCCTCACCAGTCTCTTCCCCGTTCAGTGGAAATGAGTGGACTCTTCCACAGGGCTGTGGCTCAGCCGGTGGGCAGATGTGACACATGTGATTGAGCCATGAACCTCCCTGTCCTGATATCGTCAGCCTGTTCTGTTGGCAGCAAATCCACAGGAGCAGCAAGAGCGCCTTTAATTCATGGAGCTTTCCAAACGTCTCCCCGATTGTGTCTGGCCTTCACACGGAAGCACCCAGGAGCACTCTCCAGCAGTGAGTCCCATGATTGCCTTAAATCACCACCCTCTCCAGCTATCAGACTGCCAAGTAGGAAGGATAAACCTGAAGGGTAGATAGACATATCCTGGTAAAAATTCAACATCTTCAGGATAAAGACATTGCTAAAAGCTTCCAAGGATCATAAAAGATATTCTATGAAGTAATGAAAATCAGAGAACATCAGCTTTCTCGGCAGCAACACTTGAAACAATGTCTTCAAAGGCTTGTGGGAAAATAAATGTAAACCTAAAATTCTGTATACTGCCTTTAATCATGCTCATGGATAAAGAATGTCAGTATATGGACATTTACAGAGTTTGGCAATTTAAAAACATTTTGTGTGAAAGAATGTTGTTATAAACAAACAGGAAACTAGTAGCCCAGTAATTATAATCTAGAAGAAGTCTAGAAAATGAAAAGGATATTAAAAGATAGTGTACTAAACCCTAAATTTTTGAAAAGTCTCTCTTATGAATCTATTATGTAGTTTTGAAGAAAAAAAAATCCTTCTGAAGGGGTTAATCACGCTATGCTGGAGCAGTTGACACTCTGCAGTCATGTTCTAGACACGCTGCTTCCATGGATTCTAAGTTTTAAAGTAAAATTGTACGCGAAGACTATGTTTTCATGCCAGTGTAAGGGGGAAATTAACGATCTCAGGGGACAGCAGGACAGCACAGATGGAAGGAAATAGTTCCAGGTATGCGCTGAAGCTGGGGTAGTAGAAGGGTTGCAAATATACTGAGAGATCGGGGACTTTGAGCTATAAACAGTAGCCAGGTGAAGAACGAAAATAGATTTTTAAATGACAGAAGTCAGGAGGCTGAGTAGGAAAAAAATGAGACAAGCCAAGGCCCTGTGAAAAGTAAATTAAGATGCAGCATATATTAAAGACAATGCATAGAGTCGTAGCTATCGTTAAATGTATAAATGTTACCTTCATGTTTATACAAATAGATAGAAGGCATCCTTAGACTGGAGAGTATGCTTTGGTCAGATTGAAAGAATGCCCATAGTGTATTTCTCAGTGACAAGGAAAGCACTAGAGAGAACGGGATGGAGAAACCATTTACATTTATATTAGATACATTTTGTCCAGCCAGCTTGCCCATCTATATCATTTGTGTCTTTTGGGGGGGGGCTTGGTTTTAAATTTTGGAAACAGTGTTTCTTCTCTGTGTAGACTTGGCTGTCCTGGAAATAGCTCTGTAAACCTGGCTGACTTTGAACTCAGAGATCCTCCAGCCTCACTGCCTGGGTGCTGGGGTTAAAGGCGTGCACCACCACCATCTGGCTATCTGGCTCATCTGTGGTTTTGTATAGGTAGAAAGAGCCAAAGAAGGATAGATACCAGCTCCCATCATGGTTATTTCTCATGTCTCATGTGTCTATTACTTTTGTAAGCAAAAAAAAAAATGATAATAATAATAACACACAGATACAAAGCTTGGTCAGATTTATCTTGCCGGTTTTGGCGATCTAGCTGTAATCTCAGCAAAGTGGAGGGACCCTCCCATCCCCTAAAAGAGACTGCTCCAACTAGTTATTGTGTTGTTCTAATGTTAACCACCAATTAAAGGAATTCATTTTCAAATATCTAAATTACTTTGAATGGTTAATCCTAAAAGTACACTGCTGCTACTACCTACCAATTTTCCATATAAACCAATCTTGTGGAAAATGAGATCATTATTGATCTGTGTAGAATCTAAAATAGGTGTGTAATTTCCAAAAAAAAAAAAAAAATGCTATTCTACAAGGGCTTTCATGCAGCTACTACTGAGCAGAGCATATCTGTATTGAGCCATCCCGCGGCTCAACTTCCCTTATGCTTTTTACATATATTTAAAAAGCAGGCCATTAAAAAACTCTGGCTGCTCATCCATCTCTTCATTTACATAAAATGTGTCCTTTGTTCTTATAAAGATAATGCTACATAGCAATGCGCCACACGAGGAAAACAACTGAGATATGGAACTAACACGTAGAATCGAGGTTTGGGCAAACTTTCATTAATTTAAATTAGAAACAATCTTATTGTGCATGCCAATCCCAGTTCCCCCTCCCTCCCGTCCTCCCATGATCCCCACCGACCCCTAACCCCCTCCCTGTCCCATTCCCTATCTACTCCCCAGGGAGGGTGAGGCCTTCCATGGGGATCATCAGAGTCTATTACATCATTTGACGCAGGGCCTAGGCCCTCCCCTGTGTAAGTAGGCTGAGAGAGTACCCCTCCATTGAGGAATGGGCTCCCAAAGTCCATTCGCGCACTAGGAATAAATACTAGTTCCACTGTAAGAGGGCCTCATAGACTGCCCAGGCCTCCTAACTGTCACCTGTGTTCAGGAGGCCTGGTTCAGACCTATGCTGGTTCCCCAGCTGTTTTCCTGGGGTCCATGAGCTCCCCCTTGCTCAGGTCAGCTGTCTCTGTGGGTTTCTCCAGCCTGGTCTTGACCTCTTTGCTCATCACTCCTCCCTCTCTACAACTGGATTCCAGGAGTTGGGATCCGTGTTTAGCTGTGGGTGTCTGCTTCTGCTTCCATCAGCTGCTGGGTGAGGGCTCTAGGATGACACTTAAGGTAGACATCAATCTCATTATCGGTGAAGGGCATTCAAGGTAGCCTCTCCACTATTGTTTAGAATCTTAGTTGGGGTCATCCTTGTGGATTTCTGGACATTTATCTAGTGTCCAATTTCTCTTTAAACCTATAATGGCTCCCTCTATTATGGTATCTCTTTTCTTGCTCTCCTCTGTTCATGCCCCAACTCAGTCTTCCTGATCCCTCATGTTCTCCTGTCCCTTCCTCTTCTCCCCTCCTCTTTCTCCTACTTCCCTCCCTCCTCCCCCTCCCTTGTGCTCCCAATTTGTTCAGGAGCTCTTGTCCCTTTCCCCTTCTCCGGGGGACTGTGTATGTCTCTCGTAGGGTCCTCCTTGTTTCTTAGCATCCCTGGAGGTGTGGATTGTAGGCTAGTAATCCTTTGCCCTATGTCTCATATCCATATATGAGTGAGTACATGCTATGTTTGTCTTTCTGACTGGGTTACCTCACTCAGGATGGTTTCTTCTAGTTCCACCCATTTGCCTGCGAATCTCAAGATTCTATCCCCCCCCCCACTGAATAATACTCCATTGTGTAAGTGTACCACATTTTCTTTATCCGTTCTTCGGCTGAGGGGCATCTAGGCTGTTTCCAGATTCTGGCTATTACAAATAATGCTGCTATGAACACAGTTGTATACATGTCCTTGTTGTATGAATGTGCATCCTTTGGGTATATGCCTAAGAGTGGAATTGCTGGATCTTGAGGTAGACTGATTGCCATTTTCCTGAGGGACCGCCATACTGATCTCCAAATGGCTGTACAAGTTTGCACTCCCACCAGCAGTGGAGGAGTGTTCCCCTTTCTCCACATCCTCTCCAGCATAAACTGTCCTTGGTGTTTTTTATTTTAGCCATTCTGATAGGAGTAAGATGGTATCTCAGAGTTGTTTTGATTTGCATTTCCTTGATAGCTAAAAATGTTGAACAATTTCTTAAGTGTCTTTCAGCTATTTTAGATTCCTCAATTGAGATTTCTCTATTTAATTCTGTACCCCCTTTTTAATTGGATTATTTGGTGTTTTGGTGACCAACTTCTTGAGTTCTTTGTATGTTTTGGAGATCAGCCCTCTGTCAGATGTGGGGTTGGTGCAGTTTTGTTTTGTTAACTGTGTCCTTTGCCTTACAGAAGCTTCTCAATTTCAGGAGGTCCCATTTATTAATTGTTGATCTCAGTGTCTGTGCTAATAGTGTTATATTCAGGAATCAGTCTACTGTACCAATCTGTTCAAGGGTACTTCCCACTTTCTCTTCTAAGAGGTTCAGTGTGGCTGGATTTATGTTGAGGTCTTTGATCCATTGGACTTAAGTTTTGTGCATGGCGATAGACATGGGTCTATCTGCAGTCTTCTACACACCATCATCTAGTTGTGCCAGAACCATTTGTTGAAGATGCTTTCCTCCTTCCATTATATAATTTTAGCTTCTTTGTCAAACATAAGGTGTTTGTAGCTATGTGGGTTAATATCAGCGTGAAACTATGTTTTAAAGAGTTCAAAGAACATGGGCTCAGGGATGGCTCAGTTGGTAAAGTGCTAGCTTTGCAATCATGAGGACCTAAATCCAACCCCCAGGACACACATAGTGGCACACCCTTGTAACCCTTGTAACCCCAGCACTGGGAAGGTAGAGAGGCAGAAGGATCCCTAGGGCCAGCTCATCTAGCAAGGTCTATCATTCTAAGTTCAGTGGACCGCCGTATCCTAAAACAAGAAGTGGAGAGCAATTGAGAACAATCATACAGTGTTGACCTCTGGCCTTCACGCTTACATGCACAGAGTGCAAATAGATGTGTATACACATGAACATGTACAAACACAGACACAGGATTGATAAGGACTTACTGTTGGCTGTTTTTCATGACGTCTGACCTATCTATCCATTGAGTGTATGTGCGGATAAATATGGTGGAGTCTTGCCTAAGATCAATGTTTTCAAATATTTTGTAATAAGAATTTCATTTTTCAACACAACTTATTGTGCCAATGCCTGTTTATTTAGAAAAGTTCCTGAAAACGATATTATTCTTACTTCATGGTGATGCAGTTCTTTGAGTATGTGTGCTGGACATTCAATGATCACCAAAAGTCAACCATGACAAGCATAGAAGTGGACCTTGTGTGCTGGACATTCAATGATCACCAAAAGTCAACCATGACAAGTGTAGAAGTGGACCTTACCAAAGGAGGAAAAAAAAAAACAAAACCCAGTGAGATAATCAACCCAGAGTGGGAGAGAGAAACCACTGAGCTATTTGTGTAGAGGCTTCTCATAGGACTCCTGGCAGAAACCAGACAAAGACTGATGTAGTTTCTGTTGACATTGATTTATTTTCCAGACTTTTTTTTTTTTTTTTTTTTATGGTCTAAGCCAGTAAGGCTGCTCTATGTTCTATAGACATTCTGACCTAATCAGGGAAATGACCACGTGCTGTTCACACGCTGCTTACTACTGGGGGAGGATGGACGGCCTCTGTCCATCTCGGACTTGTACTGTTTGCTCTGACCTGTGTGTTTGACTGACCATCAGTCCAGGCGGGGGTTGCTACTGCCCACTTTGCCAAGGTCTCGGTCTTGGTTGCTGTCAATCAAACTACTTTCTTACAACCTTGTAGCTAGTGTATCGGTTCCATTACCAGTAGTAGAGAGCTAGCTGTTCCTCAGTGTAATATATTGTTGTATTTCCTATTTAATTTTAAACTATTTCATTTTTAAAGCTCAGTATCTGTAACCCAGAGATGTGTAGGGATTTATAATTTGGAAACACTGGACTTACATATGTTAAAAGTCCACATTTTGTTTAAAACCTTAATTCTAGAATACAAGAGTACTCTTACTAGGTTGGATGGTGTGACCCTTGCGCTGAATACACAGTGGTCATCAGAGGTCAACCCGAGACCGCGGGTCCCAAGCCCATCATCTGGTGCTGCTGCTAATTACAGATGTAGACCCACAAGAGTAAGGGAGGTGAAACAGGCCTTGTTAAGGAAAACTAAAAGTGGGAGGGATTTCCAGGAGAGGGATGCAAGAACGGTCTTGAAATAAGGAAGCCACCTTCATTTTAAAGATATTATAAGAATAATTCATGCCTCATGGGCGCACTGCAATCTAAATATACGGTGTGCATTTTAAGATCTGGGGTAGGGTCTGGTTGTGTCTTCTAGAGGCTTTCTGGTGCCTTGAGAGAGTATGGCTTTCATATGTCAAATGTGTTTCGGGATACGATGTATAACTCGAGTATTGGTTTTTCTTGCCACATGTAATATCCCCACAGCCTAAAATAAGATATTTATCTTTTTGATAGACAAGCAATTAACTTTTGGGGAGAATTTAAAGTCAGCAAAGCACATCTGTTAGGACACTGTAAATAAGTATGAATTTCTGACAGGCAAACATTATAGCTTGCATCTGTTATGTCACAGCTACAGCCACGTCAGCATTTTTATTATAAACCTAGGAGATTATCAGTTTGCAATGAAACTCCTTTTGGATCGAGTCTTATTTTGATTCAGAGCTTAAGAAGAGTCTTTGCTTGGGAAAGTAGCTTTGCTTTTGCTAGCCGCTCTAAGGGGGACCTGTGCCTACTCTTGGCAATTCCACAAACACATTGTGAACGGAATCACTGATAATTAAAGAGCAGTAACTATAGTAAAAACAACATAGAAGCTTCCTGGTAGTTACTAAGTGTGCTGAAATCAGCTTTTTCTCACTGAACCACATAGGCAGGTAGGCTTCCATACTGTTGTCAGATAACTCCCGTTACCGGGTGTCGGCAGGCTTGAGCACACACTTCACAACACTGTATGGGTAGGGAAACCTGAGTGTTGGTGATTCTCTGTCATGCCCATCCAAAAAGTGGTTTCTCAAGAGTTTAAAAGATGATTTCAGGTTTTGAGACAATGGGCATAGAACAGAATCTTACCTTCTTTGCACATCAACACAGGAAGACACTAAGGATAGTGCATGACAGAGTGTTATCCCTGCATCCTGGGACATGTGTTCAAATCTCGCCACCCCCAGTTCTGATTGAGTAGCGGGGAGACTGAGTTCCTTTTCACCTCCTGGATAGTGAGTGCTCAGTGAGCTCCAGGTAGAGTGACCCCTTCTGGAGTTCATGCTGATTTTTATGCTTTTATATTTTATCATAATGCCATAAGAAAAAAAAAAGAAATTGAATTTTCCAAAGTACAAACAGATTCTACCTGATCTTATATATGGAGCCTAAAAAGGCCTACCTCATAAAAGCAGAGAGAACATGATGGCTACTGGATGTCAAAAGGTACTCATCTATTGTTGATATATTAGTAATAATGTGTATTTCAAACTTGCTGGAAAAGACTTTAAGCAGGTTCATCATAAAAGTATAAAAGTTGAGATGGCAATATGTTAATTACCTTTAACCTGTCTATAGCATATACGTATATCAAAACTTCATATTATATACCATAATTATATACAACTATTACTTGCATAAGAATTCATTTTAGTGTAATTGCACTATATTTTTAAAAGCTAAATTTTTTTTTTAAAGAAAAGGTTATAGGTAGTTCAATTTTTACTATTTAATGATTGTTGCCTGGTGAGCTCAATTTCATGATTTCAAAACCAAATGTAACTTTTATGTAATAAACTCTGTTTTGAAGAGTGAGAATTCTGTTTTCCTTGGAGATTCATTTGTAAGTGTTAGTCCTGCCGATATTGCTGACTTTAAGAAAACATTCTCCTAGTACACTGTAAAGTATGGCAAAGGAAAAATGCTGCTACATAATTTAAGTGCCAAGGTATATCAAAATAGTGTTATATTGTGTAGGCAGGCTCTCCCCTGCTCCAATTCAAAGGGATAACAATTTTGTCCTATACAAGTAAATCAATTGATAGGAGACAGCAAGAAAGGGTTGCACAATTGTTGAGATGCCTTTGGCTTTCTACTGCTCACTCTGCAATACAGGAAGGGTTCAGTTACAGTTTGGAAAGTGTGGTGAGTATATTGGTGCCAACAATGGTGGAACCTTATGGTTCTCTCCGCCCTTTTGCTGTAGGTTGGAGAATTTGTCAATCTCAGTTCACGGATCTGAAAAGAAAACTGTTTTATGGATTCACGACTTGATAATGAAGAGTCACAAGTGTGTAGGTCCAATAAGGCCGGTGTCTTAACTTTCCTTTTAGGAGTTTTGGTTTGATTGAGATGAAATTTCCTATCAAAACAGGGCTCACCCTAAGAAATGTTTTAATGCTGTTAAGACATGTATACATACTGACTTTTATGTACTCGATATATATAGTACACATTGGGTTCTAGAGATTTTTAAATGTCATGTGGATATAATATACATTAATAGCATTGTAAAATGCCATTATTAGTCACTAGGAATTTAAAGTTGCTTTCAAAGGAGAAAATGTGACTGATGGATTTTCATTCCTCCTTCCTTACCACTGTGGCTCGGGCCTGGAATGCCTTACCACGTGTAGACACGCCAACACCAATCCCGGGCAGACATGATTTCCTGATTTACTCCTCCTATCCCTGCCACGTGTCCACCACCATCTTCTCGTCTCCATTAATGTGAAGACTATTTAAGCAACCGACCATGCTGTGAAGTTGCTTTGCCGTATGGGTAATCGCCACACAGAACGCAGACAGCATTCTGTTAATCTGTGATGCTTATACTAGAGGAGAAGGCTAGAAATGTCAGACTCCACTGACAAAAGTTCAACAACCGAATGCTAAAATGTAAAATGTGTGTCATGGAATGGAGAATCAGAATGTTTCATCTGTATTTATTCTACTAGTCCTGCAAAGCTCAGATTGGAATCTTGAGGTCTTTATTTCTTCATGTTACCTTTTTGCCTCTCAGAGTCTCCCCAATAGTTACTGTCTATTCTAGGATGTGTGTGTGTGTGTGTGTGTAAATGGATACATACACACATATACATACACATACACACACACACACACACACACACACACATATATATATATTCTCAGATATTGACTGTAATGTCTACACTATGCTTTGTCTCCATTAACCCGGCATATCTATAAACGAACATGCCTGGCCATGTCACCTTATTTCCTGCAAGGCATCATGTCATTGTCCTTGCTCACAAAGACACCCTTTCAGGAAGACAGGGAGACTTTCATCATGAGTTTATATTTCATTCACTTCTTTCTTAATGGATTTCTCTGTGTAAACGTAAAACTCAAGGGTTGTCACTGTAGGCAGAGAGACAGAAGCGTTTGTTGCAAAGTGAGTTCTTAAGCATTAGAATAAACTGTGGCAGAATTTGACAGTTTGTGAGTGCCCACTGCTGTAGCTGTGGCCTCCTCCTCCCTCGCCTTCCCCTCCCCCTCCCCCTACCCCTCCCCATCCCCATCCCTCTTCCTTTCCTCCCCACCCCCTTCCACCCCAGGGACTCAATCTCATCATCAAGGTTGACCATGTTCAGATTTCTCTGCTGTAAAGTCTACAGGCTTTGAACCCCCAGGGAGCTGAGTTTTTATTTCTTGTGTTAAGTCAGGACTGTAGGGTAGGTTTCTTAGTGTTCGGTTGACCTTTCAGCTGGAAGCTTTCAGCCCTTTACTTCTTGGTAGGAAGAGACTGTATGTAGAACCTGCAGATGACGACAAGTAGCGTAAAAACATGTAAGGTGCAATGCATACCCTGTTGGCAGGAGCAGGTGTGACATGTCTGGTGGGAGCTCCTCATTCCACCACCTGGAAAGGGGAGCTCGTGAGTCTGCTGTGCTCAGAGCAGGGCCTGGGGAGCCCACACTTTACCCTCAGTGCCTCACCAGTATGGAAGAATGGAAGCCATGCTTCCATGTAAGGGTTTATTTATAGGCAGGCCACTGGAAAGCCCATTTCCCACCTCAGCTCTCTGAAAATCCCTCATTTGTGGCTTCTTTCGGGGGTGAGGGGTCTAGGCACTCTGTCCGAAAAGGGTCTTGTAAATGAGTTGAAATTGGCTTTTCCTTGGGCTTCCATTGTGCTGGCCCTTGTGTGCTGGCGGGAAAACTCAGTCATTTTACATCCTTTCTCAATATACTGTTCTTTAATTATTTAAAGGTATTTTTAAATAGCTTCGTTATACCAGAGAATGCTTTTTTGTGTGCGTGTGTGTGTATTTCAGTACTCATCTGCTCATTTATACCACAAGCGTTTATTCAGCATTTTAGGTGTGTGCACAATATTGGGCATAGAGATAAGCTACAGTCAGTCCCTGACCTTGCTCAGCTTTTCCTTAAGCCCTTGTGAGATGATTAAAAACTATGTCTTCTTCCTGCAGTTTCGTCTGAGTGGCCTTCATGTCCTTGTGCTATTGAAATGCAGTGTCATGTGTGGTGTGGTAAGCTATTGGCAGCCACTGGACACCTTGGATGACATTTACTGTTTGGACAATTACACACTTCTGAGTCCGGTGGAAGGCAACGCTAAACTCTGTGCTTCCCCCACCCATTCATGCCAGCTTCTTCTGTAACACCTGAGTTTGATACGATCAGGATGTTATCCCGAACCTTCTGAACTCTGAGTTCTTATTGTGTCAGCCCCATATGTAAAAAGCAAGCGGCCAGACAACCCTTAATTACTTGCTTAATTTTTTGAGTTAATTCTTTAAGTAGTATTTACTTAAGCAGCTTCATAATTCCTTTGCCAGTAGATGTAAAAGGATTTACCATATCATCTACTCTTTCACATTAAGTTTTATTTATGAAAAAAAAACACTTATCGTAGAGAAACACATCTAAAGACAGTTATGACTGTGCCCCGTTCAAATACATACGTGCATTTATACATCCTAGAAAGAAGCATATGGCATTGTCAAAACTTGAAAGTAATACATACTGTTTCCCCCTCTTCAAACCTATGTATATATCATCATTTGTTTACAGTATTATTCAAGGTTTGCCGGAAAGTCCTGAATGAATAAAGTATTCCTGTTATGGATACAGGAACAGAACAGTTTTTAACGTAGCCCTTGTTCTGATATGAATGTTGGTGGCCTCGACGCTCTGTAATCCATTATGAATGCGTACTGCTATTCGGCTGGGATCCTTTATCTGATGTGTAAACTGAAGGAAGGTCTTCTGTAAGGGCACTGAGCATCTCAGCATATTATTTTCTCTGCGAGCCTATCCCACTTTGTTGCTGGAGCTCACCCTGTAGACCAGGCTAACCTCGAACTCAGAGATGCAGCTGCCTCTGTCAGCTGAGTGCTGGGATTAAAGGTCATGTGACAACCACCACCTGACTCTTGGGTTATTATACCACAAGAAATGTTTCCATTGTCTTATAGCCTGAAGTTACTTGTTAATCTACAATCTGTAAACATGGCAAGGGATTTTAGCACGGTGTGGTTGATTCCACCCTTGAAATAGTTCTGAATAAACAGCATTGCAGAGCTGTCTTTATAAACAAGTTTCTAGAGGTAGTAGTCACCAAATTCTTGCACAGATAAAAGGCTGTGCACTGGCAATGAGCCATCGAGGGCTTGTCGCACATCTGTCACCCACCAGCCGTCTGACCTTGGTTTTTACATAACCTTTCCTTATTTCAGTTTTATCCTTGCTAACTGGGAACATCAGGGTCCAGGGCCTAGAGCTGCAAGGAATGGGAGCTCATTTGTACAATGCATTCAGAGCAGTTCCTGTACTGTGTGTGAGTTTCGCTGTTTTCCCGGAGCTTCCTTTCTTGTTCTGTTTTATCCACCTCAAATACTTTCAGGAAGTAAAATGGCAAGAATTTGCCAAGTACCACGATGGAAAATGTAATTTCAGTATCTTGAGTCCAATAATATCCATTTAGATATTTATAGATAGACCAAATTTCAGTTCAGCATTGTGCATTTAAGAATGTCTACCTGTAAAATGTTATAGCTACCTGTACTCTAGTCTGTCTTAGGATAAGCCGAAGTTATTGGTATTAACCTCAGGGAATAGATTGTGCAAATATGAGATTTATATGAATGTCAAGTCATTATAATGTATACATTTTATTTAACTAGAACATATATGAATGTATGTTGTTTTTAAGAAAGGGTCTAGCAGAGCGTGGCCCCAAACTCAGGGCAAACCTTTCCCGTTGGCTTTCTGAGTGAATTTATATATGCCTTAAATACATGTGTCAGTATTTCAAGGTGATCATTTCAGGAAAAAATATAAATAGACATAAATATAATTTACTTACTTCTAAAGTTCACATTGAGATTAATATGAGATAAGTGGGTGGGCATGGTGCACGCCTTTAATCCCAGCACTAGGGAGGCAGACGCAGGTGGAGCTCTGTGAGTTCGAGGCCAGCCTGGTCTACAGAGTGAGTTCTAGGACAGCCAGTGCTATACAGAGAAACCCTGTCTCAAAAAGCCAAAAAGAAAGAAAGAAAGAAAGGAAGGAAGGAAGAAAGGAAGGAAGGAAAATAAGAGATGGGGGGAGTTTAAGATAAGGTATAGGTTTTGTTCCTGTATGGGAGATAGATAAGGAACAGAAAGGCAATTGGATGCTTAAAAACACCTGGCTTTGGCGTTAGTGTCAATGGTATTTATCTTTTAGCATGGTGGCACCCTAGTTGTGAAAATAAATTTATTTCCACAAGTGAAATCACATGTTAACTTTTAAATATCATAAAGTCCTTTCCTTCTAAGTGTAACATCTGAACTTGGTATTAAAGGAGTTCATTTCTGTTTAGTTTTTGGCTTACAGTAGTATTTTTTGGTTAAATATCCCATCATTTAATCTTCATCTTGGTGAGTTCTTCAGGGCCTCAGCAATGCAGTTTCAGTGGGAAGTCTCTGCAGGGAGCGGCCTCAGGAAGGCATGACCATGTAGCCATGCATGCCTCATGGTGAAGGTTTGGCCCATTGCTTTTAGCTACAAAGCAACTATTGCGAGGGAAGGTGTTGCTATTCCCATGAGGCAGTGGCGTCCTCGGCATAACTCTGCTGATGTCACGAATGCTCAGTTGTACAGGGGTACCCTTGTTCCTGACACACCACCTTCCGCCGGGTGCTTGACATTGTTTGTCTAGCTCTTTGCTAGACTTGTGAGCAGTTTATTCTTACATCTACCATAGGGACTATTTTTTTTTTTATACCTCCTGTATTCTCCTTTTCCAGCATGGCAGATGAATTCTCCTACTTTACTAACGAGACAAAAATTGTCATGTGGAAATTCTTTCCTTTTCCTACTACCAACAAAAGCACCCAGGCTACGGCATCCAAGCATCTGACCTTCCTGAGGGAAGCCACCCACTAGTGGTCTCAATGAACGTCTCTGGCAGCACATCAAGAGAGCAGACTATAAATCTCTGCCTTTTAATTCCTAATAGCTTCTCCATATGGGACCCATTTCTCTTGGAGAAAAAAAAAAGTAAACCCATTGCTCTCTTCTTGTGTCTTTCTTGCAAGGCCCTCCACTGGCTTGACTAAGGAAGGATGCCAAACAGGTGACCTTTAGCTAAAAACGATGGGCCAAAGCTTCCCCATGGTGGATGGCTGCACGATCACGCCTTTCTGAGACTGCCTGCTACAGAGTTTCCCCACTGAGACAGCATTGCTGAGGCCCTGAAGAAGATTAAATGAGATATCTAACTTAAAATAGTATAAAAGATTATATTGTCTTTTCTCGGCTTGGCTATAGAACTCCTGGGATGGTTGTGTTATCTTCTTGCCTCTCTTGTTGCTTGCTGAGCTTACTGCTGTCCCTTGGTAAGTGCTGCTTTAGCATCATGCAATGCCAGCCTTCCCTTAGACTCTCCTACTTGCCTATCTTCTCTGCAGATCCGTGTGGCCCTGCCTTGGCAATGCCATCCATGCCCACAGCGTCAGTGGTTAGCAATATTCAAAGAACTTGCAAATCAGTGTTTACTCTGGACGAAGATGTCAGTTTACTCTAGTGATCGTCCCACACACAGTTTCTCAACGATGGCAACTCATGAATCTGTGAAACTAAATTCAGGATTTTCTCTCCTATCCATTCACTTCTGAAGTGGGCTCCTTCTCGGTGTTCATGTTCTAATCAACAACTGTCTCTCCTGTACCTCAACATCCAAGTCATTACCAAGTTTTACCTTTCTTTCTCCCCATCTCTGTGAGACTTTGTCCTACCCATTATCACTTCTAGATCATTCAGCCACCTTTTCTTGATTGAACTACTTCAGTGAAGAAATGGTTAATGTACCAACTGGTTGATCCAATCCTGTTCTGAGTTGTTTTTCCAACTAATCTGTTCATCATATATGAGTTCATCTTTCAAAATAAGTGTGCTCTTAGATAAGAGGCTTTTCAGGATCATCTTGGTACCTGTTTCAGTTAAACTTTAAAACAATGCATTTTAACATAGTATCATTATGGTTTTATAACCTTTTGTTGTGGCATATGTATTTATGAGAAACCACACATTAATATTCAAATAATCAGCATAAATATGAATGTTTAAAGTGCAAAACAATTAGCCGGGTGTTGGTGGCACATGTCTTTAATCGGAGCACTCAGGAGGCAGAGGCAGGTGGATCTCTGTGAGTTCGAGGCCAGCCTGGTCTACAGAGCTAGTTCCAGGACAAGCTCCAAAGCAAATACAGAGAAATGCTGTCTTGAAAAACCAAACCAAAACAAAACATACAAATAAACAAAAAAGTACAAAAAAATAGCAATATTTGTTCTCCATTCATTTCTTATTTAGGAAACTTAAGATGTCTTTATTAGACTTTTCAGAATATTTGTATGAGATACCATAATCTGTATATGTCATTTTAACATTTGCTTTTTCCTAGCTGTTAATGTGTGACTTAGGTGTAATAAATCATTGCTTTAGTAGTCTGCACATATGTACATATGCATGTAAAGGCAGGTCTCTCTTGCCAAAGAACCTAGTTTCTCAATCTTTCCTTTAAGTAAATTCTATTTTTGGTAACTCATGTTTCTTACTTATTTTTGATTAATTAAACCAATGTATTGTTAATCAGTTATACAGATTATATTCCAGTATTGTGAATCTTTAGAAGTATTTTTTAAAATTCTGGTAGGAGAAATTGAGTTTAAAAATTTATTAATTTAGACTATACCGAGGGATTTGTATCTCGTGTTTCCTAGGTCTATAATGCCTACATGATATTACTGAAATAGACTGTTACTGCATAGCACTGTTAGAATGACACAGATCAGTACAGTTGTCAATAATTAGACATCAAATCCTCTTGAGTTTTGGACAAAGAGTCACTTAGGGAAATGGGCTGGAGTAAGTCAGCCTGTCTTTGTTCTTGGTGGAACTTGACATTAAGTGTGGATTTTAGCATTGCTTTTCAGAGCTAGAAAACCAACTCTTATACATATACTAAGCTTAATCTAGAGACTATATATCATATACAAAAGGGTAGCAAAAGATAAATTTTGGTGAGTGATATACACTTTATGAGTAGAAATAATTGTAGAATAAATTCTGGTGTTAGTATATTGTAAGAAAAAAATAAAATTGTCATGGCAAGTAACTTAGAGATGAGTGGAAAGCGCAGTTATTGAGTTCACATAGGATGAAGAAAACCAAACCATAAAAGCGAGAAAAGCCTGGGTGTGACTGTCGTCCATGCAGAATTACGGGAATGGCAGCGCCCTGAGAGAAGACATATCTCCTTACCAGCTGCACCTCGCTGCAGGCTGATAAATAGTAGAGTTTGGAATCAATTTCACCATTGATCTGAAAAATAATCCTTTTTGTGACAATCTTGTCCTGGGGTTTTTACTGTCAGAGGTGAAAATGAATGGCAGCGTCTAAGTGGAAAAGGAGGGGAGAAGGGGAAAGGGCCTGTGGAGAGAGGGCCCTTGCCTGTCACACGCGAGCTGGTGCACTTTGTATGTGGGGGCTGAGACTAGCAGCAGCAACATAAATCCAAACAAGGGGGCGTTTTATTACTTCCTAGGTCTGTGCCATAAAATTTGCAGAGCAATTGTGTTCATTATTATATGCAGGAAAGTAAGAAAACATCCAGGGGGTGAGGATTTGAGTCTACAGAGTCTGCAGTGCTCAGGATCGGATCGGATCGTTATTCTGAGCTCCACGCTAGCTTGGCCCTGAAAGGCAAGCTGAACAGGTGGAGCTGCAGGGGAAAGCAGCAAGGTATTTGACATGGATGATTTTTATTCGGTACGGGTTGTGAAACAAATAAGGATTACCACAAGTGCCTCTGAGAATCCCCAGGGGGACCCGTGCTGGGTGCATTTCAAACAGTGCTGAGTGATTCTTTTTGAGGTGGAAATTAAGATAGATTTGCTACTTCCTGGCCTGAGTTATTAAAGCAGGTGGCTGCACTCACCATGTCCAAGGAAGCTTCACTGTGAAAAGAAACCAGGCCTCTTTAGTTAGGCAGGGCTGTCCCACCAACTGACTGGGTGTTGAGGGCGCGACTTGAAGGGGGGCATGGCTTTGTTAATTGAGAAGACTAGGAGGCTGGGGAGGCATCTTGGTAAAGCGCTTGCTATGCAGTATGAGGGTGTAGTGTAGGTTTGATCTCCAGAACCCGTGCATAAAAGCGACCTGCCATGATGGCAGCACTGGAAGGCAGAGACTGGTCTGTCGGATCCCTTGTGGCTCGTCATAAGTGAGGATGGGGATAGGCCCTTGAGAGAGATCATCTCAAAAACCAAGGTACATGGCTCCCAAGGAAAGACAGCAGACCGTGTACAGAGATGCATGTGTAACCTGTACACACACACACACACACACACACACACAGCCACATACTCATGCACACACGGAAATCATAGATTGGCTTTTATGATGCCTTTCAGGTCTAATCTTTCAAATGCTCCACGAGAAGCTCCCCCGACATTTCTATCACTTACGTAGGAGTCTGTCAGGGAAAGCTGATGGATCGGGTCTTCTAAATGCTTTTCTAAGGGGTTAGTGAGGTGCCTCAGTGGCCCTTTCGGGGACACGGCAGTGCTTCTCATCTGCTGGTGTGGCTTGTGGCCAGTTCCCAGTGTGCTCGTGGCTTCTGTAACACTGAGCAGAAGGAGGACGTGAGAAGTAGGTTTGGGGGAATCCTTCAACCCTTCTTCTTAATTGCGATCTCGGGATTTGATTATCTCTTCCTCTTTGAACGGGGTTAAGCTATTGGGTGTTGTAGGGATTGGTGTTGGTATCCCACAGGCCTGGGGCTGAATGCTTCCTGTGGGGACACACTGCACTTCTGTTCAACTTTGCAGGGTTAGGGGCCAACCACACCTGCCTGCGGTATCTACTTCCTCAGCTGTAACCCAAAGCAGTCCCCGGGAAGACATAAACAAATGGGGGGTGTGGGGAGGGAGGGAGGGAGGGTGGGGGAGGGGAAGTGGGGGGGAGGGGGCATTGAGTGACTTGGGCTCAATGTCAAGGCTAAAGGAGTGTTTCGTTCTTGCCACTTTTAGCTGCAGCTCTACAACCTTACAATTTACAGTTGTGAAATCTCTTCACTCATGGAGAAAACACCCTAAGCTATCCACAATTCACTGAAGAAAAAGCACCCCACTGTCAGAAGGATCAAATTCTTTGTTATGTGTGAGAACTGGAAATTGGCAGAGCATCTGTACACACTTAACGTTTCACTGAGAACTCCCTTGCCCATGATCGCAGAGGCAGCACACAACCTTTGCTGGGGAGCCTGTGCGGACCTCGGCAGTGTTGAGAAGGTGCCGGCTCTGTGTTCAGGTTGGGAGAATGCAGGGCTGAGACCCCTCTGCAGTCTCTAGATTCAATCCCCGTGCTCAAGCACCAAGGCCTGAGCCAGTCGACCTGTCCTTTTATGTCCCCGTTGTAAGGACCCTCTTAAATTTGATGGCTCCTTTGTGCTTCTACCTGAACTCTGAGAACTTTAAAATTACCTGATTTGCTCCTGATTAAGTGCATTTGAGCTTTGCATTTCTTTTCATGTGTAGTGCGATAGAAGAGAAGGAAAATACCATGTCTGATTTTTTAGCTCACCTATACTAGTGTGGGAGTGCACTGACTTCCCTAACTTCTACAGCCTCCTTAGGTTCCCAGGGTTTTGTTTGTTTGCTGCTGTTTTTTGTTTTTTTTGTCTCAAATTGCTCTGTGTCACCACTGCTAGGTGGACCCCTGCCTCTGCTCTGGATCCTTCATACTAAACTCCCCGTTTTCCGTGATCTGAGACACCTGGAGGTGCTGGTCTCTCCCCAGTTCTCAGGCCTCATCACCACACTTGAAATACTGCTCTGCAGTCACACCCAGATTCAGGGTCCTCTAGTGTCCTCGTGCTCGAATCTCCCGTTGTCTCCTCACCCTTTCTGGTCCAGGCTGTACCCCGGGACTGGGCTGACTTGCTGTCTCCTAGCATAGAGGCATGCTTATTAGCTATGTCTTCCTCATGACTCCCACCATGAACACATATGCTTTTCATCCGGTCCTAGTTTCTTTTACTCAGGATAGATGTGCAATATTTATTTAATGGATTAGTCTTCAGGTGAAAATATATGTGATAGATTGAAACACTGGTTAATTGAACTTAATGGACTTTGCAGTGTACTGAAGATTAATACAATTATAAAACAGATTAGCAGATCATAATTCATCCCTGGAAGCCTGAAGCTCTAGAAATGTGTATAACCCAAACTAAGAGTGCCTTGTTAAGCTTTTCTGGATCTCTGTCCTTTAACTGCTCTCCTGAAATGCTTTGGAGCTGCTTGTTTGAGCTCACATGCCTCTTTCTGTCATTGTGCGATGAGTGTGTATTTGTTTACACATCATCACCATCATCTTCTGCAGATCCCTGTGTGCTGTACAAGCCACAAAGGACCCTTAATCCACAACACAGAGCTGCTGCCCTAGCAGACCCTAGGATCACAGAAAAATGGATGAATCTGGAAACCTGAGATTTTTGCTTTCAGTACATTAAGAAACAAAAAACAGCACAGTAACATTTTCTCCATATGTTTATTATTGTAAAATAGTTTCTGTGATCTGATGTGGGATAAAGCTCTTGTTCACTGCAAAGATTTGTCACTTGTATTGTTTTAACGAAACACTGGTTGGCCAGTAGCCAGGCAGGCAGTATAGGCAGGTGCTACCAGAGTAGGAGGATTCTGGGAAGAGGGAAGGCAGAGGCTCAGTCACCAGCCAGATGCAGAGGAAGCGAGGTGAGATTGCCTCACTGAGGAAAGGTACCAAGCCATGAGGTTAAACATAGGTAAGAATCATGGCCTAATTTCAGTTGTAAGAGTTTGTTAGTGATAAGCCTGAGCAATAGACAAACAGTTTATAATTAATGTAAGCCTCCGTATATTTTTTGGGGGGACTGAACGGCTATAGGAGCAGGCAGGACAGAAACTTTTGTCTACAAGGATCCTCTAAAATAAAACCGCAGCATAGAAATCTCTAACAAACAATAGAAAATAAATAAATTACTAGTTATGATTGCCGTGCCTTGAGAGAGGCTAGCAGTGATTTGAACACAGTGGATGCTGGTTACTTCACATCTGAATGAACCCATTCTAATATTCTCTGTAAAATATCATGGGAAATGCCCAGTAATTATTCACTGAACTCCACAAGAGTGCAAAGAGATGGCTACCGTCATCACCTAAGAGTGAATCTGTTGATTGCATGTTGATTTTTGCTTGGGGCTGGGTACCAAGCCTTTGGCCTCACACTTGGCTAAGCTCATGCTCTGCCACTGTGCTGTACTACTGGGTATAATATAATAACAGTGCTCTTTAACCTTAGGGAGCTTTGTGTAAATCACCCTGTAGGAGATGGGATCCTAGTCTGGTACTACAGAACATTACTGAGTAGCCATAAGATTGCACACATCAGGTTGTACGTCCACTCTGGAACTTGTTAGAATAGGAATTAAAATTGAAGACCGTATTTCAAAACTCACAAAGTGAGTATCAGAAGCATCCATGCAATAAGTAGGTCATAATGGACTGAAGCAGAGCTCGCTCTATGCAGGCGTGTAATAGAAATGCCTCCTGGCATCTGATCACAGCAGTGGGACCTGCGGGTCTAACTGACAGTGTGCGCAGAAGCTGTGTACAAAAGCTTGCACAGAGGAGCTGGTCAAAGCACGTCAGGATCTAAAACATATGCCACTTTCAATATCCAGTCTTAATTCCACATGCCAAAGTGCACTTAGAAACAGGTGCAAGCTTTAAACATCTATTAGCTGATCCTAGAGATGGACACAAAGAATCACTGCTACGTTTCTGTTGTGGCCATCTGTACTGTTTTTACATATTTCTACAAAGTGCAAGGAAACAATCAACTGGATTTGACCATCTCCTGTAAATATCGCAACTTCTGTCTATTTCTATGGAGATTTAATAGAGAAATCGAGTTTTAATTACCACAAACCATACAGTTGTGTAAGAGAACTATGCCTTAGTAGTCTGCTGATTTCTGTTATCAGAACCAATGCACTAGCATTTCTTATTGACAACTTTTGAAAGCTATGTTAAGAGATGACTCTTCTTTCTTTAAAGGTCACATGTGTTGGTACCTGAAGGGAATACAGGCTCTATGTCATAACCCTCTGACATTTCTATCTGTAGATGTTGGCTAAAGGGGCCTCTCTACCCCGCAGCTTTCTCTTCTCGGGTGGGAAGGCCCTGTGCCATGTAGGCATTCATTCACCCTTAGCTCCAGTGTACCTAAGCTGATTGTATATTCTCATTAACCCATTGTTGGAACGCAGACCAAGAGTGGAGTCATGCGAGCAGAGGTCTGAGTGCTTGTGAGAAAACTCCAAGAGAACAAGAGTGTGGTGATCTCGGTTTCTTCCAAACATGGACTTGCTCTTGGGATGCGTTTCGTGCTCCTCCAAGGCATAGCAGAGGGGTGAGTTTACTTCAGACCATTCGTTACACATGCCTGCAATTGTTCGTTTGTATGCCTCTATGGAAAACATGTTTTTGCCACGTGTCTTGTGGTTGTATGCAGCGTGAACACACGTCATTTCCCTCAACCTTCAGAGTATAGTTGGCTATTGTGTGAGACTTCAGGTGGCTTCGTTTGTTAGCTCCATTCTCCCAGATCCCACCACCTCTAATCCTGTCATCCCGTGTCATGATTATAATTATGAGTAGATGCCTACCAGTTTCTATCAAAAGGACATTTTAAACAGCTTCTCTTCTACACTCAAATATATGAAATGACCATTAATATAATTTAAATCACATAGATCCTTTTTTATGGTAGAAAACTTATAAGGCATAAACATTAACATCAATCATATGATTCCAGTTTTGATTCTATAAAGAATGCCTCATCGTGGCAGAAAAGATACCCAGCTGCTCCACTTCAGAGTCTTGAGAAGTTATTGCTTTTACTGCCCTTAAGCATTTATGCTGCATAGTTCACAGAAATATTTAAAATATTATATTACGCTACTTTTTACTGAATTATGATAAAAGATAGTATGTTGGCAACTTTAATAATCTACTTTTAAATTTTAAGAATAAAGAATCTACTCATTTAATTTTAATGGTTTTCATAGTTTTCATTCTAAACACATGGCTAAGTGAGAAAGTAATAACTAAATACTTACATATACAGCCTGCCTCTGAAATATTGAACATAACTGTAAAAGATATAAAAGTCTGAATTGTTTGTGGAAAATACAGTCAAGGAAAAGAAAACACTACAATAGCTCTATCTTTGATGGTTTGTGGTGAGGGCACATATGAATATTTGTTATAAGTAGAATACTTACATTTGTACACACTCTTTAAAAAGCCTCACAGATATCTGGGCGGTGGTGGTGCACACCTTTAATCCCAGCACTCCGGAGGCAGAGGCAGGTGGATCTCTGTGAGTTTGAGGATTTTTGACCTTTTGATCTCTTGAGTAGTCTCATTATCCTAACCAGTGCTGGCTAACTAAATTGGCAGCCCCTACAAAGGCGTGTGTTAGTTTCAACAACGAATCATGAATCCATTTTAGTTTACATTAAAAGTCACAGATTATAGAAATTGATTGTAACATTTCTGGAAAAATGTTAATGGATGAGATTATTTCTTTTCTGTGAAATGCATGCCTGTATGCTGTTAGTTTTATTTACTATTTAAAAATATTAACTTAAGTCTCTGAGTCACCCAGCCTGTTCCTCTGGGCAGTGCCGGGGATCGATCGGCTTACTCTCCTGGCATGGGTCTCAGGCTAGAGCAGTCATTGGTCAGCTATTCCCTCGGTCCTGAGGCCACCCTTACCCCAGCACACCCCGTGGGTAGAACAGACTGTAGGTTGAAGGTTGTGTGGCTGGGTTGGTTTGCCAGTCCCCCACTTGAAGTCTTGCCTGGCCGCAGGAGATGTATGGTCAGTTCAGGCTATATGCATGCACTGTTGCTGGGAGTGTTAGCTGGGGTCCTTGTTGATTCCTTGTTGATTCCCTTGCACCAGGTTTTTACATGACCCCAAAATGCGCCCCCTCCATAACCAGTCCTCTCTTTCAGTGCCCTCTCCCTCTGTTCCCTCAACCTAATCGTTCATGTTCACTTCCCAACCCATCCTCAGTCCACTCATGAAATCTCTTCTGTTTGCCCTTCCCAGAAAGATCTAGGTATCCCCTCCTTGAATGCTTCTTGTAACCTAGTCTCTCTGGGTCTGTGGGTTTGTAGCATGGTTATCCTTTACAGCTAATTTCCACTTATGAGTGAGTACAATCACTGCTTGTCTTCTGGGTCTGGTTATCTCACTCAGGATGATTTTTTTTTTCTCTAGTTCCATCCATTTGCCTGCACATTTCGTGATGTCATTGTTTTTATTCCTGGGCAAAATTCCATTGTGTAGATGTACCACATTTCCTTTATCCAGTCTTTGGTTGAGAGACATCTAGGTTGTTTCCAGGTTCTGGTCATTACAAATAGTGCTCCTATGAACATAATTGAGCAAGTGTCCTCCTCATGGTGTGATTGAGCATCCTTTGGGTATATGCCCAAGAGTGGTATCTCTGGGTCTTGTGGTAGATTGAGTCCAGGTTTTCTGAAAAACCACCATATTGGTTTCCAAAGTGGCTGTACAAGTTTGTACCCCCCCCCCAGCAGCAATGGAGCAGTGTTCCCCTTGCTCTGTATCCTCTCCAGCATGAGCTGTCACTTGTAGTTTTGATATTAGCCATTCTGACAGGTATACGTTAAAATCTCAGAGTTATTTTGATTTGTATTTCTTTGATGGTTAAAGATGTTGAACATTTCTCTAGGAGTTTCTCAGCCATTTGAGATTCCTCTATTTAGAATTCTCTGTTTAGCTCTCTACCCCAATTTTAAATTGTGCTATTTGGTTTGTTGATGTCTAGGATAGAACCAAACATAACTGGAGGAAAAGATGGCAGTGTAATGGTACCCAACAGTATTCTGCGGTGCTCATGGATTGGTGCCTAGCCCAGTTGTCACCAGGGAGGCTTCATCTGGCAACTGATGGAAGCAGATGTACACCCACAGCCAAATAGTAGATGGAGCTTAGGGTATCCTGCAGAAGAGGAGTGGGAAGGGAAGGATTGTGGGAGCCAGAGGGGCCAAGAACCACAAGAAAACCCGGGCTCATAGGGACTCACAGAGACTTGACCAACAACCCGAGAGCCTGCATGGAGCTGACCTAGGTACTTTCCATATGTGTTATAGTTGTATAGCTTGTCCCTACTGTGGGGCTTGGAACAGTGGGACTTTCCATATGTGTTATAGTTGTATAGCTTGTCCCTACTGTGGGGCTTCGAACAGTGGGTTCAGGGGCTGTGTCTGACTCTTACTGGCTTTTGGGACCCGACTTTTCATACTGGGTCACCTTTCCAAGCCTTAGTACAAGGGGAGGTGCTTAGTCTTACTGCAACTTGATTTGCCCTGTCTTATTGATATCCATGGGAGACCTGCCCTCTCCTGACTAGAAACAAAGGAGGAAGGGATTCAGGAATCACAATGTGGGTGGGGGAAATGGAGGGAGAGGCTGGAAGGAGAGGAGGGAGGGGAAACTGTGCAAGGAAGCAAAATGAGTAAGTAACTAAAGAAATAAAAATAGTAACTTAATATTACTCAAATACCACAAAAGACCGAATAAACAACTCTATAGTTGTTAGAACAACACTCTAAAAAACAAGAGCATTTCCTTTTAATTCTCAACCTTTTAAAACTTTTTATTCAAGTTAATATAAAGCTGTCCATTATAGTGGGAAAAGAATTAACACACTTGCTTGATTTTATTGTCCCATCAAATAACTGTGTGTGTGTGTGTGTTTGTGTAATTTGTGGTTATATATCTTCAGGGCAGAAAGGAAATCTCGTTTCTTTTGATTGTCTACTTTATTCTTTGTTATCTTGAAGTTCTGCCACTTGAACATATTTAGATGGTGAGTAGACACACGGGTAATGAACAAGTCCTTTCAAGTTTCGAACGATACCCCGGCCATGCCGACTGTAACGTCTCCAAAGGAGCGATACATGGACAGTGCCCCAAGTATTCATTGTGCAGTACAATCTGAAGTAGTTACTAGAACGTGGATTGGTGAAGCAGCTATATATAAAACGTTTTTAATGAATGCACGAGTAAATATATGCAACAGGATAGCAGTAGCCTACATATTGCACATGGCTGTGTTGGAATCCAAATGAGATCCTCTTTGTGAAAATTTATTGTAAACTGCGAAACTGTGGACAAATATTTGCAATTATTGGACTTGCATCTTTCCCTTCTTGTGATTTAAAAAAAAAATCACTACAACATTTTTTTCTGCTTGCTCCGGAGGCCTGAATTATAATGTGAGTAAAGAAAAAAAAAAAAAAAAAAAAAAAAAACCTTTAATGTTTATACTTTACAAGGGAAATTAAATATATATTGATTTCATGTACACTATATAGATATTAAAACTGTCCACTGTAGACATAGTTTAAGTGGCTGATAAATTAAAGTAACTAAATTTATCTTTTCCTATCTCAATGTGATAAAAGAGGTTTTATCTCAGGTAACACATTGGTATTAAGCTTTCCAGGTACAAAGAAGAGATGGATGTGAATTCGTTAAATGTGCCTTTTATTTATTTTTGTTTTCACCGTAGTAAATTGCATTATCTTATGTGTGTATTCTCAGTCCTGTTTACCTGTTCATATCCCTTGCCTCAATCTTTGAAGTTTGGAGCCATTTTTAATGGTTTCCAAACATTCATTTGGAGGTGGTATTCTGATCTCCTCAGGATAGAATATTTAGAATAGCCTGATCTCAAAGCCTGCATCATTTAAGAACCTGGCTTATATTATCTTCTCAGAAGATTATTCCAAAGTCCTCTGGTCACCCATGTCAAAGGATTCACCAAACTGAGGAGTTTGGTGGGTAGCTCTTCCACTAAGAGGCTAGTTTATGAGAGACGTGAAGTTGGTAATCCAAGGACCCAGCTGTTCATACATCACCATCAAGTGTTGTGTATCTCAAAGATCTGCTTCTGTCTGACATATGGCACCTGTGTCATTTAGCAGAGGACCACTGTGATTTTTCTCACCGATTCACTCGTAAGAAAACGTGCTCTCCAGAGCATTGGCTAACCCTTCATCGGCCCATGGATTGTAATCAGCACTTCTCATGTGTCTCTCCATGGTGTTTCTTTGTTCAGGCTAGAGCAGGCATCTGCTTATGACATGCACCCCGGTGACTCTGATTTGGGTTGTAATTCCACTGAAGTCAGTGGATGGATGATCCAGATGAGAAGTGGCAGGAAGTCAGAAGACCAATGGATGCTCTACAGTAAGCTGCTGGAATTACCGTCTTTACTTTAGATTGTCATTTACTGGTTGATGAGATACTTTTAATCTCTTGGGAAAGGGATATGGGTGGCAACTTTAGGATGTTCATATTAATTATTAGAATAACTATTAGATAAGTCTAAATTAAATTAACAATTAGACACAAACACTGAAGAGGAAGTTTTGCTTTTATGTAAAACAAACAAAAAAAGGTTCATAATGAACTTTTATTACATTCCTAGTATAGAATACACAATTTGTTTCAAAAGGAAAGATAAAAAAGATAAATATTTTATGAGAGTTTTGGAAATGAGATCATACAAACATGTAAATTCATACACACACACACACACACACACTATATGTGTGCAAACTGTCAAAACAGAAGGTAACTGATAGATTCATTTGGTATTTTATTCACAAATTATTTAATTCACAGTAGCTATTTATCTTTTGAAATTGTAGTGTTCCTAAGTAGATTCCAGTTTGAGTGTTTACTTGATGCCTGCTCTGCACAGAATAGTACCTTAGATGCCATTAGATATATGAATTCAGTGCTACTGTGATAGAAACAAAATCATAAGGCAATAAAACAAAAATGTATACAAATGTGTGCATAACAGCCCGGCAGATTTTAATGTAAGAAAAACAGAAGAGGATGGGGACCAGATTTCTAGTGCTGATTGAAAATATTAAATACAAATGCAAATAACAGCAATCAACCCAAGTTGGCTTTCACTTCTAATGCATATCACTGCTGTTACAGAGATCTGGGAGCTCAGAGCTGCATTCAGTGTTATTCAGTTGCAAAGCAGAATAGCTGCTCAGAAGCATGGAAAAAATGCTCATAAGTAACAAATGTAAAGATAAATTTTAAAAGGCAACATGATCAAACACACTCTATAGCCGTTTAAAACACATTCCATGTGCTTCCTCCTCCCTGGAGCAGAAGGACAGAAGAAAAGGACCAGAAAGAAAGAACAGAAAGTTCCAGCATGTCTCTGCTTATAGGTGGGGTGAGCAAATGACTCCCCTCTAGAAGGAGTTTCTCTTTTTAGTTTCCAAAGTGTTCCTTAATGGTAATTATCACTTCAGTACGCAGAAAGGTATGTATGTGTGCATGCGTCTGTGTGTGCGTGTGTGTGCATGTGTGTCTATGTGTGTGTATATATGTGTGCGTATGTGAGTGTGGGTGTGCATGTGTGTGTGTGAGAGAGAGAGATTTACTTTTTTATTTCTACTTAACCATGAAAAGATAACTGCTTTACATGAGCCAGGCTGAGATTAGAAGGAAGGGCTAAAGGGAGTCAGTGTCCATTTCCACTGAGTACTCTGAGGGAAGGCAGGAGGGTGCAGGGCCTCTCAATACAGTGATCTGAAGAGAGTAGATAAGACATGCACACACACATCCCCTTAAAACAAAGACTGGAGAAGCAGGCACAAAACAGTGTGCCTATGTTGTAAGAGTTGTTGGGTGTCTTAAGTCATATTAGAACGATCATTTGTGTAATAAACAAAAATCCCCAGTCCTGTATTTTGACAAACCCCTAGAATTTCAGTGGATACAAGAATAGGGTAAAACTAATGATTCCGATTAACAAAAGGTGTGCCATTTTCCTGGGGAGGAGAGGGCGGGTGCCAAAGAGGCCATTCCACGTTTGTAGGGTAAGCAAGAAGGCCCACAGGGTACAGGTGGCATTGGAAGGCACGCAGTGAGGAGTCAGAGACTGTAGCATACCCTGTCCATGCCAAGTGAAAATAACGACAGCAACAGCTTCCTGAATGCCTGGAGTGAGGCACATACCTCCCCAGAAGCGCTCTTGATGTCCCTCAGTGAGCCGAGCTCTGCACAATGAACTCGAAGAGGAAGCCCTAAGATGGAGCATAGGGCTCTCTCTGCCTGGGCTGAGGGCAAACGCTGGTTTTGTCTTTGTTGTTAATTGCGGGTCAGGAGAGCGGGGAGTTACCAGTCATCCTACTTGGAAGAGAGGAACCTCCTTAGCTTGACTTTTAAGTCATTGTCTTCCTTGTTTTCCAAGCCAAGGATATCACTTGATCTTTCTCTCAAAAAAACTCATTTAGTTCAAATAAATTCATGTCAGTTTATAATTTGTTTCTAGAGAAAATATAACAAGTTCCTCTTTGTGATGTTGAAAACCCAGGTTATGATAAAGTTATTTAATCTTGCAACATAGATAATTGCAATTTTCCACCCTTTTCTTCTGCACGACAATTCCAGCGAATGCAGCTTTCATTCTGCACTTCTGCAGAAGGCAAGGCTCTTTGTAATTGTCAAGAGTAGTGTTTGTGCATCCTTGAATACAAATCACTGGAGCCTAATTGATAATTCATTATGCTTATATTTAATCAAATGTTATGCACATATAATTATCAGATTAATCTATCTCTCATATAATAACACAATACAGTGTTTATTCTGATTATCATTAGCTCACTGTCTCCTGTGATGGGGAATGGCTTTCATTTCCTTTCTAGACTATACATACATTTTTGTTGCTACCCAGATCAAGAAGCCACATCAGAGTTTATGTTGTCAACAATTGAAACCCCCGAGTTAATGGATGTTGTAGTGTGTTTATGTTTTCATTAAAATATTCAATTAGATATTTAGTAAAGTATACTTGTTTATTAGAATGGAGAACTGAGTAATTCATAGATTCCTTCCACTTGGCCATGGCTGTTGTAAGGGCAAATATTCCCTTTCACAAAGCCACCGGGCTACTCAGGCTTATGTGTACATTGCTAGGGTTCGACACAGTGCCTGTTCCCTCTGTGTGAAGCACTTGATCTCCTGTCTGTGGTGTAGAACACTTTCCTGGCTTCTTTTGGCCTGCTCCCATCTTAGTCATATGCTTCTCATCCTCATTTTCTCTGTGCGTCTCTCTTTCTCCATCTTTATCTCCGAATATACCTTACCTTTGCAGAGATTGTCTTTGTTTCCGGGAGGAAACCATCAATTTACTTGCTTGGGAAGTACTGTTTTCCTCTTGCTGTTGGATTTAATATTCAGGATTTCCATGGTAGATTTCCGAGCCCCACAGCTATAGATTTAATTCTTGGTTGTTTGCAGAAAGGTAGCAGAAGGTTTGTCTCTAGACTCTCAGACACTCAAAACTAGACCGGAGGAGAAGGGATGCTGGTAGGTTGGATATTTTTAAAGTTCAGAATCTCCTATCACATTTACTTTTGCCTCTTTCACAAACATATAAACTGAATTCTAACCGTCCCACCACAGTGATTTCTTACAGATGGAGTTAGCAGAATTGAAACCTTCTCTTTGTGAGGGAAGAATGAGGGTCCTAAGACTCAGGGAGCTCAGAGCGTTATATGTTCCCACAGTTCTCCCAGGGCTTATAGAAGCAGTTAGCATTTTCTGGCTGGGTGGTATATACCCACAAGTTTGATAGGCAGCTCCGGGATTCAGGTTCCATGAGTCGTAGGCCATGCTCAGATAGGCCTTTAAGTGGCATGGCTTTTGTAAGTAACTGGAATAAAAATTAAATTATACTTTAAGGAAGTTGGTTTTTTTGTTTGTTTGTCTATTTTGTTTTGGTCAGTCATAGGCACCCTACCTGAGTCCCCACAAAAATCCTCAGAAGGGTAAAGCTTTGAAAGAGAATGGCTTTTTATGCCGTCGAACAGCGGTGACTTCTGAAGTGCTGACATCAGATCCCATCGGTGTTTAATGTTTCGTCACACAGCCTCTGGGGCTGTGCTCTGAGCACCTTTACACCTTTGCTCCAAAGCAACACATCTCAGAGCTGGCTGCTGGTCTCAGCGCGGCCTGCCCCTTTGTTCCCGAGGGTTTGCATTTTGGCTGCTTTGTGACAATGGGGTAGGTACTCAACCCTCTAAGTCCAGCTTTGCTTTGTGTAGTAGTGGAGATGATATTAATGCTGGGATTAGGAGGTTAATGTATTAGTGGACTAGAACTATAGAGAGCTCAGCGTATTTGCCTTCAGAGTGAACACAATTGCTAAGCAGTATTCATTGTTAATGTTTGCTTATCATACGATGCTTTCCTAATAGAAAATAAAAGGTCAGAATTCTGACAGCTTTGGGAAACGAGTCTGTGAATAACAGTGTCCTGCAAGATTCCTAGGAGACTGGCGAATAAATCAATGGAGCCAGATGTCTTTCAGCAATGCGAGAATTGGTTATAATCTGCCAGAAAGCTAATGACAGCCGAATGGAGATAGGAGAAGCATGGTGCTTAGGGGACAGTGTGTGTTAGGGTAGGGTTATGGCTCCTGTGGTCACATATTTCATATGTCCTGAAATATTTGCTATTACTAGATAAAGTGTAGACCACTTTCTGTTATGAAAATAAAGAGCCGATAAAAGATACATTATTGACAAATTAAGAAAGTTATTTATTACAAGGTCCCCCACAGAAGGGGAAAGGAACACGAACTCCTGAGCATATTGGGAGTGGGTGGGGCAGTGAGTGGAGAGGGAGTTAGGAGAAAGAGAAGGGGAGGACAGAGAACATGTGGGACCAGGAAGATTGAGTTGGGGGACTAATAGATGAGAGTAAAGAAAAAAGAAAAACAAGAGAGAAAGAGATACCATGATAGAGAGAGCCACTATACGTTTGAAGACTCTAGAGAAATGTCCAGAGACCTACAAGGATGACCTTGCCAACTAGCAATCTGAGCAACAGTGGAGAGGCTACCTTAAATTCCCTTCCCTGATGATGAGATTGATAACTAACTTATATGCCATCATAGAGCCCTCATCTAGTAGCTGATGGAACAGAAGCAGACACCCACAGCTAAACACTGAGCCGAACTCCTGGAATCCAGTTGCAGAGAGGGAGGAGTGATAGGCAGAGGAGCTAAGACCAGGGTGGAGAAACCCACAGAGACAGCTGACCTGAACAAGGGGGAGCTCATGGACCCCCCAGACTGATAGCTGGGAAACCAGCATTGGACTGACTCAGACACCCTGAACATGGGTCTCAATTAGAAGGCCTGGGCAGTCTAAGGGATCTCAGACAGTGGAACCAGGATGTGTCCCTGGAGCACATTCCCTATGGAGGGATACTCCCTTACCCTAGAGACAAGAGGGAGGGCCTGGTCCCTACCCCAAATGACTTGACAGATTTTGATGGTCCCTCCTGGAAGGCATCACCTTCTTTGTGGAGTGGGAGGAGATGGAATGGGAGGGGGGTTTGGGGGCATGGGAAGGAGAGAGGGGGAACTGGGATCGTTATGTAAAATAAGAAAAAATAATAAATATAAAAAGCAAGCTATTTATTAAATGAATCTCAAACAGTTAAATGTATCACTTTGCTAATTCCAACAATATTTTTATAGCAAATGTATACATTATGCCCAGGCTTAAAGTAATATGAAAATATTCTAACATAAATACATTTTATTTATTTATTTATTTATTTATTTGTTTTGTGATTTACCTTCTCTTTCCAGGGTCTAAGAACAAGGAATAGTATTGTATTCTACTCATTTTTCTTGACTAGACTTCCAAATGCCTTATTCTTTATCAGTAACCGGCTACAGTTAGCTCGCATTAGGGGCAAAGCAAAAGTCTTACATGAATGAATTCAGATGCCAGTCTCCGCAATTGGGCCTTTATATACAAGACAGATCCCCTCGGTTTTACTAAGAGAAAATTTAAAGGCGTAGAAAACAGTAGTTTGTATCCATTGTTTCCTGTCTAGGTCCATTCAACGCTGGGCATAAAACTCCAGTATGAAGTGGGCTTGCTGGGGATTTGGAGCTCTGGTGCTATTTATATGTTTGTGTGGCTTTTCCGAGAGTGCTGTATATTTTGCTTTAAATGTTGTACTTATGTTGTAGGATAACTTATTTAATTGGTATCCATTTCCATGGGAATGCTGGGAGTCCTCAATTGTGCTCACAGAGTTTATGGGTCTTGCTGCCTGTAGAAAGATTCTACTCCCTAGAACGGCTGCCCTGGAGGGAGAGTGAGGGAAATTGCTTGTGAGCGATAGCACCTCGCTGAATCAGATCATCAATCTTTGGGATAATTGCTGCGTTGTGGTGCAGAGCCATCAGCATTTATGAGAAGCATCCTTGTCATCCACTGCCTGTTATGTTTTTGTGGGGGCCGGGGATTACTGCATTTGCAGGTGGGGTTTAGTTCATTTTACTTTGCCTTTTATTCATTTTTAAAAATATACTGTGGGTGGAAGGAAAAGAAGCTCTGGGGTTTAAGAGGCAGTAGTCCATGAAGAAGCCCTCAGCACTCCTACACTGATTGGTGTTTGTGCTGGTTGCTGCAGGCAGGTCTAATCACTAAACCCTGACTGGCCTTTGCCACACATAACGGCAGTCTTAACTGTAGTTTTGCAGATATCAGTGTCCCGCAAACTGGGTATTTTATGGGCATCTGTTTCGGAGGGTGAAAGTTCCAGGTCAAGACTCAGCAGGTTTCACCGTTGAAGCCCACGCTTCTTGTCCAAGATGGTGCATTGCACGCTGCGTCTTCTGAAGGGGAAGTAGTGGGCCCTCCTCTGGCAGAAGATAGAAGTGTTTGAAGGTGAAGAGAGACTGATTCCATAATAGAGGGGGGCCATTATAGGTTTAAAGAGAAATCTGGCACTGGGGACATGTCCAGAGATCTGCAAGGATGACCCCAACTAACAATCTAAGCAACAGTAGATGGGGTGGACAAGAAACAGCAAAAACAAATAAATAAATAAATAAACTAATTAATTAATTAATTAATTAATTAATGGCCCTCTCTATGAAAATGACCAGGTGATATGATAGTTGACATGAGTGACCCAAAAATCTCTACCAAGGAACTCCTACAGCTCATAAACACCTTCAGCATAGTGGTCACAAGTACATTGGATGATACTGTACAGATAATTCACTTAAACTAGTTTCCTTTACCCAAACCCATTAGCTGGAGAAAACTCCTGAAATCCAAGTTTGAAAATCATTTTGTTTATGAATATGTACAAATCTCTCTTATAAATTATCCCATAAGAAATTCGGTTTCTTTTTCTTCTTGGACTATGACGCTGGCAAATTAGAACCTTGGTTTCTGTTTCCACATTTCCATTAATTACCTTATAGCCACCTTGAATACTTCCCTGTTCGTCCTAAGTGGTGGTCTTCCAGAAAGCTCTCCTCAAAAGTAAATCATTTGTGAATGAATCTGAGGCCATCTTTCGCCCTTCACTTAACCTCTTCTATTTCTTAGGGGACCAGAAATCAAATTTACATTTGCCCCAGCTCTTTTTAATACATCCAGTCTTCTTATTAGCCTTCTGGTAGCCTTCGAGCCTAGAGGCTAGGCACTCTTTGAACCTGCTGGGTCACCTTAGGCTCTTTCAGGAAGAACCATTTCTGACACTGTTCTTGTGACCAGGGAGGGTAGAATTCTGATGAATCCTCAGTGCAGCAAGTATGCTTGCATTTTAGAGCACTTTACATACAAACTACTGAGCAACAGGCAGAATTACTGAAGAAATAGCAAAGCATGGCAGTTGGTTATCAGACCCCAGGGCGCTGGCTGGAGCTGTGTCACTTCCCTGAGCCCCAGCTTTATCCCACAGTCTGAGCTAAGTGCAGAGTACACAGGTGAGTTTCTGTGGCAGTGGGACCTCCCAGTGCCATCTCAGTTGGGTTGTTTCCCAACAGAGCCCCTTGCTCCTTCCTGACCCTTAGATTCCATAAAGCCCTTCCTCCCTATTCCTGACATTTGTGGATCAGCCTGTAGATTCTCTTCTCGGCCTGCCCTCTTGTTACCATCTACACATTGATCCCAAGGCTCTATTCTTCCAAGGCATTATCCCCAAGGTTTTTAGAGCCCCAAAGGCATAAGAGTGCCTTGTCCCTGGAATTACTCTCCCAACTCACTACCATGCCTGCTAAACCTTGCATCCTACCCTACACAGGTCCACAAAGGTCTTTACATAAGCTGTCTGGCATTAGGCAAATTGTCTAAAACTAGACACAATTTTCCTAACAGTCCATGTTTAATTTGTGTTGTGGCTTTTACTCACCTAGGAAGGTACCGAGAACATAGAAAAAGAGCTCAGATTCTGGAAGAGAAGAAAACATAATTAAGTAGTTATAGTATCGACTAAGTAGTGTGTCTGTGTGTGCACGTGCACACGCGTGTATGTGTCTAACATAAAAATTTGCAGCAACTGCCGAGATGGGAAGTCAGTAGCAAAGAGACAAATGCAGTCTTGAAGGAAAACCGAGTATATACATGGAACACAGAGGGCTGTAGGTCATTCAAGGGAGATGATTTGGTGTGCTCAATGTGAGTCTTGGAACTGAAGACACGCGTTTGGAGAGCTGGAACCAGCTTCAGGGATAGGAGGTAAGACGGCATTGGCAGGCACCTTTTCCCCCGATTCTTAGAGGACAGGAGGTCTCCATTCGCTCGGTTAAAGAAAATGTAGTATCAGTTTTTTTTTTTTTTTAATACAGGAAAACTTGGCTCAAGGAGTTTTGTCAGCACTGACTGAGTCAAGCTTGGGCACATGACCTTTTGAGTGAAAGGGGAAGGTAGGATGGATGTCAGTCTCGAGCCTTAGGATTGTATTACGTTGAATTTTTGGAGCTTAAATTTGTTTACTTTTGTAAATTTTGTCTTTCTTTTCCAGAGTGGGGGGGCGGAATGGGATATAAGTGAGGTTTAAATGGGTTTGGGTGGTATTTCTTAAGATAAAATAGCTCTTAGAGATTTTGCATTTTGATGAGAAGAGTTTAAATGAACCAAATGCAATCAAATGAACAGCCCTTAAAATACACTATGTGTGAAAAATCAAATCAAGAATGCTCAGAGCAAAACATTTAAGGATGTATTATATTGAAACCATTTGAAAAATATTTAAAATTATGAGCAAATAGAATATGTGATTGGGTTTTATAATTTAATATGGATATGTTCCTTTTTTTTTTTTTTTTTAGCACTGTTCCTTTATTAAATATATTGCCCTGAAGAAATGGATGTATTATTTACAAAATAATGTTATTTTTATCGTAAGAAATATTCACATTCTTTGTTTAAATGTGTAAAAAGTATAGACACTTTAAAATGGGTAATAAATATATATATGTAGCCTGAGGAAATATCCAGTATTAAGCTGATGATTCCTGACTCCTGAGTCTCTATGAGGCCTGTACACAATGTCTTTTTTTAAGTATTAAAGAAGGCTTTCATTAAACACACACACACAAAGTTTTGATGTAACTTTCATTTAATAGTAGCTAACATTTAGGTGAGGATTATTATATTTAATGGATAAATTTTTGTCTGACCATTTGTTTCTTTGGATATATTCCTAGTAATTGAATTACTGCTTCAAAGAACATCATATTATAAATTAGTCACATATCTATTACGAAGATTATTCCTGAAAGGCTTTTGTGTTCCTAAGATATGAAGTGGCTGGGCATGCGTGTTTGCAGTCTCTCGTCAACCCTGGGATCACTTACATTGTATTCATTTGATAATTTTAGAATTCAAATTGCTATCTTCTTCTTCTCCATCCAATTTGATTGCTTTTTCCTGCTATGCCATTAATCATCTTTATTTTTCCTATCTGTCTTTATCTTTGCTTATTTTTTTAATTTTGTTGCTTTTAATACATATTTATCAGAACTTCTTATAAATTAAAATACACCTCTGTATTTGGATTTGGTTATTGTTTAACATGTCGTTTTCCTTTAATTTTATGTGTAGGGGAGCATACGGAAATGTTAAAATGTAGGTAGTCAGATGTTTCATCTTCTCCTTTTTACCTTCATTTTATCCTTAAGGCCATGCTGAAAACGAAAGGCATTTATTTTCCCCTTTTCCTTTACTTGGAAGAAAGAAACAGAACCCACAAACTGTCGGTAGCTCCTTAGTCACTTAGATACCCAGAGGGCGATCACGTCCTGTCCTAAGTTCGTTTACGAACAGACATGAATATCCAGCAAGTCTGTGAGATTGGGTGTTTCATCGGAACACTTAACAGTGACGACTGTTGTTTCTGTATTTGTATCGTGATCTCCACTCAAGCTTGTATTGGTCTTAACCCCCTAACGTGCAAATTCTTGTTTCTTTTTCAGTGTTTCTAGATGGCGTGTCTCCTCAGATTTGGTTAATACTTTCATTAATAATTATGTATAAGGTCATTCGGTGTTGATCCAGATTCTCCATTGCACTTTAAGAGCAGGTCAGCGGAGGGGATGCCTACACATGCAGCTAAGGAAGAACGCTGTATGAAGGAAATCTGGACATGAGGATGTAATAATGGCTGTTGAGAGGACAGACTTATGCAGAAGGATAACTGAGCAATTAAGATTCAAGCCGTTCACGGCCACATCAACCCAGAAACAGATTTAAATTCCATTAGGAAGTAGCGGGTGGGTTCAGGATAACTTTTTTACCAAGGGAAAAGGTACAATCAAGATTACATTTGAGGCTGGAGAGAGGGCTCCGCCGTTAAGAATACTTGTTGCTTTTGAAGAAGAATAGAGCCCACGTTGGGCTGCTTATAACCTGTGACTCCAGCTCTCTGGGATGTGACACCCTTTTCTAGCCTCCATGGGCACCCATCTGCACATGCCAGTAATACATGCATGCACTTGCATGGGCGCACACACAGAGAGGACAAAACCAAATATGGTTTTATATTTTTAAGAGTCACATTTCATGTCAAAAAAATGGAATAAAAAGCATTCAGAGAAGAGCATCTGAGGGTGTCCTGTTGGTGGAGTGCCAACAAGAGCCACAGAGGCCTTTTGTGTATGGCATTTGGACTCAGACTCATTCAAGACTTCATAGATAACAGAAATAGGACTGAGAATCAGAAATGACAAGGAATTACTGCTTGGATAGCTGACATGTAGCAATGGCTGTTCTCTTAGGTGACAACTTTGTGATGAAATGACAGGGGACATCTTCTCAAGTGAGGCAGGATGCCTGGTAGCATCAAATAAATCGTACAGTGTCTTGACTTCATACAAATTAAAATTTTGCTCATGATAAAAACAGAAGTAGAATATGGACAATGGTCTAGGAGAACATATTTGAAAGGCATAAAATGGAAGCTGATATAATTAAGAATGTAAAATGATAAAGGGGGGAAACTCAATTGGAATGTTTATATAATGGAGGATATAAACATACAATATGTTCTACTTTAGTAGAGTCAAGGGAATTCACATTAAAATAGCAGTGTTTATCAGATTTTTAGGGGAGGGGGGATGGGATGGGGAGCTCACAGAACTTGATAACATTCATGCTGGTGAAGATGTAAGGTACTCAGAACAAAAATATCTCAATCTGGGAGCATAAATTATGTCACATTCTTACAGTACTTTTAACTATACAGATTATTTTCTTTTGATAAAGCTATCCTGTTTTAGAAACTTAGCCATCAGGTGGTTGCTATCCATGGGAGGCCTGCCCTTTTCTGAAGAGAAATGGAGGAGGAGTAGATGAGGTACTGTAGAGGTGGAGGCATTGGGTTAGCTGTGTGGGAACTGGAGATATGGGCAGTTGTGAGCCACCTGATTGGGGTATTAGAGCCACACTGGGGTCTTCTGTAAGAGCCAGGTGGACTCTTACCTACAGGGTCGTCATTCCAAACATAGCTTCAGTTTTGAATTCAGACTTCTGAAACTTTAATCATGAAATTTCAGTGGGGCAAGTTTTTAAATCAAAATATGATTTTGGTTTTTTTTTAAGTATTTTTAGACACTGTCAGATTTGTAAGGAAGTGATATATCTTGAGTGTATTTTTAAAAACAAAATATGGTGTTGGACCAGTAACTCTGATTTTATTAGATGTAATTGACACAAAATAGCTGTATAAAATATTATAATTGGATAGCGCTTAACAGCTTTTCTTTACCTCGATAATCAGTGTAAATTTCTCTCCAGTTTTCCATTTTCATTAATTTCAGTGATGAATGAAATTGTTTGGAAAGCTAGCAGCATTTTTTTTTTTTTTTAAATTTGCCGTTCCACTAAAGTCTTGAGTTAAAGGGTATTTTTGTGGTCAAATGAGAATTGAATGCATTTTATTTTCTGTGTGATGCTCTCAAGGTGAGTTAAAATGTTTCTGCTGTATTACTATGCAGATCAGTTCAACTCTTCCTGTGTATAACTCTCTGTTGTCATTACTGACTTTTGCAAATCCCTTCTCCGTGTTTGTGCATGTCCCACACATGAGGAACTGTTTAAGATTAAACCCCATGCGAGTGCCCTGATAACAGACTTGTGGTTCCTGGAGCCCTTTGTTCTTCCAGTGTGGCCAAAGTGAATAAATCTCCTTTTTCTGTACACCCCCACTGTCTCTTTAATTCGTGTATTGGGGTGGGTGGCCAAGCTTAGTGTGTTGAGGCTATCAAAGCCTAGACCTTGACCCTGACACCTTTAGCAATGCATTTTAATTTTGTTGTGATGAGCAAGTGAATATGTAACTGTTTTTCCCTTCCCCTTTCTTCTGTTACCTACCCTTTCCTCCCCAACACCACCCCCAGCTCCCTTCATCAGAGTCTGAAGTGGTAAATGATGTTTGGGTAGACTATTAGAAGACAGTGTAAGATCCTATCAGCAGATGGCTTTCCACTTAAGTTTCCAACTTTCTATTTCCTGTCGTTACCCAGGACCATTTTTTATGTCATTTCCTTGGTACTGTGGCTTCAAACTACACCATCATCCCTTCCTCTTCCTCATGTCACCCGATGGCTGTGCCTTAGACGTCACTGACATTCAGTGCAATCTCACTGATCACTCACTGTTTCCCCACTCACCTCAGAACCCTGTTTGCTATGCTGAAAACATTGTTCCTTTAGCCAGTCAGCTGTCCTTAGATTCCTACTGAGTCTGCCTTCCTAATGCTGTGACCCTTTAATACAGCGCCTCATGGTGTGACGACCTCCAGCAATAGTTATTTCATTGCTCCTTCATAACTGTAATTTTGCAACTGTTACGCATCGTAATGCAAATATCTGGTAGGCAGACGGTCTTAGGCTACCCCTGTGAAAGACCCCTAAAGGGGTCTCGACACACAGGTTGAGAAACACTGCTCTAAACAGATGGTGTTGTGCCGTCATCCTCTTTGAAAAGGCTTCCTGACCCCACCCTCTCCTCTAACTCTCGCCCATTTTATATTTTCTGTGTTCTCTGTGGGGCCCTGAGGTCCTGGTCCCTATTCCCAGTATTGCTGGGTGTTGCTAGACCCAGCGGAAGCTTCAACCTCCACTGTGCTGGCCTTGTTGGACAGGGTTCCATCCTAATCCTTGCATCCTGGCTGAAGCACCTCCAAACCCCCTTCTGTCAACCTGGGCTTCTATAATCGTTTCTATTTTACTGCCCTTTCTGGCTTGGACCTAACCAACTTTCAAATGTTAGAGTTCCTCATAGTTTGGCATTGGGTCTTTGTGTGTGTGTGTGTGTGTGTGTGTGTGTGTGTGTGTGTGTGTGTGTGTGTGTGTCACATTCCCATGGCTTTAAAAACCATCTATATGCTAATGACCCCAAATTTATACCTTCAACCTGGCTTTCTCCCCAGTGGTCTGGTCTTGTCTCGTTTATCCAAATTACTTACTTGACATCCATGTGGATGTTTCTCAAACATCTGAAACTCAGTATATACAAAACCAAACTCTTGCTTTTTCCCATGGAATCCTATTTCTCTACAGGTCTTCTCAATATCAGTAAATGACACTCCATTTTGAACAGTTCCTGAAATAGGAAAAAAAAATGGATTTGGTTTTTAACCCTCCCCCCTCCTTTAGTGCACCCACAGTCCGACCACACAGAATTGCGTAACTTCCCCAGGCATACTCTATGGCCTGTTTCTGTGCAACAACTCACTGTCCCAAACCTGCTATCTTTATTGTCATCTGTGATATGATGGTCGGAACGATATTATTAAATCATTAACCCATCCTTACGATTTCATGCTAAGAAACCGTGTTACCCACATTGCACTTGGCACTTCAATTCTTTCTACGGCCAGTAGGGTCATTCCTGGCCTGCCCTTGCCTTCCGTTCCCAGATTATCTCTGGTTACTATAGTCTGTTCATCTGGAGGTCAGTTTTGTGTTGCTGTTGTTGTTTTACTCTTTTTGGATTTTGGGGGACCCACCTCCCAGCTCCCAAATGAATCACACATGGAGGCTTATTCTTGGCTATGAGTGCCCTGCCAGCTTTTCTTAAATTTTCCCACCTATCCTTTACCTCTGGGTTTGTATCTTCCTTACTCCTGTATATCTTACTCTCACTCTTATTCCATGGCTGGACGGGTGGATGAGTTGCTGGGTGGCTGGCCCCCGGCAGCGTCTTTTCCTTGTTGTCTTGCTCCTTGCTCCTCTTGTCTTCACTTCTCCACGTACTCTGCCCGCCAGCCCCGCCTGTCCTTGCTCCTGCTTCGCTATTGGCCGTTCAGCTCTTTATTAGACTGTCAGGTGTTTTAGACAGGCAAAGAATCACAGCTTCACAGAGTTAAACACATGAGTAAACAAAACTCACACTCCTTAAACTAATACTCTACCACAGTTTTGTAGTAGAGTGAGCTTGGATTCCTTATTGATACCATTCTCCCTGTTTGGGTTTTACTTTCCTTCTGTCTGTCCATGACTGGACTCTTCTATTCAGGGTTTTTTTTTTTTTTTTTTGTCAAGTTCAATTTTGTTCTCTAATCATTTTATCTGTTGGATACCTACAAAAAAAGCATTATGTTATTTCCTTCCTAGCGCTTCCCGTGCCTAATTATCCCTTGCATATTTGCTTCTGTGCTGCTTTTCGTCCATTACACCTGAGTTCCATCATTACATACCCACCTCTGGGAACAAAATAAGCACTGGCAATTACTAAATGAATGTGCAGCTTGATTTGTCAGTTTTCACAGCCAATGAAATAATCAAGGACTGCAGAAAAAATGAAACTTATCTGTCTGTGAACAGTGACTAGCCAAAAGCTTTCCCCACAGACTTTTTCTGCCCTCAAGGAAAACCCTATCATGTCCTGTGTGGTTTTTACATGGGTGCCTTCCCTTTATAATAGCTCAGTTATTTACATCTCAGCATATCTCTTACTTCAGTATCACATGCATAGAAGAGTATTAAAAGATAGGGAGAGTGCCATGAATTCTTTGCCCTGTTTCCTGCACTGAGCCTTTATTTTTATAATCAGGAGAACTGATAATGAATTTTAACAGTAGTCGAACTACTGTGTATTTATAAGAATGTAGTAATTCACTTTCTTTTTTTTAATGTTTTGATGAATTTCTTGTATTTGTCTTGCTTTAGGCTAGAAGTTGGGTATAGTTTTCCGACATTTGTTTGATAACCATTGAATCTTTACATTTATGTTGTGTGTGTGGCAGAAGGAAGGGATAGGGTCTCACTATGTAATTAATTCAGACTGGTCAGGAATTGAGGGTCCTCCCACTTTAGTCTCCTGTATGCTTGGATTACAGGTAAGCACCGAAGAGCCTAGACTCAGTATGACATACAGGACACTGTTCCTAGCTTTAGAAACATTCTGAAGCATGACCTCTTATGTGTGTCTTTGTAAGAAGCAGGATGTAATCTGAACTTTTTAAATATCCGTAGAGACTTAGGCTCCAGGCTTAACGCATATTTAGATATTGATGAGATAGATTCTAGAACCAAGTCCCCTGAAATGGACCTAAAGAGACTGTGTTTAGCTTTACCGGGGAGTTTAGTCTCTTAGGGCTGTCTTCAGGGAAAGACTGACAAGTATGACATTCTGATTCCAGCTCCTCATCCTTCAGTCCCACCCTGCCCCCAGTCATGATTCACTGAAGAATTTCTCCACATACTTTAACCCACAGAGTTTGCCTGGCACACTTTAGGTGATGATTTCCCTTTCTAAACCAACTCCTGCTTCCTGTTTGGTTCTCTGTTAGCAGAACACTTCATAACAAATCCTATGAGTTACTGCCTGGTGCTATGCAATCCAACCAAGACAGGTTCATTCTCCACAAAGACTGATTTTAGTGTAATGATATGGTATAAATCCTTTAACTCCATATCACACATAGTTCTTAATGTGTACTTTCTATTACCTTGATCTCCTGAATAACCTTAACATACCTACCTTCTTTGTGAAGATGTTAAGACCTAGCAAATAAAACCTTATCGCCTCTCAAATGAGTGAAGCAAGTTTCATGTTACCCACCCTCCTTGCTCTTTGTAAGACATTATTCTTCCTTAAAATAATTATGCCATCACGTTATTAGTTTTCTTCTTCTACCTTCCCTCCTCAGGAGGAGGACTTTGGTTTTATTCATCATTGTAAAAGTGTAGAAACTAATGGTTAATGATCACGATTAGTTAGATAAACTCAAAGTTATATAAACATCTCAGTTTGTCCAAAGACATTATGTTGGAAGTACTATTGACAGAGTTTTATAATATTAGAGAAGTTGCCAATAGCAAAAATTGCTTTTTCTTTCCTTTTTTTTTTTTTTTTTTTTTTTTCATTTCTCAAAAGCAGTGATGAAAACCTATTTGGTCTGTTGGGGTTGCTGACAATAGCTTTCTAATGAAACTGTCTTGCATCTTAAGCTGGGGGAAAGCCATCCTTTCAAAGGAAACAGTCAGTAGCCTTAATGTATGTCTGTGGGTTGTTTTGGAATTCAACTAACTTGAGCGTAAGAGCACTCAACATGAGGTCAAGGATAGTTTGATCTCTGTTTTCCATGCTAATAACTAAATGTGACTTTGGGAAGGACCACTGAGTTCTTCGGGCTTCATGTATGTCCTCTTTTAAGTGGGAGAAGTCCTCTCTCCCTTGTTCAATTACAGATTTTGTAAATACCAAATTAGGTGGCAGCTTTACCAATCTTTGTGTAAGTTATGCGAAGAACTCTCTGGAGATAATGTTTGTTTCATCTTTGATAAAGTTGGCAAGCCTTGCAGCTTTAGTGAATGCTGCCAGTGCAGCTGTCCTATCTCCTGGCGCCTAGTACAGGAAACAGGAAAGCTGGTTTGCATTGTGTCCGTCATACCTTGGTTTGTACTTTTGGTTTGTTGTGGTTCTTCGAAGCAGATAGCAAAATCCTTTAATGATATGAACCAAGCTCACAAAACCTAAAATTTCCTGAGCAAAGTCCAGTGTCTAGGAATGTTCTGAGTGGTGTGTGCTCTGAACTTGTTGTACCGAGGACCAGTAGCACCCAGCAAAATTGCAGTAGTATGCTCTTTACGAAAATGGGAACTGTTTTATCATCAGCTCATATAAATGAAGGACCGGTAAAGCTTTTGAAGGATGTCAACTAATGCATGGGCCAGTGATATAAGGATCAGGGTAAGCGTCGTCATCTCAGTTAGACACTGTTGTGCTTCTGTTTAATTAAAGGTACATCACTTTAATGTAAGCAATAGTGTGTTTCAAGTGACCAAACTTCCTTTGGTCTGGATATGTTTTTATACGATATAGCTTTAGGCTTCAATTCAACTTTTTAAACTTTCTATTCTTTGAATTAAGTCCTCTAAACAACCCTTGGAACCTGTGTGCCACAGAAGTTACCTATACTGATGAATGGCTCTTAAATTCCATTTAAACTTGTAACCTTTAATAACAGCTCTGAACTAGCTCATCTGTTACATATCCTCCATCTTCCAGTCTTGGTGCACCATATTCATTTGCTAATTGCCCACATCTGTTGTTTCTGCAGTTACCGATTCTGAGAAGAAACTTTTTAGACCCTTCACTATTCACGTTTCCTCTGGCAGGTTATACTTATTAAGCTTGTCTAAAAAGTTGAAGGGAACAAAGGGACAAGAAATGTGATTAATGCAAAGTTAATTATTTCAGTGTCACCTGACATTAATTACCTGTAAGTAATGGATGTATTAGGTACGGGGTTTTCTTTGTATTATAATACCATGTGCATAATTATAACCTACATTGTTTTCCTTACGTATAGGAAGGTTAGTATGACCTCTACATTAAACACACTGAAAACTGTAGTAACCACACACCCGTTGGGAAGGGGGTAAATTAACTGTGCCATGGCTGCCCAACACCTCAGTCTCTTCTGAGGCCTTTCCAGGAAAACACAGCAAACTTTGCTGTCAGCTGTCCCTAACCACATGGCCAGTATCTATTTTACCGTAGGCCTGGCACTGGAACCCAGGGTTGATCCAGACTGTAAGGTGGATCTGACCCAGGTTGGCAAACCATTTGCACACAAATAGAAAGTGAATACAAGAGAAGAGGAATAAATGACCCCAACTCTGAGGTACTGAGATCTGTAAAGCTTTGCATCTGTGCGCCCTATGTCCTCGCTGCCCAGCCTTGCCTCTTCCACAGTATTGAGCAATGAAGGTAAGGTCTGCTTTGGGACAGTCTTGATGTAGCCTCTGGCAGTTTCAAATGCCTCTTTCTGCCGCCTGCTCTTCAGTGTCAAGGTCAGGCTCGTGCCACCACGCCCAGTTCATCCAGGTACATTTTGTTGTCAGTGAGATAATATATTCAGCTTTTCGTTCTTGCCTCGGTCAAATAACTTAGACTCACAATTTAGTTTTATAGTTTTCATGTTCCCAGATTCCTGAAGGACAGGGGTTTATACCCCAGGGGTGTGTAGGTGAGTACACTCAGCACCGGTTCTTTTATGAGTACCTGACCTTTCATAGTTACGTTTCAACTATGTATCACCCATTTCATGTGTACCTAGTCTTTAGGAATAGAGCGATGAGCAGGATTGTTCAAGACTGACATTAATTATGACATAGAAAAATTAGAAACAAATTGACATATCAGTGATACAGCAGCTATGAATGATTGTTCTGCCAGTTCCCCAAATACTAATTGATGTATCTTCAAGTTACCAAGAAGAGATGTAAATTACAGAATCTTAATTCTCCTGTGAGAAATGGTTTTCTCCAGAAATAAATATATAAATGTTGGCTTTCAGTGCCCTGTGAAGCCATCTTGCTGGTAGATAGCCATTCTCCCAGATACAAGTACTCAGGGTAAGTACATTCCTCAGCTCTAGACAAAGCCACACTTTCAGTAATTGGTCATTGTGCTAATCTGTCCCTAGGTTTCCATCTCTCCACCCGCCTGTTCTGAAGTAAGCCAATCTGTCTCCACGTCTCTCCGGTCCTCACAGTAATTGACCTGGCGGACTGCCACATGCAGCCCAAAGGGTCCTCACTGGGGGAGAACATCCTGCCTCTCTCATTCGACTGACAGCCCAGACTCTGATCTGACAATCACTGTCATGGTGCTGTTTTTCAGTAAACAACACCCATGTTGCAATGTGTGTGTGTGCATGTGTGTATGTGTGTGTGTTGAAACAGACAGCTCTGTCTTCTTAGCTGAGGAGAGAATCTGGAGACAGCCAAGGCTTTATCTGGCTGCGACAGTCTTTCCTGCTCTGGACTGACTTGTTTAAATTCAGTGTAGTCACAGATTTCCAACTTAATTCCCTTGATTTATTTTACCTCCTTATAAGAGAACCATGTACACACCTCATAGGTTAGTTGATTTTAAGTCAAGTACACTTCGCCATTTCTCCCTACATGTTGTCTAGACTCAATGTTTCAGCGTAAGGAAATGGAGAAACATGGGCTCTGTCTTGACAGTACTGGCTACTGGATGTGCTCGTGCGGCAGGCCCCACGTGGCCCAGCAGACTTCTGGCTGCTCTCCGTGGAGACGTGGAATAGTACTGTGGTGTAATTGACTTGCTTTTGTCTACAATATAAGGCGATGCTTTACCTCTTCATACATGTAAGTGCACAGGTTTTCAGCACGCTTCTTCTGAAAACTGTTGCCAAACGGCTTTCAGTCGCACACTACATAGGGGTGTTCGCAGTCTGTAGTTGCATGGTGTGACCGCAGAGATCACAGGGCCTCTGTTACCGAGAAGAGATGTGGCTCTCTTAAATTTGGTCTCAAGTTATAGCAGAAGGCTCTGGAAACTGTCCTGACAGTTTCACAAAATAATCAGATATTGTTAGAAATATTGCTGTGTCTTACGGCTCTGATATGAAGTAAAGTAATGAATTGTGGAATAGGGAAGATCAAGAGAAGGATTTTTGATTTACTTTTACTTTTAACCATGCATATGGGTGTATGAGTGTGGATTTGTGCCCAACTGCAGTGCCCGTTGTGGGCAGGAGGGTGACTTCAGGTGCATTGGAGCTGGAGTTCCAGGTGCTCAGGCCCCTCCTAATGTGGGCGCTGAGAACCTAACCTGGGTCTTCTGCAACATCGCTCACAGTTTTAACTTCTGAGCCATCTCCAATGCCATGTTTCATGACTGGTTCCAGAATGAGTAGTAAAGAAATACTATGAATTAGAGAAATTTAGTTAAGAAACACTATTCAATAACATGGATTATTTTATATGATGTAATTCATATTAGCTAAAACTTTTAAAACGTTGCAAGCAGAGTTATTCAGTTCACATGAACATGTGTATGTACTTAATTCCATGTATGAAGTACATAGTAGAGCAGTTGGTTGTGTATAACATCCATCAGTGTGTGTGCGCTTGTGTTCATATATAGATAAAAGAGTAGATAGAAGGTGGAAAGGGGGAATTGGCCAAAAAGATCAAATCTGGTTCAGGAGCCAGGAACACAAAGTAAGACCCACGGATTAAAGCAGGCACCGGGGCTGGAGACTGGATCCTGCGGAAACGTCCGGTCCATTGGGATTGCTAGTCAGTCATAGCATCCCCTTGGAATGCAATAGGTAGGGCAGTCCTAATGGCCACCCTGGGAGTTGGCACTGGTATTCGGAACGTATGTGATGCAGGCCATACTTACTCTTGAGTCCACACCTAAGGTTTTCATCACTGCCCAGGAGACAGAATTGGGGCAAGGAGAATATCGGTGTCCTTCTGTAACGTGCGTCCCCATTAATTTCTTGGTAGAAGCCATGAAAAAGGCTCCAGGGCCAGTTGCCAGTAGATCAAGTTGGAATTCAGAACAGGTCCTCACTCACTGGTGACTGTCAGGAGCCCCCTGCTCTTCCTCCTGGAGAGAGAAAGCATTGTGTGGGACAGTTGCTTCCAGCCTTAGTTTGCGCTTCACACAGCCTCTTCAAGGAGCTGCTGCTGTGAAAGCAGGTCCTGTGCAAGCATGTTTAGTAGCTAGCCAGAAAACAGGCTAGGAAATGGGCACCTTGAGTACCGTTGTCCCAAACTGGAGACTGTATACATTTGGCAAGCATTGTATTTAAGGAAGTAACTAAAGCTACTTTGGTTGATTTAATTACTGTCTCTTACAATGGTGAAATAGCTTCTGTCAGGGTATACTGAACAACGATTCCACAATACAAATAAAACCAAACAAATTTCAAGGGGCATGCAATCTAGTGAAGAGCAGGAAATGGGTAGTCAGGTGGTTATGCTGCATGGTGCCCTGCCGGGCTCTGAAACCACTGCCTGGTAGCACGCTCCGCCTACTTGAGACATCTGAGCTCCGAGAAGTCATCACTGGAACCAGAACCCTGTTAGTGTATCTGGAAGACGCACGCACAAACGCTCTTCAGTAGCCAGTTAGAACATTTGCTTTCTGTTCAACAGTGAGCTCGTTTCTGCTTCGAACACCCGCTAATTGTGGAAAACTTTGATAGAGGGCCCATAGGACATGTATGTGCCTGTGGCTGTGGTCATACAACCTTTGAAATTCTTCTTGCTGTGGATGACTCTGACTTTGCTTGCCACGCTTTGGCTGTGAGTGGCTGCTGTTCCTTAACAGAACTAAATTCAGTCCTAAATTTACCTCTTGGCCTCTTGTGTATTAATTAGTTTTTCGTGCTATGTGTCCCATCGTATTTTGCATTCTTGAATGATATAAACTCATCTTCATGTTTTTGTCCCTGTTGCCTTACAAGGGAAGAGCAAGATTGGAAAAACAGTGTGTGTCACATGATGTCAAGGACTGTAAGTCTATCATCTTGTTATTCTTCCTCCAGATCTTTCTGGAAAAGATATAAAGTAGGGACTAAGGACAATTGCTTTTGCACAATGTCCCTTATTGAGGTACGAGATCACAATTTAAACTCAAGCTTATTTTGGCTCCTATTCCTGTTACTATATCCTATTACTCCAATTAATTAAAGGTCATTTGTTGAATGACTGAATAAATGGCTTATTAAAATGTATTTACTTTTAAGTTGATTAATGAAGAGAATAATGGGGTCAAAACTTGGTAAAATGCAAATGCTTCACCTTGAAGGCTTGCACTTAGTGTTTGCAATCATTTTGAGTCAGACTTTGCTCAGCTAAAGTAGGAAACTCACAAGCCCGTTCTCCAAGATTGCTAAGATTATTGAGTGTGCTGCCCATGAAGAGCTGGAAGAGGTACCTCAGGCTGCCAGTGTTTACAAAAGTGGTGCTGCAGATATCGTTGTGGCTTTCTGCTTTCCTCAAAAAAAAAAAAAGACTCAGAATGATGACTTGAAATGCTGGCTCCTGGTGACAGCACAGAAAGCTCCCTGCTAAGTTTGCATCTCCTCTTGGGGAGAGAAACACAGGCTTCTCCAGTGAAGTCTGAAGTGGGAGGGAGTGGTGCTTTTCTTTTTATTCATTCCATAAATTGACACAGATTAAAAACAGCAAAACTGAAAAACCCTGTTAAGATCAATTTGTGGTTCCAAATCCAGATTTCCACTGACCTTTTCTATAGAAAAGATAGTATGTTGTCTCTCATCACAAGTGGTTTATATTTCTAGTTATGAAAATTCACTGAACGTTTTTTTTTTTTTTGGAGGGGGGAAACTGTCTACCACAAAGTGGCAGAGGACTGAGACACAGTGTAGACGCAGCGTGTGAACCCTTAAGGCCATCTCCATCTAGGACGTTTTCGGTCAAACATGCAGGCCAAGTGAAAAATGCCAACTGTGAGTGCAGGGAATATGTTGTCCAAAGGACCCAACCAACCGTGCAGGGCGTGAACAAAGACAGCCCTTGCCTGCTGGCCCCCGGGAATGCATCAGCTTTGTACATCACGAGTGTGCTCAGGGCTCAGTTTTGCAAGGTGATGTAAATGTGTGTGTGCATGCATGTATCCTAACTACAAGTTATATCATAGGAAATATGTTTGTGAAAGGTAGAGTTGCTATTTTTATGTATCTATAAAAAAACAGCTACCGGGAGTCTAGAGACATACACAGATATGTGCTGTAAATGTTCCTCGTCTGGAACTTTTTTTTTGTATTACTTGGAAAAAGAGAGAAATTCGTGTGATAAATCACATGAATACTGTGCATCAGGGAAATTGTCCAGTGTGAGTGAAAAAGTGAAATGTTTTGTAGAAGAACAAACTGAAGATGCCTTTGATCCCAGAGCGTTTGCCTGGCTGCTAATACAAAGAGTGGTGTAAATTTACCATGTCAAAAGGTAAATACGGCATCTGATTCTAGTGATTTATTTTTCTGTAAGTTGGGGGTGTGAGTCAATGTGCTTTGGATACAGAAAGAGACTCCATTAAAATGTTGACAGCAATCATTTGTATATGAGTTGGAATTTACATGGTCCTTTCTTCTCAGAGTTCTTACAGCAAATCTAAATGGTAGATGTGGTGAATATTTCCCCCTTGCACAGATGAATAAACAGCCTGGAAATTTAAACATTTGCTTCAGCTCTTTTAAACAAAAGAGTTAGGTTTAGGACGTTACCCTAGGCCTCTGAGTACCGCCTCTCTGTCTTCTCAGCTAGGTCATGTGCTTTGTGGATTTTTCTTTTCCTTCCTTCCTTCCTCCTTCCCTCTCTCCCTCCCTCCCTCCTTCCCTCTCTCCCTCCCTCCCTCCTTCCCTCTCTTCCTTCCTCCCTTCCTTTCTTTCTTTAGTAATTCTCATACAGTCTTTGTGCTGGCTGTGACTGGGGAGCGTGGCTATTTCTGTTTGTCTAGTTGGTCTCCCAGCTCTGACATGGGGTTTACTCTCTATGGGATGTTTTCACCCAGGTAGTTGTTGTGCAACCTGTGTGGAGACAACCCTTCTTTTATCTACTCCATTTCCAAGTGGACAACACCGCCCTTGGCTATCTCTATCTTGGTGAATTTTAAGAAACATACACAATGAATGAAGATTAAAACTCATTATAATTGGTAATAGAGAGATGGCTCATTGGCTAAGAGCATGGGCTGGTCTTCTATAACTGTAGTCCCATGGAATCCAATGCCCTCTTCTGGTGTGCAGACATACCTACAGACAAAATACCAATATACAGAAAATACATAAATAAACAAATCTAAAAAAACCATTGTTATCCTTATATTTTTCACTAAAAGCATTTTGTTTGGAGTGGGGATGAGGGCACAGAGAAGGAAGAACAGCCATTTGGAATGCATGTCCATGATGGTTTATTTCCTTTCAAGTATAATATTAAAATTATCTTAGATGTCATGAATGATTATGACTATTAAACAGCATGTTATTTCCATGCATTAATTTTCAACTATGTTATAATGAAACTGGTGAGCCTAAGCATATATTAAATACTGAAGATAGCAATGTTACTTTATTATAGATTATTTTATTCCTTTGTCATCCAAATCCTTTTCACAACAGCATGCCAAATTAATCAATTGTGTTTTGTTTTCTAAACAATGTCTTTACTATGTTGTTTGACTTTGACCTGAGTGAGTCTAATGTCTGCCTTCTGTGAGGTGTGAACTTGATTTGAGTGAGTCTAGTGTCTGCCTTCTGTGAGGTGTGGACTTGACTTGAGTGAGTCTAATGTCTGCCTCCTGGGTGGGGGGGGGGGGGGGCGGGGGGGGGGGGGGGTGGGGGGTGGGGGGGGGCGGGGGGGGGGGGTGAGGTGTGGACTTGACTTGAGTGAGTCTAATGTCTGCCTTCTGTGAGGTGTGGACTTGACTTGAGTGAGTCTAATGTCTGCCTTCTGTGAGGTGTGGACTTGACTTGAGTGAGTCTAATGTCTGCCTTCTGTGAGGTGTGAACAAGTTCCTTGCACTTCTTCCTTCCTAGTCTTTTCTTTTGTAACTTACCTTGAGTTCTCCTTCTGCTTCCTACTTTATTTATTTACATATATTCTTGTATTGGTCAGGGTTCTCTAGACTAACAGAACTTATGTAATGAATGTTACTATCTATAGAAAGGGATTTCTTAGAATGACTTAGAGGCTGTGGTCCTCCTAATCTAACAATGGCTGGCTATAAACAACAGAAGGTTGAAGAATCCAGTAGTTGTTCAGTTCACGAGGCTGGATATCTATGCTGATTTTCAGTATATGTCAGAATTCTGAACAAGTTGGCTCTAATGGCAGGGAAAGAGTAGAGTTTCCAGCTAAGGCAAGGGTAAGTAGGGAAAAAATCACAACTACAAAAAAACAAAACAAAAACAAAAACAAAAAAAACAACAAACCAAAAAACAAAAAACCTTCCTTCTTCTGTATCCTCTCTCTAGGCTGCCAGCACAAGGTGTGCAAGGTGTGGTCCAGTTGAAAGGTGGATCTTCCCACCTTAAAAATCTAGATTAGAAGTGGTCTTCCCACTTCAAATGATTTAATTTAGAAAAAAATCTCTCACGGGTATCCCCAATCATCTGGGTTTTAGTGAATTACATATGTAGTCCAGTTGACAACCAAGAATTACCATCACAGAACTAAATTCACATCACTGCTTAGATGGATTAAGGTGACTCACTGGGCTGTGCCTCCCAGACTGTGGAGAAAGAGACATTGATGTGAATCCAGCAAAACCAGCCAATGTCATTTGTGCGTCCCTGGGCAGGGGGCTTCAGTGTATTCTTTTAGCTTTTCTGATGCTTGTGAGATTAAAGTCTGTGCAGGAGTCTGCAGGGCCCAGCAGAAAAGCAACTCTCCATGGGGACTCTGCATTTCTCCCAAGACTCCCTCCTTCCTCTCAAAAGTCCATACATATCAGTGCTTTGTTACATTTAATCTTTAGTCCTTTATTTGCATTGATCGATTAAACCCAGGCATATAAGACACTGGCTTTGCCTTTCTATATTGCCCATTCACTTTAAGAACTGTTTGCCTTATTGTTTCTAAGTAAAGTGACTATTTTACAAATCTGTATGGTGACAATTATAGTTTAGTAATTCTTAGTTTTAAGAACTTGCTATCGTACTAAAGGGTCACAAATGTTATTCATGGTGTGAATTAGGTAATTTTTATTTATTTATTTATTATTTTGTGAAAAGTACCTTTTACTGTTTGTAAAAATGGTTGCTGTACTCTTTCTGAAACTTGGTACATGCATATTTATCTGTCTAAGCAGTTTTCTACAGCCATGCTCATGTTTGGCCATCTTCCTCTGAGCCATGGGTTGGGCTCTCAGGCATGTTCCATTCCAGTTACTTACTCAGCTCAGACATAGTTTCCAGCATCCCTGCAAACTGCACTCTTTCATCTCAGCAGAGCCACCAGGGAACCGAGTGGCCTGTCACAGCGTGTGACACAACCAGACTCCCACACATGCAACCCAGACCTTCGCTTATTGGGGTTATCCTGTTTATTTTTGCTTGGGGCTTTGCTTTTCATTCCCATTGTTTTATTAGTTCTCTCCCTGGGGAAAGCTCATCCCCCAAATGGATCAGTTCCCTGACACATTTGGTCTACACAGTTTCATTTCACTGTGTCACACTTAGGGAAGGACCGATGTTGCTCTGGTGTGTGTGTGTGTGTGTGTGTGTGTGTGTGTGTGTGTGTGGGCATGCATGGGCGCGGAGGGCCGACCTAGGGATTGGTATCTGTCTGCGGTTTGATGGACATCTTGTTGCTTAAGTCAGAGAACCGGGTGGGAACCTACTCTTTGTTAGTAGTTTCCTAAGTGGAGCTTGCTTCTGCAGAGCGTCCTCTTCCTTTGTCTCGTCTCTGTCTCCAGGCTCTTGTTCCCTCCCCAATTACTCCAGCACCTCCAGTCTGCCGTCCTCTAACACTCTGTGGGTTAGGAGTTGTTACTTTGGACCAGAGGCCACACCTCATTTAGTCTATAAAAGTAATGGTGCATTTGAACAGTTTTAAGCTCTCAGTGTTTATTTCCTTAAATTTTAAAGCACTCCGAGAAAGCCATCTGTTTTATAGGTATGTAAGCCATTTTTACTTATTTCACATTCAGTCCCGTTGTTTAGATTTTTTTTTTTTTTTATGTTTGATTGCTTTGACACTGGGTTGGCATGGTGCAGTGCGTCCCGTGGGTTCGTAAGTTTTGCTGATGGCATTTCACTTGCCTTCCGCCACACCTCCACCCATTGCAGCCCTCCATTCATTGTACACAATTTTGTTTCTTCTTGTTTTGTTTTTTTTCTTCTTCTTCTTCTCTCTCTCACACATTTGTTACCGGGCATCAGAGCACACACAAGCGACAGAATGATCCCAAAGCTCCATCGTTTGCGGATCTTGATTTCAAGTAAGAATGGAAGAAAATAAACACTAAAAAGCTGCGGTGTGGTGTTTTAATGGTTAAGAGACGAGGGAAAACAGAAGGTAAAGGAGAACATAGGAGGTAAAGTAGCATGGGTAGCATTCTCATTCTGATGCAGGTAGCGAACTCGCAGAGCCTGACCTCTGTGGAGACATTACTCTGACAACTGTCCCTGCCCTGACACCAGGAAGAGGATGGAGGAGCAGGAAGAGGGGCTGGTATGCTAGGGTGGCATGAGCTATGGGAACGGGAATTGGAGGCCAGAGATCAGATGAGGAAATACTCTTCTACACAGAAAAACACAAGAGCAACAAGCAAGCTCACTATAGCCGTGGTTAGACCCCTTTATATCAAACAGCTGGCATGTGGCTGTCAGGACTGACTGGATCGAGGGACAGTTTGGGACAGGCTATGAACAGGGGCTTCATCCTTGCTCTAGACAGATAGCTTTTCATGTCTCATGTGGCTTATCTTCTCATCCGTGGAGGGAAATCCATCACATTTGTTTGTGGAATTCTCCTGAGGAAGTTGGTTATTTTCATTTTAACCTCAATTCTGTTCTCATCTCGAAGAGTAAGTGGCATTTTAAATTGAAAAGGCAGGGGCTAGTATATATGACATGCATTCCTCACTTCAGCTTAGTACAGCCTTGGGATGGTTTGGGATGCAAGAATTCTTTCAGGAGTCATAAAACCCTTCATAAATTGACTGCACTGTCCAAGGGAGAATTTCTCCTGCTGAAAGTTTGTAAGGAAGTTTTTTTTATGTGGCATCCAAAGAAGTCTCTTGTTTTAGGCTGCACTAGTTAGCCTTCCTGAGGCAGCCTTGTCAGCCTCTCCGGCTCCATAGTTTACAAGCTTGTGAGTGAACTGTGTGAAGCAGAGACAATGCATCAGCTGATCCCAGCTGTGAAAAGAAGTCACACCAAATGAGAACAGCTCAAGAAAGAGAATGGTTGATGGATCCACCCTGCAGCAAATTGCTCTTCTCCAAACCAAGGTCCAGGCATTACATTTCATAGATTCCGGACTGTTCCTACCATGACAGGTCACTATTAATTCTCCAGTAATTTTGTTGCTTAAAACTATTACCAAATGCAAAATTGTCAACAGTTTTAACTGCTTCTAAGATCAAACAGGAAACAGATGACTCTGTAAATGATAAGACTATTTCTCTCCCTCCAAGACATGTACCTACAGCTTAATTCCAGGTACTTACTGGTGAACATTCATCAGATATGGTCTTTGGGAGACATAGCACCTTAGGTACATTGTAGTAAACACACAGGTTAAAAATATCCACTGTTATTTTACTCTTAGCCAGAGAATCAAAGTTTAGATTCACAAACAAATTTGTCATTTACTAATGATGTGATATCATCACTTTGCATTCATTTGTATTTTTCAGTTCATTTTCACAATAACCAGATGGTGTCTTAACATCCCCACATTGCATCTGAGATATAATTGGGGCACCAAATGATTAAACAACATCTCCAAGATCACCTGTGTACCAGCAGAGTCAATGTTCTGGAATCTTCTTACTAATTCTTAGCAGTCATTCCACACTAAAATAACCTTACTTTTTCTTCATACATTCTAGTAGTTTTTGTTTGTTTGTTTGTTTTTGTTTTTTGAAACAGGGTTTCTCTGTAGCTTTGGAGGCTGTCCTCGACCAGACTGGCCTCGAACTCACAGAGATCCACCTGCCTCTGCCTCCTGAGTGTTGGGATTAAAGGCATGCTCCACCAAGACCCGTCTCATTCAAGTGGTTTTTAACTTCAGTATTCCAACAGTTTTACTTCATTGAACACATGTTTCAGTTGTGTTCAATGTGTGATTATTCTATTTTCTTTCATGCTGTTTCTGTGTGTGCGGCATCCTCTGAGACCTTTACCTGAATGTCTGACCAGCCAGCCTCTGAGATCCCTGGTGCTTGGCGCAGCATTTCCCCACGGCATTATGCCTGTCTACTGAGCCTTGGAAGTCACTGCTTCCTTGAGGAGCTGTGGAGTGTTTCTTTGACCCTTTCCAGGGATAGTTGGCAACAATGGGTACAGAATTGAGCTATAGGCTTACCTACTGATTCTTGGGTGTTAACTGTATCTTGGTAAAGCTTTAGCCACGATTCCAAGGCTCTCACTCTGGTTATGGGACCCAAAGAGAAGAGAGAAGGAAACAAGGTTGAGGAAAGAGAGAATTGGACTTATTTGCATGCTGAATGATAAGTCATTTATATTTTCAAGACTGTATGAACCATAATTTCTTCTTTTATGTTTCTGTCTGAGATTATAGCATTCCAGCGTATGAACACTGATGAATGTTACTGTCCAGATGAACTGACTGTCAGGAGTATGGAGAAGGGGCTTTCCAGGTGCCTTGGTTGTCCTGGTTGTTTGAAAGACTTTGTACCATGATGCTCTGGGGCAGGATTTACTAGAATTCTTGGTAAGAACAGCTAAGGTGGAGACTGATGGGAATTGGTGTTAGGAAACTTGTTCTCCACATTAAAAACAGTTTAGCAGGAAAACCATAGCTTCATCATGACAGTAACACCAATAACCATCACAGTGCTCATTGGTGGCTAATGCCACCAATTAATAATTGATCACAGTCACTCTGATATGCTAGCTTTAATAATCCCTCTTCATGTGATAATGTCAGAGTGTGTGAAACTGGGTTATTAACTTGGGATTGCCCATATAAAGGTATAAGTTTACCGCTTGACACTGTCTTGTTTATATGTTTATAGTTTGATAGTCTGTTTTGATAAACTGATACAAAGTCAAACTTCTAGTCATATTTACCTGCCTCGAACATTTAGAGTCAATTTGCTTTAATTCAGTTAGAGAAGGTGTGATTTCCATTTAACCGTAAGACCTATCTTATTTTTTATTTAAATGGCATCCCTTAAACTGAAAATATTTGGCTGGCAAGCTTACAAATATGTTATTTAAGTACATGTAGTGCATATGCTTATACATACTCATGTTCATGTCACTGTAATGAAAATATATGAAATTACTATATGGGTTTGAGTATACATGTGTTTATGTAGAACAGGAATATTTTTTTTTCTGGGAAATTGAATTTTAGCATCAAATGACAATAGGCACTGATTAGAGTACATTTAAACCCCACCTTCCTTTCCTTTAACAACCAAAATGAATGCAGTCACGAAGAACATGGTTTTCAGTTTCACCGTAGTTTGCATAAACCATGGAGGGAATATTTAATGTTACCCGAGGGGCGGGGAAGCACCCCTTTGTTTACAGATGGTGAAATGTAATCATGGCTACACCTAAGCGTGTGACTCTGCCCCTACACTGCTGGATGGAGCCTGTCCTCTGGTGTGGGTGACCCGTGGTAGGGAAGAGACGGTTTCAGGTGCTCACTTACAGTTTGGGAAATGTGATGGGTTTAATGATGTGCTTTTTCCTTTGTGAAATGTGTGTAGATAGAAATAGAAGTAATGAATAGAACAGTTGAGTGATGGTGACAGTTCTGAAGGAAATGACAGCGAGAATGCAGAAATGAAATCATCTCCTGTTCAAATTATTGCAGCAGCATTCATTAGATGCCTTTCTTAAGTAGAGCTGGGTATTGCAAACGGGGAGAATAATAACCGTGGATTTGCCCTGGATTTTTCGGGTTAGTCTAGCATGAATGTTTATGTTCAGCTGCAAATAGTGGCTTGCTAGGTATTCGGAAGTTAAGAGCAATTTAGATTTAGGCTGCTGGAAGCTCATTTGTAAAGCTCTCATACCATTTGAGCTGTTTTAAAAGATTTGCTTAGCTGTGGTTGGCTCTGAATAATTCCGACAATCTTAATTGTTCCCTTTGCACTAGGAGCCTTAGACAGTTTTTTTCCATTTAAAGACTGAATGACAAAACTGAGTAAGAATTTTCTAGAAAATTTGTGCTCTGGGAAGAAGCATACACTAAATCTTAGTCATGGAAGATAAAGGTCATTGTGAGAAAATATATATACCTTCCCTTCCTTTTTTTGTGTTCAAGGTGGATATTGTAAATATGTATAACATAAAATACAGTAAGTTCTCCAGAAATCAGTTAGAGAGATCCAGGTTTGATAAGTTACATGACTGCAGTGACCAAGGACATCTCACACCTTAGTCCATAGTTCAGTTATCTCAAGATTAGCAGAAGAAGGACATTTCTCCACAGTGATCATTGTCTACCGTGTGGAGTCAGCACAGGCTTGTCTGGACTTAGCACAGTGTTTAGCCAGGTTGGATGTGGGACATTTATTTGATGCATACCATCCGTGTAATCGCTCATGACTTCTTTCAAAAAAACAAAAACAAACAAACTAAAAACAACACGATTGCTCTTTGTTTGTATTAAAACATCAGCTAGTAAAATGGAATCCACTTTCGTTTTTTAAAGTAAACGAGTGTCTGGTGAGTTGCCAGTGAGTGAAACATCTTGAGGACTTTGAGGAAGGGGATGATTGGCTTTGCTTTCTTTGTTCACCCACAGACTCATCCTCGATGTGAGTCCTGAGGTGACTTTCATTATTACACTGATTCCTACATTACGGTCTCAAAAGTGTGGTTGGAGATGTTCTTCTGTACCAGAAGTCAATAAAGGAAAACATAATTCTCTTTGAAGCATAGAAACATTTTTTAACCCGAGAATTGTCGGTTTCTTCAGTTCATTTGGTCATAGATTAAGTATCCAATATATTGAAAGTAAGTGTATTTGGACACATGCCCATGTATTATTTCCTGGGAAATTGAATAAACATAATGGGCTTGTCCTTAGTGGGTCTGCTTATAGTTCCAGAACATCAGGAAGTCAGCATTACATTTAAAACTGTTTTTCCTGCTTCATATGTATGTTAGTACCATTATAATTTTCTGAGCATCCATGAGAAGATTTGAAATAAGCATATAAATGCATCGAGGAAACCGTCACCTCTCTCTCTCCCTCCTTCCCTCCCTCTTCTCTCTCTCTCTCTCTCTCTCTCTCTCTCTCTCTCTCTGTGTATGTGTGTGTGTGTGTGTGTAAACAATTAACAAGGAAGGCATGAATTTGAGAGAGAGCAAAGGGTGGTGTGTGGAGTTTGTGTGGTAGGAAAAAGAAGGGGAAAACATAATATTTTAATTAAAAACATAACAAAAAAATTTAAAGAGGGAAGGGATGTGTTCTGGCCACACACACACACACACACACACACACACACACACACACACACACACAAGATAAACAGATATAAAAGTGCTCTGCAGAGGCCCAGACGGTCTGGACTTTGTGCACCGCTGGCCCTTGATTTGTGGACATCCATTCTGAGACATTTCCAACTCTTGTGTATTTAAAGGTTTTGGGGGTGTGCAGCAGCCTGAGTTGAAACCTGAAGCAGTGTGGGTAACTTTGCTTCATGGCACTACGTACCACACCCTGTAGTGGGGGGGGGTTAAAGTGGCAGCTGAAGATTAGCCCCTCATCTCCCCTTGGATTGCAACGGAGAGTTTCCAGCCCTGCTTTCTAATGACTTGGCCGCATGGCATGTATCTGCCGAGGCAGTTAGAGCTAGAATGCCACAGTCACAGAATGCAGTGTTACTGTTAGAAGAACTGGAAGTTGTCGCGGACTATTTCCGAGCTGCTCTAATGTGCAGGAAGAGCTTGCACGCATGTTCATAAGCATGCATATAACTACTTAATTAAGATAGGTACCCACACTAATATCACTGTGCCTAGTGTTCATATTGTGATGATGAAAATTTTAGAACTGTTCTTTAACACTATAAACTGAACCTACTACAGGAGAGTTCTGTCAGCGACAGATTATTCATCTTTTCTCATAAATCTGTTAATAACTATAGCCTTAATAAAGTCTGAAAGATTGCCAGTTCATGTAATTCATGGACTCTGGTGCAGACAACATTTCAAATGACATAATGTAGTCATTGGTGTCCATTTTGTTTAGGAACACCAGGCCTCCCTTCGCTGTTTTTAAGGACACACGCTTTGAGGACTACCGTGGCTGTGAGACTATTTTATCAAGAAGCAGCCATCTGGTTTAGTGGTTTCTCAGCCTTTGCTGCACATTGGAATCAGGGAATTAGAAGTCCCCAGGCCAGTGTTCCAGGCAGCATGGGTTTTAAGTTTTCCCAGCTCCTTACCAGATCTACCTTGCAGCCATGTGTGTGACCTGCGGATGCTGCCAGGAAATAGTCTTGATTTATTAGGACAGCTGTACCTATGAAGACTCCTGAGAGCCTCCTAGTCATCTCCTCCATATTGACCTAGGCCAGAGAGGAGCACGGGATAACACCTCCCCATGAGTCCCAGAAGTGTTGCCAGGAAGTGAAATGCTCTCTTAAAACAACCCCCACACCCTACCCCCACCCCACCCCCATCCCCCCACCACACCCAAACCCTCTCGTGTCAGCTAAGAACCAATGTTTATTTCGTTAATTTATTTTAACTCCTGTTCTTGGCAGAATTCCTGTAACTTAGAAAAACGAAATAAAGGTAATTTACTAGATGTGGTTGAGAAATGTTAGTTATGCAAGGTGGAGAGACAGCTCGGAGGTTAAGGACACTGGCTGCTCTCCAAAGACTCACTCAGTGAGTTGTCACTCAAAGGGTGGGGGCCAAGGGTTCTGAAGCCGAGAGAGATACATACCAGGACTTAGAGGAAAGGGAGAAAGTGAGGTCAGGACTGCTTGAGAAAGGAAGCCTCGCTTCCAGGGGAATGGTCAGAAATGACTAACCCACCAGGGACCCAACTGTTGATCCTGAATGGGAGGCAAAGCCATCCGGGAATGAAAAAGCAGATTTGGTGCAGGTGGAAGAGAGCAGGTTTTTGGAAATGAATCAGGTGGGTGGGCTCCTAGCAGGAAGTGATTACAAAGTGCTGGGAAGCAGATTTTTGTTAGGCTTATTCCACGTGAGTGAGCAGAACAAGGTCCAATGGCTTTTATTAACCAGGGATCAAGCAGGAAAGGCACAAACCATCTAGGTGATTCGTCAATCAAGGGGTAGGGGCCAAGGTTCCGAGACTGGCACGGGCCACCCAGTGGGTCATCACGCGAAGGGTGTGGTCCAAGGGCTGGGAGACTGAGAGAGCTGTGGTTGCTTGATACCAGGACTTAATGAAGCCAAAAGTCCAGAAACCAGATGAGTCCTTACTCGTGGGAACAGGTCGTGGCTGCAGCTGAGGGCATATCCTGTCAGGACCCCAAGGACAGGCCAGTACAGATGCCTGAATACTAACAAGCTGCAAGGAAAATGATAGTAACATTTCCATTCTTCACTTTAACTTGGTGCATATTTCTGTGCTAGGTGGATTCTTTGAAGAGCCCCAACTAACCCATTTGCACACTTCCTGGGATGCATAGCACACTGACAGGCAGTGGACCCCTCTCAGTGATCACCGAGGTATTTCCATAACACAAGGTAGTGTACTTCAACTCTGTCCCTCTTAAAATGGCACTGGCTAAGACTGATTTTCTTTGAGATACCAAGGTCTGAGAATTTTCCATTGGGCTATTAGACATTATATCTCTTTATGTGAGGCGAAATTTTCTTCCAAAAATATTCCCTATAATTGTTCTTTTCTTCCACCAATATAGATGAGCTGTCACCAGAGGTTGCTGTGTCTTGGCTAGAGGGCTGTCATTGTTGGGTTTCTGTACTAGAGCACACTGGTGATCTGTATCATGTTCTTTGAGAAAGAACTCATTTCCTTACCTATTCCAGACTATGGTCTTTCTTTGTATGGTCTCTTTAGTTATGTGCATAGATTATACTTAGAGATACTTGAGGAGTCCACAGGGCTTAGATTTCCATTCACTTCTAATTGCCTATAATTCTACTCTACAGACTTGCCCATAAGCATTTTAGTGTCTAGGTCACATGAGAACCGTAAGAAAGGGAGACATTGCCTCTGTGGACAGTTCCACTCAGCGTGTACAGGCCAGCATTCAGTCTGCTTTGCTAGCTCGGTTTTTCTGGAAGGTAAGATAAGCTGCACTTTAAGGGAAGAGGCACATAAGTGTCTAGACTATCTATCCGGAAGCGTCATGATTGTTTCCGCAGCCATTTGTATTCCTGTCCACACATCTTAATAAGAGCTAGAAACATAGTAAGTAAAACAAAGGAGTGATAGCTTCAGTCCTGATCAGTAAAACAAAGTAACATTCGATTAGGAAGACAAAATATGTAGGAGAGAATATAGCTAAAATTTGTAATTAATCTTTTTTGTTTGTTTTTATTATCCAAAAGATCCAAAGTGTTCATCGTGGGGAAAAAAAATAATGGAAAATAGTATTGAATTATAAACCTCAGTTCATTAAAATTGCTCTGTGAAACTGTTGCCCCTCTCAAATGATGACTAGTCATGTTCAGTACAAGCGTGTTTTGAGAGATTTGAAAGGAACTTCCCACAGCGAGGAGAGGCATCATGGGTTTCTCTGTCATGAACAGACCACAGTGAAATCAGCATCTGGGTGTTGTCTCTTCACCTGGAGAGCAGCCCATGCTTCCCCCATGCTGAAGAACAGCATTTGGTCCTGCAAGTGCCTGCTTCCAAGAACACTCAGCTTTGGCAATCCCTAGGTCTGCGTAGGCAAGTGGTAGCGGCTCCGTCGTGAGAAAGCGTGGTATGGAAAATGCACTTCACATCCTCAGCTAGTCCATGGCAAGAATCCATTCATGGCGAAGTCATGTCCCAGTTTTCATTCAACCAACAGAATTTTAACTATAACTGCAAAAAAAATGTCCAAATACATCTATCTACTTGGACCACTCTGTTTTGGGGCTGAATTAAAAAAAAAGTGCCCATTTATTTATGATTTATTTGTTTTTTTAGCATACTGGTTTCAGTAGCTGGGATCTTATTATTGTGATTTGGCAGCTTCCAAAACTTTAATGTTAAATGGGAGAAAATATCCTATATGAAAGAGTCTTCACTGAAAACAAAAACAAAAACAAAAACAAAAACAAAAAAAAAAAAAAAAAAAAAAAACCCAATTGTCCTGACGCTAATTCTCCAGGTTCTTCATCATTCCCCTTCTCATTCACTGTAAATGGTTGCTGCATCTGAGATGAAGTCTCGGTCCTAAGACGTGAAACCAGAATGGTTGGCTGTATTGCTGCTGTTGTTCATTTTGTCTTGTTTGTACACGCATACATGTATCGCTTTCAATCTTCAAACTGCCGTAGCCCACACAAGCTGACAGCAAGCAGAGCTACCTGTCAGCTCCAGCTGCCTTCCAGCGGAAGCCAAGAGAGGCCCTTTAAATCCCAAATAACTTCCGAATCTCAAATTTGAAGTAGTTTAGTGATTTGCATCATCTTGCTGAAAATAAATAGACCTTGTATGGTAGAACAAGGATGCCATTTTTTACCAAGGGATTCCTGAGTAGAAATGCTGTCCTAGGGTGACTATGGGCACATCCTTTGTAATGCCACGTGCCATGCTCTCCTGATAATGCTTGCATCTGAGGAAAACAGTTTACTCTTGCCACTTTTCAAATAATTTGTTTTTTAATGATTTGATGCGCACGCATATAAATAGCATTTAAGATGAAAAAAAAATCTATGAATTATGCATGACTAACCTTAGAGAATGTTCTAAAATGAGCTTGATTTTTTTTTTTTTTTTGTATCAGCTAAGTTCATATATTCTTTTCAAATTCTCTTTGCACTGATCCTTTATATTTGACTACTTAGGAAAACTGGCAAAATCATAGCCAAAATTTTGACCACACATTCTGAATTACCTATAAGCAGTTTCAGCAAGCTTAAACAGTATGTTCAGAAATGAATGCTCTGTGTCAGAGTGATTCTGAGCGCTGCTAATGGAGTGTAAGTTGTAAAGGAATAAATCAGGAGTGGTGCTAAGTGCTTTAAAATTATATTTTAAATTTGAGGTTAACTGTACATTTATAGTTGCTTTAATGGGTATGTTTGTTCACATAGCCATTTGAGAAAACATGACCATGATGTTAAGGCTGCTGGGTTAAATTTTATTTATTGTTCAAAACAATTACATTCCCAGAGCATTGTAGAAATTCATCTGAAGTTCAGTTCTTATCACTGGGAGTTAGTCATTTTATTTTCATCTTCACTTTGGCAATGATTTAGTGGCCATCAGCATAACTGGAGTTCCCCTTGCACGCCTGCATGCCACCAAGAAGTCTATGTTTCTTTGCCGGGAACCCCTAGCTTCCTTTTGTGCCATACTGACCCCCATGATGAGGACCTCACAGAGACACATGCTCTCTGTGGGAATCTTAACCTGGGTTCTTAAGAGTGTCAGGTCATTGGAGAGAAGACTTGGATTGAAATCTCTGAGCTTTCAGATAATGGAGCTGACTGGCAGGAACCTGGGCTCTTAGATTGACAGGTCATTGGAAAGATGACTTGAACTGACATCTCTGAGCTGTCTCTCAGATAATGGAGCTGACTGGCAAATTCTCTTGCATGATTAAGCCTTGAGGGCTTTTACTGTGTCAGTAAAAACTCTCTCTGAGGCCATTTAATGGTTATTTGTCATAGTTTATGATAATGGGCTGCTGCTGCATTTTAATTTTCCTAGGATGCATGTCATTTCATGTTGCTTGACAGCTGAAAGAAACAAAAATTATAAAGGTAAAATTGTTTAACCACATCATGCCAGTGTCTTAGTCACACCCTTTGAACTGTGGCTTTCCCTTCTGTTTGGCACCCAAATTAAATGTGTTCTTTCTGGCTTCTTAGTATATTCAGTAATTAAGCTAATGTGTGTTTAGTAGTTCAACTAATGTGGTTTAACACCTATAAACTGATGAGTATATGCTCTGTGCAGAGAATAGCCCATGAATGAAGAAGGTATTGCTCCTGCCTTCTTGAAGCCTAAAATGCAATAGGGATAGTTATCTAGATTTGTTACCATGGAAATAAATCTTCAAGAGACAAGACACAATGTATGATTAATAAAGGCCAGACATACCACCTGCTTACCGCATTTCACCTTGTTGAACTTAGCAATGACACTCGTTTAGCTAGGAGACACTTGTTTAGCTAGGAGACCTATATTTTACAAAAACATTTACTCTTTAAAACCTCTAGATAGACTTTGAGACTGTCTTCGTGGTGCTAGCAAAAATAGTGAACTGGTTGTTTTTATTATTACGGAATTGTTTTTCTGAATGGTGGGTAGAGCTCCCACTGTCTTTCCTCTATCTCAGGATCAAGGTTTGGATTTAATTCTAAAGATGTGGGAAGTCACTGGATGTTTTAAACATGGGATTGAAATTGCTACTCTTGTTTTCAACTGCTGTCCTGGTTCTGGGATCAGTGTGCTGCAGGGGACCTGTGAATTGTAGAAAGAATACTTGTTATTGTACTGTACAAATTCAAACAGAAATTGTTTTGAGCTAGAGGGACAAGAGGATGAAAGAGTGTAGTGTGGTGGCATGGGTAACATCTTATGCAGTGGAGGCTGGGGGATGACTCTGGAGCTCTTGGCTTTTGTCTTTGATCTTGGAGGGAATCGTTTCTTTTCCCTATCCTTCTGCTACCGAGCTGTTTAGAAAAGTCTTGTAACTATGCTGAACATTGGCTGTTACTGTTCTTGATGACCTCATAAAGACAGATGATGATCTTTTGACTCTGTCTCCACCACATCTCCTGCAACCTTGTTTCTTCTCGAGCTTTGGCATGGGTTGTGTAGTGTTGCTCTGTGTCCATGCTGTTTTCTCCCTGTACTCTGCTTGTCTTGTACACCAGCACAACTTACCAGTATTCCGTTGCTTCCTTACTTTCTGTCTTAGCTAGAAGGGATCGTTCATCTTTCCCAAACTAACACCCTGGCCTGGACTCATAATCCCATTCCGTCCTACCTCCTCCCAGGCTACCAACCAGCTCCCAAATCATTATACAGAGACTTACTATTAGTTATAAATCTTTGGTCTTATCTTATGCCCATTTCTTTCTAACTCGTATAATTTATTTTCACCTGTTTCTCTTCATCTACATTTTCCCCCAGAGCTTTTTACCGTTCTTTCATTGTGTATGTCCTATTCTGTGTTTGGCTGGCAGTTGGCTGCCTGGCTGGCTGGTCCAAAGTATCTCCCTCTCTTCAATTCTCATTCCCTCTCCATTCTCTCTTCTCAAGCCTGGATTTCTCCTTCTACTCATTCTCTCTGCCCACCAGCCCCACCTGTCCCTTTACTGCCTACCTATTGGCTGTTCAGCTTTTAATCAGACCAATCTGGTGCTTTAGGCAGGCAAGGTAAAACAGCAACACATCTTTACACAATTAAACAAATGCAGCATAAACAAATATGACACATCTTTGCCTAAATAAACAAGCATTCCACAACAATAATCCATCCTTCCGGCTCCCTTTTTCTTCCATATTGCCTCGGAACATCTGGAAAGGTATTTACATATTTGCTGTAGCTATTTCTATATCACACAGTTAAAGTTCTAGGCAACACAATGGACTTTCCCCCGTCTAGTCCTAGAATAATTTGCTTTTTGATGTGAGAAAGACTTCCTAGTGATGGGCCATGGTTGTGTTATCACAGATCCCCTTTCAACCTTTAGTCTTCTGGAACGGTCCACTTCATGGCCGTTTCTGTTGTGCAGCTCTCTTGACTGTTCTGGGAGCTCTCTTGCTTCAGTTTCTACTCTTCCTTCTAAGTTTGAATTGCCCTCCCTTCTCTTCACCCCAACTGTGCTTGTCACCCCTAATATCTTACACCAATGTTCGCTCCATATGAGTGTGAGTGCACGTGTGTAGGTTGCACATACATAAATCCTGAACTAAAGGTCCCGCCTCTACCTCCCGAGGGCGGGGTTTATAGGAACACCCCGCCACCGACAGCTGCAGCCCATACACTTCCTTCCACGTGGTAATGTCTTAACAAGGCCCAGCTACCTGCCACACTCGTTAAATCATCTCACCCTGACTGGGCCATTGCGACAGCACAGAGCTTTCTTATCCTTACCTCCTGTGACTCCACATGGCCCCTGTCTGCACATAATCATTATCTTACAGAAACACAGATTTGGCCATCAAGTCTTTCTGTCAAACAATGCAAGTGCCTTAGCTAAACATGAATCTCTGCTTTCTGTTTTGTCTAGAGCTGTCCCTCTGTCCTGAAGTGAGTGTGCAACATTTCTCCCTGGAATCATTGTTCTTATTACTCATGTTAATTGTGTTCCGTCTGGCTCTCTGGAGGCTGATGTTTCGGTCTTGTTGACACATATGGCTCAGCAGACTGCTTCTTAAAGGGGAGTAGCGGAGCCTGTTAGTATACGCGCTGCTGGCCCCCCCTTGTCAGAGTTTCTGCCTGCTTGGGCTTAAAGTAAGGGTGGGAAATTCACATTTTTTTTAAAGTTACCGGGTGATGCTCAACCTGACTCCCCCGGACAACACTAGAAGGAAAAACAGCAGACCCTGCTTGTTAGTGACATGGCTTTGTCGTTTGTGATTTCATCACGGTTTGTATCATCATTAGCATCGAGGTGGTTGTCTCACAGCTTGCCGGTCGGACTCTGGTGTGTATTTACAAGTATGTACCAGAAGAATACCTCTAGAGCACAGTAGTGCTGGGCCGGCCAGTGTGGTGCAAACATGAAATCCGCCTTCCCTGGCCTGCTGTGCAGGCGCCTTCTCACACTCCTACCAGCGGGTTATGAGAGTCAACGCTGTTTACCTTTTCATCCTGACTTGTATCTTCAGGGCCTCGTATTTTTTTTTTTTGCTGGTGAAGTAAGGTGTTATCTTTATGGGCAGGCGCTTATTTAGGTCGCATCGTCCGTGCACTGTGTGCCCTATCTTTTCTCAGTTTTCTGTGGGTTTTTAATTCTCGGTGTTGTGGCTGGCATTGTGACTCCACCATTAAGATCACTGGCTGCTCTTGCAGAGAATTTGAGTTTCAGTCCCGTACCATGGAGTGTCTGCAACTCCCTGAAACTGCACTTCAGGAAATCAGATGCACGTTTGTTTCTGGCCTCTGGGGGCACCGGGCATGTAGGTGGTTCATATGCATACATCAGGGATCCAAATGGGCGTAGGAAAGATCTAGCTTCTCATATGCACGGGCTCCTGTGTGTCATCTGCGAAATGCCACAACACAATGCCCGTTTTACTGGAAGGGCTTTTGATTATGGTCCACTGTTGTGTGTCCTGTTCCTATGCCGGATAGTGTGCTTTTTAAATCACTGTTTTAATTAGCTTTATTTTACTTATGTATCTACCAGAGCCCTGGGCCTCCTCGCCACTTCTTTTGGTTAAGTTCTGTGAATCCCAATTCAGTGGATCTCTTCCATCACCATAGATTTAGGCAGAGTCCTCAGGTCTAATGTCTTGACGCTTACGCATCTCTGGTATTGGCAGTTGTGCCCTGACTCCATCCCTCAGTTCCAGGTTCCAGGGCAGGGCGTGTCTGAGTTTTGAGCTATTTATAGCTTGCCCTCTCCATTCCTAATCCCTGGGCTCTTCCCCTTTTCTCTCCCTTTTGATTGGCAGCCCGAGACTGGAGGAGGGGGGTGACTTTCTCAGTCCACTCAACTGTATCGATGCAATTTCTCATCGGCTTCTTCTAAAAATGGTCATTTTTCCCCCTTAAGGGTTGCCCGTATGTTCCGTGTAGTAGTCTGACTTAGCTCAGCAGCCATCACTGCCCCATCTCTCCCTCACTTCCCTTCCCCAGCCACCGTGGACGGCTTCCATCGCATAGGAAAACTCCCAGGTGTCTTACAGGTAGCTTTATCAGCACTCATAGTTCAGATTTTAAGTTCTGTTCCCTTTTTGGAAACACTAGGGATTTGCCCCTCAGCGGTAGGCAAGGGTTTCCCACTAAGCTGTATTCCCTGGCCTCTTCTCACTTTTTATTTTGAATCACACATCAGTTGGCCCAGGCAAACCTCGGGCTCAGTCCGTATTCCGTAGCCCACGCTGAACCTGCATCTGTGATGGTTTTCCCACAGCAATCCGAGCACCTGAGATCATGAACCTGTGTCACCAGGCTTGAGCACTTATTTAGCTATTGGTTTTCTCTTCTCAATTGTAAAGGGTTACTTTATATTCAAGTGGTTAAAATATTTGAACTGTCTTCTTATTACTTGGGCATATTTTTGTTGAATTACGTTTTTAATTATGCATCATGGTGATAATTCTCCTGTGTTAGGAATTTATTAAAGTGCTCCCTGTGGTCAGATGCACACTGGGTTATTGAGAGTAATTCACTGGGGGTGAACGCGTGTGTATTGCCTTCTGAAGGGTACCAGATGCTCTGCTCAGGGAGAGTAATGCATGCTCAAGTTACTAATGTATTGATTTCATGCTTCAGAAAGGTTTCCCATTAAATGTTACACTTCATTTTTGTACTAAGAAAAAAATATGCATCTGTTTCTATATTTAGGTCCCTTTAGCCTTGATATACTTAGTAAATAAATATAAGAATATGTAGCATAGAATGTTATAGAAGAATTAAAATGGGTTTGGAGTTCAGAAACACTGGGCAGAATAAAATATAATGATGACACAACATAACCTTTTTAGTCTCTTGTGGATTCGTAAAATGAAAAAACTATAATTAATCATCTCCCAAATATTTTCCAGTCCTGTAGGACGCAGTGAACCCACTTACCGGGAAAAGCATGCCAGTTTTATGTCGAAGTCAGCTTTTATTTCATTCAAAGTTTTGATTTACAGTTCTCAACTGTAAAAGTTAAGTGTAACATAATGACATTATAACTATTCGGCTGAAAGATACGAGCAGGCGTTAGATCTGCTGCAGATCCCCTGTAAGGCTGCTGTATTTGTGACCCCTTTCCTTAGTGACACCACAGGGCTCCAGTGCTACTGATCTGGAGTTCCACACATTAATGTCTGGTACCGTGTGTTTTTAATCTGAGGAGCAGGACCCTACTGAAGCCCTTGGGGGGAAAAAAGTGCATCATTTCCTCCTCTTACCACATGCTTTTCTCTCTCTTATCTAAATATTTTTTTTTATCAATTTATGTGGCCTTCCTTAAAGTTTAAAAAACCAAAAAACAACTCCTACATTGCAAGGATGCATCACAGGGCTGGGGAGATGGATGGTATGGTGGTTATGGACACTAGTTGCACATACCCTATGAGTTCTGTTATAGGTGACCCAGTGACCTCTTCTGACCTCTGCAGGCACATGGTACACATACATACATGCAAGCAAAACACTTAAACATAACATAAAACGATTAATCTCTAAAACCTTTTTTTTATTAAAAAAAAAATCATGTATAGTGTGTTGGTCTCCAGGCATTGCATGAGGCTTGAGGTCTGTAACAAATCTACCTGTTTACTTAAAGGTGTCTATCCTGTAGAGCTGTCAGTCTGCCTCTTACCTGCAGAGGGTCTCACTGACAGAACAGGGTACTTCGGCAGCTCAGACACTCTGAGTCTCCGTCCCGCCCTCTGTCCCGTCCTCTACCGTCATTTTTAGTTGGCACTGCCCAGTCCGCAGTCTTACATTTTAACATGAACTCCTGCTCCAGTTTGCAGGTAGTGTTTGAAGCTTCCTTGCGTTCAAAGAATCTGCCCTGCTGTGACAGGACTGTTGTGTTTGCTGTTGTTTCCTGTTAAAACCCTCATGGACTCAGCCTTTATTAACAGACTTTACCTTGTAGAGCATACATTTTTAAAACCACTTTTACTAAGTAAATTGATAAAATTGTTTTGGAAATAATTATAATAATAATAATAATAATAATAATAATAATAATAATAATAAGCCCAAAGAAGCATTCTTTTTGAAGTACTTTTAAGGCAAGTATTTTCATATATGAAAATTATTATGCAGGTGGTTTATTTTGATTGTACATTGCTTTATAATTAATAAAGAAGCATTGCTGGTAAAAGGGTAGCTTTTCTGTGTTTTGACATACTTATACCATTTTAAGAAGACACTCTTCTATCTCACTAACTTAAATTACTAGGATCTCTTAGTGTGTGAAAGATCAACTAGGTCTTGAAAAATCCTCGTTGCTTCCATCTTCTGGGTCTATGAATTCAGCTGTCCTGTGAGGATAACAGCTCTGATACCCAGGGTGAATGAGGGAAGGGGGCAGGGCAGTAATTTCCACCTGTCCCGTTCTGTAAGTGCTAGACCATTAACTACTGACCTGGCTCTGGAATCGGCATAACTAAAACCCAGCATGAGATAACATCTTTCACTAGAAAGCAAGCCATTCTCTGTTTATTAACTCAGGTATTGTGTGTAGATTTGTTGTCAACGGTAATTTTTTGTAAGGGTTTATTTTGATTAAAATCTTCTAGGAAAGACGATACATTCACTCATTTTATTAGATCTGTCATAAGCAGTCCAAATTAATATAGAGGATGTCTCCTGAAGCAAATGAGTAATCTTTTAAGCTGCCAACTGTTACCCTCAGGAAGAGACTCACTGGAACTGCATCCCTTTAGGAGAGTGCCTTGTAGCCCAAGGCTGCAGAGCACCTTGGATGCCACCAACACTACTGTGGGAACAACTCAAAAGCATCAGATGGTTTCTGTCCTTGACCGGAGCCTGGGTGGTCTGTGTTGTAGTTAATTGACTCTGAGTTCTGGTTGTCTCGGTCTCCATACATGCCCTGTAATCAGTCAACTACAAGCCTGTAGTTTGCCAAGGACTCTGCTAGGTTCAAGTCATGAAGATAATTGCCGTACAGCCCATGGCAGTCTGGTGGTGAGTGCTGTGAGAAAAAGTGAGCAAGGACAGCAGCCACTCAGCACCCACAGGAGGAGGCGACTTCCGCACAGAACTGAGATTGCAAGGACAGGAAGGAACGGGAACAGGGCTGTCCCAGATGAGTTACAAGGACATCAAGGAAGCAGACAGGAGGGAAGAAAAACATGTCCTGTTCGGGGAGAACAAACTCACCGAGGCGTGAAGGATGAGAAACGGAGTGGCAGGTATAGCCAAGCCCATGGAAGGGAGAGAATGAAGTAAGGAGCGGCCAGATGAAGGAACTCACAATCACAATCACGCAGGAAGCCTGGCATCAGCCCCAGGGGGAGTGGGGGACTGTTGACGTAAAAGCTTGGTCAGTTGGAATTAAGCCTTTCTTTGGCGGGGATCCTTATATGGCATTGAAACAAGTAAAGCTTTAACTTAGTAAGTGAACAAAGGAATCAACGATTATCCATGTTGTGAGTTGCATGTATGCAAGGTGATTGCAGTAGTCTGGGTCTTGTATGCTCAGCACAGTGGCTACCAACCAGATGTGCAGTCTGTCCTCTGAACAGCCCATTTTCTTTTACAAAATACTCTTAATATGGCTTACTTTGTAAATCCGTATTACATGCCATGACCATATCCTTTCTGCATTTATGCTAGGCTTCTTGGCACCTGTTTCAAGGACTCTCCCCTTTAAGAGCAGTAGTTTGTGAACTGTTCTGGAACAATTCTGGTTGAAAGAAATGGTCACATACCTGCTGAGCATCACACACATAGGTAGTGCAAGCGAGTTTGGGAGACAAAGAGCAAATCCTCAGGAGGAAGTGCACAACAGGCCTTACCCATGTAAACAGTGTTACTTGTTTTCTTCTACAATGCAACATTGTATGTACTGGGGTGTTTTCTACTTGGCGAGGGAGACATAGAGGTGCTCAGATTCAGTTAGCTCAGAGAAGACCAAAGATTATATGTAGAGCTCTGCTCAACATGTAGCAGACAAATTGTGACATTCTTCTGCTCACAAATGAACCACTCTAGAGAATGATCCTAAGTGCTGTGCGTTAATGAATCTGCAAAGGACATCGTAGTACAGCAGCGTAGAAACACAGCTCTTTTGTGAAAACCGTAGACAATTTCCTAACACACAAAGGCGTCGGATTTATTTCTGGGCACATACTTTGCCAACCAAAGAAGCTTTGGAGAATATGTCTCTCTGTATTTTTAAAGCCTTAAAACTCCACGCGGTTCTTTGGCTCTTCTACCCATCCATAAAAATATAAGTTTTTAAAACTTAATTATGTGAGATAACATTTTTGTTTCTCTTTGAGACCGGCCCAGTTTAAACTCACCGTTTACTACTGAAAGTAGTAGTAGTATTTCAGCATGGGCACAGAGCGTGGTTAACGGCCACAGCACAGCAAGCGATGGAGATCTCGTTTGCTGAGGAGCAAAGGAAAGTGAGAACAACTTGGTTTTTATCCAACTCAGTCACTGCAGCATCAATAAGCCTTTCTAAAACCATCCTGCCCCATGTAAGATAAGACACACACTTATGTCTCCCATTGGATTCTGTCTGAAAGGGTTGGGAAAGTGGTAGCTGGGAATGTAGCTCAGCGGCAGAACAATTGCCTTGCTTTCTCTAGGCTGAGTTTGATCCTCAGCACCACAGAAAATAGCAGCACCTTCATCCTACGATGGTTTCGTTTAATCAAGGCAAGCAGCCCCACCAAGCGTAGTTAACATACGAGTGCAGGTTCAGAGGAAAATGCCAAGAGAAATGGGATCGTAATCTCAAAGCTTTCACGTGCACATAGCTATAAATTATTAATTCTGACGCACTTCACGTTTTACTAGAGCTTTTTGTTTGTTTGTTTTGTTACATCAAATTTCATCTTCCTGACAAGTCTAAAGGGTAGGCATCACTATTTACGCTCAGGGTTAATGGTCAGCGACAAAGCTAAGATCGCTGAGTGGGGCAGAAGCTTGAAACTCACACGTGGGATTTTCTCACAGAGAGAGAAACAAAGGTACACAAGCATAGGCAGACACAGAGACAGAATGCAATTTGAGGAAAGCATTTCATGTATTATCTGTCAAGTAAATTAATTGAAAATAAATCTAAATTTCTATATTTAGCGTTTGGGATAATCAGGATTTTTTTTTTCCCATTTCAGAAGTAAATCACTTTATCTTATTCCTGACAATGATAAAGAGTTAGCTGCATATTCAGCTGCTTGAACGGGCCTGTTATTGCCACAAAATACATGCTCATGTTATGTAAAATCCATTACAAGGAATGTAGAAGTTACTCATGCAAGCAAGTATAAATTTACATTTCCATCAGCAGAATTCCCTATAATTTATCATCTTAATCCATACAGTTGAGACCTCGATTTTTTTTTTTAAAAGAGCTTGAACCAAATAAGGATATATCTCTTAAAGTTCATTAATTTGTATCTATTTCAATAGTTTTTTAATTATTAGGCATCTTTGATTTAAAGAACAAAACCCATCAATTATGACTTTGGTCAGCCCCAAAGTACCTAGGATGTAGATTGCACTTCTTTTATCAGAAAAGTTGAGTTGGTATCAGTGACCCCTTTTAACATGCAGTGTTCAGAAAATGTCCAGAAGGGAGTCAGTAGTAATAAAAACCACGGGGCCTGGTTATGCATCCCTACCTTTGTATGGCCTAGCATTTTTTTTGTACTGGGAACAGCCTCCCTCAGCTCTCTGTGGGTAGGAGGGGGAGGGAAAAGATTAAGCACTTCTCCTGCTTAATCTCATGTAGTTGTAACCACACCTTTAGTAGTATTATTTCCTGCCGGTTAAATAAAGTTGAAGGAGGCCACCTGAATGTTGCAACATAGAAAGAAAGGAAGAAAGAAAGAAAGAAAAGAAAAGAAAGAAAAACCTCACTAACATTGTTCTAAATTCTAACTTTTCTATCACACTGTGTCTTGGGTATGGTTGCCACCCAACTTGGATGCTGCATCAGGCCCCCAAACTGATTCTGGTTAAAATGTTTTAATTTTCTTTTTAAAGATCATGTCTGAATCTGAGGAGATATTAAGCTAGGAGAGACCAGGAGAGATGGCACAATTGACAGGCATGTGGAAGGAAGGGTGGATGGCCGTGCTTTGAACATGTATTGGAGGGGGAGGTGCAGGCCCCGAGGAGGGTGCACTAACTTCCCTGATGACAGCTCAAGGAAGGGTGTTGGCACGATGTTGCTGCTTCTTAGAAACACACAACCAGCACAGGTCAGTGACTGTGTACATCACCATAAAAGAAAGAAGACTTGACACAGACTTTTTACATCCGTTTGTCTGGGAGAAAGAAACACACTGGCCAAGAATTCCACTGAGTCCCATGTCTCTAAAGGCCGCATCAATGTTTGTGTGATAAATATATGCTGGGCGTAGCTTCAAAATGTGTAAGTGCAGGTAAGTAAGGTAGACCAGGCACTGGGTCATGGAAAACCGTGTGGGCACTGTCCTTAACTGAAGATTCTCTGAGCTCGGGGAACCCAGGTCACACCTCTCCCCTCCTAAACTGTCAGGGAGACCTTGGGGACCACACCCGACCTCATCTGAACCTGGCATGCTGATTCCAGCACTGGGGAGGGGGGGGAGGAAGAGGAAGAGTCAGGAAAGCAGTGGATGATAGCATTGGGGCAGCCTGGGCTAATTAGGAAGATCCTCTCAGAGGGGTGGGGAGGAGGAGGAGGAAGAAAAGGAGGAGGGGGAGGAAGAAGGGAGAAAAGGAAGGAAGGAAAAGACCAGAACACAGGATCCTGACATAAAGAACTGGAAGATGTTTCATAAATCAGGAATTGTGATATTCCTTGCTGGACTTAAATCCAAATGTCTGACACATTTAGATCATTTTCCAGAACGGGACAGTATGAAATAACTGATCCAAGTAAGAAATGGAAGTTTTATATTTACGTCTAGCTTAAATGACTGTCCTCTGGATGACTCTTGTCCTTAACAGGAGCGGAGAGAGGAGTCTGAGAGAGCTTTCGGTTTCAGTTGCGCCCTCACCAGATACCTCCGCCTCCTCATGCTCACAGGTGCCAGCCCAGAGCCAGAGATGAAATGCTTACGTCAGCTCTTCTCTTCTGGCTTGAAATAATAATAAGAAGGGAGATGCGGTTAGGTTGTAAAGCAGGTCCAGAGTTGTGTGACCTCAGTAGGGGTCAGGAGGATGCCACTTCTGTTAGTTCTGTAGCCATTCAAGCATGAGCTGACACCCTCAACATTGCAGCAGAGATACTGTGGCAACCAGTAACCATGTCTGTTGTACATTTCATATCATACCCCTTTACCGTTATTATTTCATTTAATCTACACAATTATAATCTCCATTTTTAATTCTTAGAAGAGGTGAGTTACTTATGCAAGGTCATGTTGCTAATGATAGAATCCAGACTTCACCTCACATGTGGCTGATCAAATATGTATAATCCATTACATATGTCATGTATATGAAATATACATGACATATGTAATGAATCCATACATGTGTCATATAAATGACATATGTAATGTACTATCTCATGCATATATAGCACAGACATATACCACATGGATTTTTTAAATAGAGATTTGACCACGAACCTCTAAAGCTGGGCAAACAAATTTTGTAAGCCTATTTTCTTTAATGTTGGCACCTGAACTTGATGTGACAGGTGCTGGGGACCAGCAGAGACACGCTGTGGACCTAATCTTTAACACAGGAGCACATGTGTGTCTCCACTGCATCCGACCTTGATGGGACCTTGCAGAGGTCAGAGTGCTGGGCAGGACACCTGGCCTGGAGTCCCAGATGCTAAGGGGCAGGCGAGGCAAGGACGTTGCAGGCCTAACTTCTGCTTCACACCAGCACCTTCCATATCCCAGCTAAGAGTCGCTCTTTTGGGGATGGTCACTGGTGAGAGGCCAACAGAGCTGACGCCCTGCAGATTCTCCATGAACGTCATCTCAAGGCTCTCTAATGGAAGAGGGAGAGCTTGTGAGTGGAACGTTGTATCTGGCTGAGTTATCACTAGCTTCAGGACAGCTTTCGTTGATTTTCATGCATCTCTTTTATTGTCTTAACACTTCCGACTTCTTACATCTCCTTTATAGTGTGGTTTCTTAGACCGCTGAAGTAAATCTCTCTCCTAACATGGGAGGCCTCTCTCAGGGGCTTCATAGTCACCTGCTGTTTCTCTCTGTATCCGTGGTGCATTCCTCTTAGTTCTCACATGTCCCTCTTTGCGAAGCCTCAGACAGATCCATCCGCAACACCGGATTCCACTGTATCCAGGCAAGGCTGGCCATGTGGGCGACCTGCTTTGCTCTTCCAGGGGAATCTGAGACGTTCCCCCTTTCCAAGCCCAACCTTTAGTCACCAGGTAAGATAAAGGACGAGGTCCCCTTTTTCCTTCCCACAGCCTCCTCCCTCCAGTTTCAATTCCCCTTAGCCTGCTGTAAGAGCAAGCAGTGTAAATAATCCCTGCAGCAGGAGGAGAGGGGCAGTGACCTTACTCTGATGGCTCAGCAGGCAGGTAAGAGGCAGAGAACTCAAGAGCTCTTCCCTCCACAACTTGGGGTACAGGTGGCCCCATGTGCTCTGTTTCTTGGTTTTCCAAATGTGAGGCCAGACCAGTTTCCTCCGCTAAAGAGCTCATTTCAGAACCAGGGCTAGCCAGGTGAGAGGTGTTCTCACCCTGAGTTCTGCCCTGGAGGTTCTACCATGGAGCTGGAGCGGGCCTGCCACCACCATCTGGGGACTTAGCCAACTACTGCTCCTCTCTAGTCCTTATCTGAGCCAAGGGGGAAGGGACTAGAGACTGTCTAGCGTGGCCATGTGCCACTTGATAGCATGTTGGGAGTAGAACGTTCTTGAGCAAACATTACCGGGGTTGCCCTGCTCTGGGAAATAAGCTGCTGTGGAGAACCTCCTATTAGCAAACGTATTCGTGGTGTGTATACTGCTGACTACAGTGATGCTGCCAGGGACCCTTGGGTGGAGCTGCCCTGAAGGGCCCCTCCCTGCGTGAGGTTGGTCCTGAGGCTCCCCTCCACTGCTCTTCCGGATTTCTCAATGACCATGAGCCCCTGGACAATCTTACCAATGGGGAGTAGGGGACACTAAGAGCGGAAGAGGAAAAGCATCTGCTCTGGGATGCACTGCTGTTAGGTCTCCTTGCTGGCTGGCCCGTACGGCAGGAGCACAGAGGTCAGGAAGTGCCTTGGACAGCACAGGCTCTTACACCCCAGTCCTGTTTGGTGCTGGCCACCAAGAAAAGCAAAGCTGTCAAAAGTTTTCCTTTGTTTTGTGTTTGAAATCACTCACAAGCTATGCAGTTTGTTGTTTACACCCTGCACCAAACCAAATGGGTTTCTGATGAGATCCTTGGTGACCGGCTCAGCAGGAGGGTGGCACTCAGGCCTGGGTAGGGCTCTAAAAGCTTTCGGGAGCCATTATCCATTCTTCCATTTGCAGTTCCTAGTATAAGAGCATATGGAGAGCTAGCTGCCCATTCACAAAATATGATTGTAGCTGCATTAAAAAAGAAAGAAAGAAAGAAAGGAAGGAAGGAAGGAAGGAAGGAAGGAAGGAAGAAAGAAAAACAAAACAGGCTAAACTCCTCTGGGGCATCATCTATTAGTAGAAACTTAATAGTAATCCTCAAAGAAGTCAAATGTCTCTCACTGTGTAAATGGGAATCTAGGTCAGGAGTGCTGAGTTTTGAACTAAGGGTTGCCATTTCAGTGACTGTATTTGTTAGTGGCTGCCATGGGTTAGCAGGAACTCATGACTGCGTCCATGGTCTCCAACACACCAAATAATTCTAAAGTTATGGTCCTTAGTAAAATGCCTGATTCTGCTGTGAAGTTAGCACAGGGCACTTTTTATTCTTTTCCTGGTAGGTTGGAAAGGGTAATATTTGTTTAATTTTTCACTAAGTGTAGTATTCAGAAAGGAAAGCACAGCTTTACTTTTCTTTGTAGGCCAATTACTGGGGAAGTATCCACTTAACAGAAGCTGTACCTGAACTGTCTTATATTTTTTCTGCTCTTTATGAAAACTTTTCACCTTCCCTCCTAGGGTCAGGCTGAGGTTTTGACACTTTCAAGGAAACCAAGAAAAACTGTAATGTAGCAAGGCTATTCCTATTCTTTTCATAAAGGAATGATATTTAATTACTCCAGGGGCATAAAGTATTTGCATCTAACTTTATACTGGTATTTTATTGCTTTCATATGAGAATTTAAGGGATAAATGCACTTCTGGGGCATTCACTACCTAAGACCAGAAAGGGTAACAAGGTAGGGCTGTGGCCTGAAGTAGAGAGAAAAGGGACATTTTGGATAGAAGAGCAGAGGAGGTCAGAGTCTGGTGTGTAGTGGGTCGGGGTCTGTGAAGCATGAGAGATGTCGGAATTGTTTCCCTATCAATTGCCTGGCTGGGAAGGCAGCGGCAGGCATGTTGGCCGGGATATACCCCGATGGCTTTGAAATTAAGATGCAAAGTGTGACTTTGACAAGTTAATCTATGATGTCAGGCAGAAAACTTAGACTCAAACATCAGTTTTGGGTTGGATAAGTGTGTGATGGGTTAAGAGCACTAGATTCTCTTCCAAAAGAGCCTGGTTTGATTCTCAGCATCGACACAGTGGGTCACGGACCCGGGGGTCTGCTGTGCTCTTTGGGCCTCTGCAGGGCCCTGCATACGAGTGGTGCAGACACACACATGCAAGAACAGCATAACGTTTATTGTTTACTTCTTTAAAAAGAAAACGAAGGCCAGCCCATCACATGTGGATTCAGAATTGATGTGCTCCAGACACACCAAGTTTTATAGGGAGGGTTTTCTATCTTATTTTAAAGGTACAGAATTTTTAATATTCTGTACTCTATCGTTTTATAATATTTTTGCTTGATGCAATTTACTATATCCTTTCATGAGGATATAGTGTGTGCTGCTTCAGCTCTTTCTGCACTGCTTGGAGGTAAGCCGGTAGGGAAGTTCTAGAAAGTAATGCCTCCATTGATTGTTTCATAGAGATTAACTGAAATGTGTGCGTTTTGAGGAAGTTGATACTTTGTTTAAGGTTGATAACCAATTCATAAATAATAGATCACTGTGCTTTCCCCATCACCTTATTTGGAATAGTTGGTATTTTGACATAGAGGAAGGAAGAAGAGAGGAATGAAGGATGAAAGGAAGGGAGGAAGGAAGGAAGGAAGAAGGAAGGAAGGAGGAAGGAAGGAAGGAAGAAGGAAGGAAGGAGGAAGGAAGGAAGAAGGAAGGAAGGAAGGAAGGAAGAAGGAAGGAAGGAAGAAGGAAGGAAGGAGGAAGAAAGAAAGGGAGGGAGGGAGGAAGGAAAGGAGGAAGTAAGGAGGAAGGAAGTAAGGAGGAAGTAAGGAAGGAAGGAGGGAAGAAGGAGGAAGGAAGGAAGGAGGAAGGAAGGAGGAAGGAAGGAAGGAGGAAGGAAGGAGGAAGGAAGGAAGGAGGAAGGAAGGAAAGAAGGAAGGAGGAAGGAAGAAAGGGAGGGAGGGAGGAAGGAAATGAGGAATTAAGGAAGAAGGAAGGAAGGAGGAAGGAGGGAAGGAGGAAAGAAAGAAGGAAGGAAGGAGGAAGGAAGGAAAGAAGGAAGAAGGAAGGAAGGAGGAAGGAAGGAAGGAAGGAGGAAAGAAGGAAGGAAGGAGGAAGGAAGGAGGAAGGAAGGAGGAAGGAAGGAAGGAGGAAGGAAGGCGGAAGGGTGGGGGAAGATGACCTCTCTCACCCTGCAACCCTCCCCATTTCTCCAGTGCTTCCCTGTTAGCCCTTCACAGTGTCCCACTCCCTTCTAGACACCTCTATGGATGTCACATTCTCCATGGATCCCAGCATCGCCTTTCCTCTCCCCCTCATCCCCTAATGGCTTATCTACTTTACTCAGTACCTGACTTTCCCACCCGAGTGTAAACATCAGGCAGCCAGAGCGCACACTGCCCTGGGTACTTAGGGAAATGAAAGGGGCGAGGTACAGTTTCCAGCAGGGCGAGTGAGCACTCCCTGTGTCGAAGCTTCTTTTCTAACATCCTGTAAGTTTGAGAGTTTGCTCATCCAATCATCCCGACATTGGTTGTATTCTCAGTTTTGGAGAGGCTATCGATAAGAAGGTTGCCTCTCAGGGGACAGAGTGTTGAGTGGCAGCACCTCCCGCACCGCCTGCTGGGCTGCTCCCTCTGCAGTCTTCACAGTTAGATTGGGTTGCTTTTGAGTGCATATTTGTAGAAGGCAAGAAAGGAGTCATGACACTGTTTTTCACACCTGTGGCCCTGGGGCCTCAGTGGACACTGGTAAGCACGTGAATCAGCATGGCTTAGGTTGTGTGCACATGCTGCTTTTGAGTAATTTCAGGGTTTTTTTTTTTTTTTTTTTTTTTTTTTTTTTTTCAGAACAAATCTGGGTAGAAATAGAAATTCCATATACATTGAGGGATATGGCTGTTTCCTGAATTTGGTATAAAATATGCATGTCTAGAGATGCTCATTGACTTAATAAAAGGAGAGAAGGAAAAAGAAAAGAAAGAATGGAAATAGGTAAAATTGGCATGGATTCGGTATAACACAGTACTTTGACTGTTGAGATGGCTAAAGTTTTGGAAATCCAAGTATTGTCAGAACAAGTGAGCTCTGTGGGCCTCCAGTTCCTAAGTGTTAGTGAGATTTAAAAAGTTGCCTAGACCTGGAGGAAGAGGAAGAGATACAGGCATTGTCTGTATCTATGTCAAGGAACCTTGCCTGGCAAAACCAAATAGCCATCTCTTTATTAAATAGTTTTCCCACATTGTTTGGTTGATGAAAGCTCTCTCTCTCTCTCTCTCTCTCTCTCTCTCTCTCTCTCTCTCTCTCTCTCTCTCTGTGTGTGTGTGTGTGTGTGTGTGTGTTGTCTTAGAGATGGAACCCAGGACCTTGCATATGCTAGGAAGCACTTTGAATGCTTTCGATGGAAAAAGTGATTGCTGACTCCATGGTCCACTTTCGTTATAATTTCCCTGTCTATGAAATGCAGAAGTAGAAACACAGATTCTAAGAAGTAGAATACATTAGTTTAGAATTTTCTCCCTTGAAACTCTACTGTAGGTTTTAATGTATTGTTATATTTTCATTTGTCATGTGTTTATTTTCCTAATAGAGAAAATGAATCAGTGTGTGTGTTTGGGAGGGGGGGCCTTGAAAGCAGTGACAGAGAATATTAAAGGGCCATTGCTCCAGTACTGTGCTCTGCTGTGGGTGAGGGCCGTGCTGGGGGACAGAGAGAGGGCAGCTCGTCCCATGCAGCATTTGGAGCAGGGCTGTGTTGTTGCTGGCATGCACAGTTTATCAAGGTGGCCGTGCTTTCTCTGTTCTTGTGTGAGCAGATTCTTTTCTCGTGGCATCATCCCTAAAGTACACGATAATGTGAATAACATTTTACATGGTGTGGTGCACTGTGACTAATGTAGAGATGCCTGAAACCGTGGGAGGATGTGCATAGGCTATATGCACATCCTGCCTTTGGTTTAAGGACCTGTACACTCATAGACTTCAGGGTTCACAAGCATCTTAGAAACAGCGCCCCACTGACGGGGAGGGGAACTGTGCTGCTTCAGGAAAACACCCGCTAGGATCAAAGCATAAACTGGCCTCTCTGTCTCTCCCCCTTTCTTCCTTCCTTCCTTCCTTCCTTCCTTCCTTCCTTCCTGCCTGCCTGCCTGCCTGCCTGCCTGCCTGCCTGCCTTCCTTCTTTCCTTCCTTCTTTCCTCTTTCTCCCTTTCTAATTAAAAAAAAAGCACTCAAACTTTCTAGAACAATAGAAATCATTGCTTTCTTTTCCTTCATCCTCCTCCTCTTCCCTTTCTCCTTTGTATCATATACAATCTTGTCAGCCTGCTTTAGGCTGCGGAAATGTGGACTAAGCTTATCTGAAAACTATTCCATAATGCTGCATCTTTTTCCACCTGGCTCTCTGGAATAAAGCTTTATCAGTTAGAGTTTGAAAGTGAGGTAATTTAGCAAAGGCCTGAAATTACACACACACACACACACACAGAGAGAGAGAGAGAGAGAGAGAGAGAGAGAGAGAGACTAGGGTGGTCCCAGGCAGGCTTCTTGATTGTTGGTCCAGACTTTCCTAATGAGCCAGGATAGATATTTATGTGGGTTTTCTTGTGATGTCCTTGACCCCTTTGTCTCCCAAATTCCTTATATGCACCCCACAATTATCTGTAATACAATTTAAGAAAACTAAAAGACGTAACCAAGCTTCCCTTAATATCAGATATGTCAGAGATCTCTATGAGCCTCTAAAACACCTTCAAATCAAAACACGTGCTGCATGTGTGACGATGCAAAGATTATGGGTCCACGGGGTTTTCTAGCAGGCCTGCGGCTCTGTATAGTTCTTCTGCCAGACTGTAGACGCAGTGGGGAGGATTCTGCTCGGGTCAGTCCACCAGGGTGGTTCTCTCCCCTCAGATATCAATCACGTGGTTACTGACATCCCACATGGACTGAGCAAGAAGAGACTGGCTGAACAGGTGGTTTCAACAGGCATTCAGCTCCAGTTACCATTGTGGGTCTTAAGGGGGGGGGGATGAAGCATAGGTTGCTACAAAGTAGCTATCTCCTTGCTGCATTAAGTTCTGGGTGGCACCCTAGCGCCCGCTGTTGCCTCGGATTTGGTTACTAGTCCCAGGGAGGAGGATAAAAGCCAGCATCAGGTGGGAGTCAAGTGCTAATGTACTATTTTGAGAAAGGCAGATCACATTTATTTTGGTTTTCTTGTTCTAACATTGAAATCTACCTCTGACCTCAGAGGAAATAATTAGCTATTTTATAAGCCATTAGTTGTGCTCAGTAGCATTTTAAAAGACAGAAATGTCTTATGTATTACTTTAGTGCCTTTCAAAAATAATTGAGGGAAGACACTGTGCTAACCACCTTTTGAAAAATAAATTCTAAAATCAGCAATTACCTTGCTGATATTTAAAGCTCTAAATAAAAACACCGCCTGCTGTTGCCCTAAGAAATACTTGGATCATGATATTTGAATCTGAGACTCTCTCCGTTCCCAGCTTTTCATACAGAACGGAGCACTTTCGATGGGAAACAGTGACAGAGGTAGGCCCTCAGTACTTGCCGAATGTTTGCAAACATCTTGAAATCTTTTTGGCTGAACAATTTACAGTATAATAGGAATGAAGTTTGTCTCTAGATAAGAGTCGTAACTGAATAGGGAGTATATTCTAGAAGACATAGTAGGAAATATGTCTTCCTCATAACAGTAATTTATCTAGAGAAGATGATGCTGCACTCAATGTGTAGGTAAATTTGGTGAGCCGAAGAAAAACATTTTTTACATAATGAAAGTACTGAGCCCCTTAATGTAAAGACAACTGTTACAAAGAAATAGGAAAAACATGCCCAGTAGTCAAGTGAGCAAAATGTAGGAACGGACAAATGATAATAACAGCCACAAAAATTAAAGTGGCCAGGAGTCACAAGATGAATCTTTGATTTCATTGCCATCGATAAACTGCAAATTCAGTGGAGGGACTGGCATCCATTTTCATAAGCTGTGGCTTTACAAAGCTCTGGTTTTGTTGTTGTTTTCCTTCTTCTTATCCTTGTTAACCCACTTGCCACCTAATCGTGCTCATCTCAACAAACAGCAACATTGTGCCCAGCTCCTTGATGCAGGATGTCTAGATACCTCTTCCTGTAGATGGAATCATTCCCTGCGTCTTTCTAGATACCTCTTCCTATAGATGGAGTCATTCCCTGCATCTGCCTAGATACCTCTTCCTATAGATGGAATCATTCCCTGCATCTGCCCAGATACCTCTTCCTATAGATGGAATCATTCCCTGCGTCTGCCCAGATACCTCTTCCTATAGATGGAGTCATTCCCTGTGTCTGCCCAGATACCTCTTCCTGTAGATGGAGTCATTCCCTGCATCTGCCCAGATACCTCTTCCTGTAGATGGAGTCATTCCCTGCGTCTGCCTCGTTTGCCCATGTACCAGTCCTCCTCATGCATTCCTCTGGTTCTCAGAGAGATAATCATCACAGTGATTGCACCACCCGAGGGAAGTGAGTTCCCCGGGGTGCAGCTGGTCACGTGGTGGTCTTTAGCGGCTTCTATTTGAAATGTGTGAGAGAAAAGCTAGGAGGGGCGTGGTAAAGTTGCCCACCTCTGAAGACTACTCTTTCTGGGCCCCCCTTTCGCCCAGCTTGATGCAAGTATTGTCTAAGTCTGCTCTGAAGATTCAATGTTAGTAAATCCAGAGGCTTCCAGGAACGATAACAAATGAAACTGATCCATACTTGGTAGTGTTGTTTTACACATTTCGCACCATGACTGGTGTGTAATTCTCAGCTCTTTGACATTAAGGCACTCCTCTACTGCTGTTTTGTCATGAGCTCATTAAACCATTTAATCAAAGGTCTGATGTAAAATGATTTAGGAACTAGTGGGTTAGTGGAACCGCTGCCTTTACTCGTTGAAAAGTGCTGCTGGCACTGACGGCACACGGCAGTAAGCAATGTTCCCAGATGCAGGCATCATGCGTGTGACTGAAAAGCACACGCTCAAAGGCGGTATAGTCTACTTACCTTAAATTTCAGGCGCCTGAGAAAACTTGCTACATTAAAAAAAAACAAAACAAAACAAAACAAAAATAAGCTAATATTTGCAGACAATTTCAGATGTATCAGGAATCCTTGTCAAAAAACATTAGATAATAATTTTCGTACACGTAAAGGGACTTAAGGTTAGCCATCTTTAGGCATTAGAATTTTACAGTCAATAATTTGTGGTCTTACCGTGATGTGGTAACGCAATTGCTATGTAAATGTGAGAGCGGGTAGATCAATAAGGGATTGATTATTTTCAAAAGCCTCATTTTGCCTTGTAGCTAACTGCTTAATCCTCTAAGTCAGAACTTTCCGTTTTAATTCTGATGCAGTGAAATCGGTTTAAATGGGCTGCATCCCTCCATGCCATCTCGCTCAGAGTGTAATGGATGCAGTGTGAAATTTTCTTAGCAGCCCAGTGGCATTGTTCACATTCTGCTTCTTCTGGTGTGAGGGAGGCCGGGGAGCCCCTACAGAGGAAGAGAGTGGCAGTCCCAGGCGCTCACGGGCCGCGCCCCCTGTGACTTGGGTTTCGGTGGCTTCAGCAGCAGTTCTTTGTGCTCTGGGTCACCCTTGGGTGTCTGGGCCCTGGTTTTATGACTCCGTTGCACAGAGAGGTACCCTGCGGCCAACCGCTCTTTACTCTTTACTAAGCTGATTCCACACTTCAATAAATGCGTTTCTCTTTAATGAAATGGGCTTTTCACTGTGATGACCCTTTCCTCTTCCTTGTCTCCGTTTCCTAGGGGTCAGTGAAGTCCCCAACACGTAAGACTTCTCTTCCATCTCCACGGTTTGCCATTCGTGAACTGCCAGGCCCATGCCAAAGTCTCCATGTGTTTTAAATTGATCTTGTTTAGTTTTCCCAGTTATCACAAATGCCGTGACTCCTAAAGCCACTTAGGGAATGGAAGGGTTAATGTGATCTATGATTTTATGTGAAAAAAATAAAAACTAAAAATCCATCAATAAGGGAATTCAGGGCTGGAACCCAAGGTAGGAATGTGGAGACAGAAACTGTGGAAGAACACTGTTGGCTGGCTCAGTCTCTGGCTGGCGCATTCACAGACTCACCTTAGCTAGTACAGGTCAGGACCGCCCGTCTAGGGATGGTGATGCACAGTGTGCTGGTCCTCCCCTCCTGCATCAACTAATAATAAAGATAGACCTCCACGGAATGCTTGTGGGCCAGCCGGTCCTAGGCATTTACTTAATTGAGGCTTTCCCTCTCAGTGGACTCTAGAATGAGTCAGACTGACCTAGGATACTAATTAACACATATTGGGGTTCTATGGGCTTAATGTTCTCCTTGAGGAGAACTTCACACACCAGCGACACTGGAAATCACATCTTTGACCTTTAAATCAGACTCATGTTCATCGTCAGTAATCCTTCTTACTCTTCCAACCCAGAGGCGATCAATATTCGGGGCAGAGAGCCAATGTTCAGTTAGGGGTCAGGGTTCCCTTTCTAGGAAAATCGTTACAGTTTTCCATAAAATTGAAGCAGTGTGCATCGTGTCTCACATGAGGAGATGGTGATGGGTAGTAGGGGTATAGTTGCTAACAACCCATAAACAAGAGACTCACCCTCGAGGACTCTGAACGGCATGAGCAGAGCCTTTAGCAGAGGCCGAGGGAGCTAGAGTGTTTGGCCTTTGTGCTACGGGCAGCGCTTGGGGATATAGAAGGGGTTTGCTCTTATTAACGGGATATGATGTGGAAAGAACTCCACAGCTGAGCATCTTTGTACACAGCGGGACAGGGGTAGGATCACTCCTCCATGGAACATACCGCTAAAAAGTCATTGTCATGAGGGTATGAACCACGGTCTGGAAGCTGCAATCTCGCCGTGGGTGGCACCTTGGGGCAAGTGGGGGCTGAGAAACTACTGAGGGAACTTTGTGATGCACAGTGAGAAACGGTGAAAAGGGGGGTATTACGATGGGATTCCAGCGCTTGGGGCTCTGAATTCTGTTCTCTGTGAAAAGGACTGGTGAAGTAAGATCTGCAGAGTAGTGGCCTGACTTGACCTCTCTAGGAAGCAGAGCCTGCCGATAGGCGTCTAGATGCTGCTGAAGTGCAGTGTGCTTAGAAGCACAAGGAGGTGACTTTAATTTGTGACTGCCCACCATGTCCCTGTAAGCAAGGATGGTTAATACTTACCAGCTTCTGTTGGTGCCAGAGACTACTTTGATTTTGGGGAGCCTGTCAGTATAGAAGAGGGTAGATCTTCCAACCACCCGAGGGCAACATTGTGAGCATCTCAAGGGAGGAAGTAGACTGTGCCTTTAAAGGAGATCTCAGGAAAGCTGAAAGTGAGTTTCCCTCGAGTGTATATTCTGGAGTTACTGTTTTAGCGTTCCCAGTATATCAAGTACATTTGCCCAGTGATAGCCTCCTCACTGGCTTTTGGACAAGAGCTAACTTTTAAGCTTTCCACACTCCCTCGGAGCCATTCTAGCCTAGGGTTCTGTGGTATGGCTTGCAAATAGATGTATTTGGAGTTAATGCTAAGATCCTTCAACTATCACCACGTAATGACCCAGTTAAAGGTTTCTTGGTTGTCTTATGTACAGAGCTGTGGACATCAGATATTTGTGTTCAAGGAGTTAATTCAAAAGTACATGACGTGGCTGGTCACTGCTGTTGTTATTTCCGGAGTCTCACTATGTCTTCCACTCTGGCCTAATATCTGTCGTCCTTCCACCCCAGTCTCCCAAACGAGTGCTGGGATTACAGGTATTTCCCCACACCTCACTTAGCAACCACCGTTCATCAAAGAACTGGACAGTGGAAAGGACCTACCTAAGAATTACTGGAGCCCAGAGTGACAGGTTAAAAGCCCAAGGGAAGTGGAGAAGAACTTCCATTTCAGAGTCCAGTCTGGTCATTTCAGGCAAGAAGGGAGGAGGAAAAGAACAGAGAAGAGGGGACAAAGAGAATCCTAGAGGGGACGGGGACGTCATGGGTCAGGGGCAGACGCGTTGTCGGTGAGGAAGAGAGGCAGTGGTCGGAGGCTCTTCCCAGCTCCATGGGAACACATGCATCACGCCTCTGACTTCCCGGCTCCATGGGAACACATGCATCACGCCTCTGACTTCCCGGCTCCATGGGAACACATGCATCACGCCTCTGACTTCCCAGCTCCATGGGAACACATGCATCACGCCTCTGACTTCCCCCCACCTAGGAGAATCTAGCACATTTCTGGGTCTTGCCATGCAGCTGACACCTTGATAAACTGTTCTGTCGTCCCTGACATTTTTCTGTGACCATCGGAGTCTGCTGGTCACATCATGTCCAACATTTACCTTTATTGGAGTATCTTAAAACAAGTAAGATTTAGTTGCAAAAATTGTAATACCTTTTACATCAACCTTTCTATGATTTAATAGAAAACTGCATTTATACATGTGTGGGCTTGAAAATCAGCCCCTTCTCTTCAGTTTTTTTTCCCCCTCTGATAATTTGACTTCTTTGAACTTGAAATGGAATTTGGTCATTTCTCACCAAACACTAAATAAACTTAAAAAGTGAATTATTGTTTGTTTCTAAAAAGAAGCGTCGGAGTACATTTTTACAATTTATTCTTTTTAATATGTGCAGAAAAGAATTAAATTCGTATAGGTTACTCTTCCAGGCAGGTTAAAGAATTTAGGCATGTGGAATGTGCCAGCTGCATTATTGGAAAATAAATAAGATACATTATGCTGGTTTATCTCCCCTTGTCATTCTTAATGTTAGGTTAAGATGGATATTTCCCTGCAGGATTAAGTTATGTAAATATTTCTATAGTTTCTTCCTTAGAAGATATTGAATCGTTTGAATAATACTGTTGCAGCTCCCTTGTGAATGGGAAGAGGGGCTTTGTGTGCCTAGTGACATCAGCGTGCCAGCAGTCCCAACATTAACACATCACCTTTGAAACGGCATGTCCTACGGCATGTCCTAGGCTGGTGAGAAAGCTCGGCTGCTAAGGTCCTGATGTGTAGCATAATGACTAGAGCTCAATCCCGGGGGCCATGTGGTGGGAGCAGAGGATGGACTCCTGCAAGTTGTCCCAGGACCTCCCACATGCACACTGAATGAAGCATGTGCACACCCACACATGCACACACAAATGTCATAAAAACGGCACACTGTGTTTAAACTTGCCCAAGAGATTCGGAATCAGCTTCATATTGCAATAGCTGTTCAATCTGAAAGTCTGAATGGAGGAGTCAGAGGTTTTTTTTTTTTCTTTTCATCACTATAAAAAAACAAACCAATCCAAATTATGTACATTTAAGATCATATGAAAAAATCCATTTATGTGGAGCTGATATTTAAAGAATAGAAAATAACCTGAGAATACAGACAACTACATTTTCTAAACTTTCCATGAGCATGTAGCTGACGTCTTGGTCCTTGAACCACACCTGCCAACATGGTGGCTATTGGCACACAGGGACAGTCCCAACTGGGTTTTGCTGTATTTTAAAATATGTATCAGAATCTCTGTCCCAATCAAAGAATTCACAGTCCTGGGAATAGTTTTCATATTTATTAGATATTGGTATATATAAAATAATTTAATGTCTGCCATATATAGATGAGACAGATATGTGTGTGTGTGTGTGTGTGTGTGTGTGTGTGTGTATCACACAATAGAAAATTAAAAGCCGTATATGTAGTGTACAACCTAGCCTTCGCCATCTTCCAGGGGACAGCAGTTTCTGAAGACTAGGAAAACTAAATGGGTGGTACACAAATGCCACCATTTGTATCTAGGCATTCAGAGTTATAATTCAGAGTTAATGTAAAGTAGTTCATTTAAGGAAAAGTAATTCAAATTGTGTCCTCTAGATAGCCAGGCTTAGATCATTAAATCCCCTTCTCTGAAAGGAGCATTTTGGTCTAAGGCTTTGACTTGAGAGACCAATAAAGTATGAAGGGATCATTTACTTTCAAACAAAAGAAATTGTTTCCAGTCCTTATTTAAAATCATGGTGCTTTCTACTAGAAATACTCAGAGAAGTTCAGAAGCTTACAAGATTTTCTGGGGAGAAAAACATGACCACAGGATAAATATTTTATGAGGATACACTTGGGAAAGTTGGGGCTTCCCCAGTTGAAAAATGTAAAATTAAGCAACTAAGGGGAAATGATAGGGTTACAGTAGTTGATGATTTTTATCCCCAAGGACCCAAGCTGCATGACTGATTGAGAATAGGTATGAAAATTTATCTATGGCAAGTGGCCATGGCCAAGTCACCAGATCCCACACTGTGACAGGTCTTAAGACTCTGAAGTCAGTGGTTGAAATGGTTAGCTACCTTAACATTCAGACACTTAATCCTGAGGGCATTATGAGTTCTGGCTCCTTATACAAGGGCACACACAAGTTTCCACAATGCTGACTTATACCTTGTTCTAGAGGGTTTTGGAAACAACTTCTCAAATTCCAAATTACATATGCAACAGGAAGCTGAGAGCTCCTTACTCTACATGTAACGAAGATTAAATTTCAAAATAGCTTCTCATATATTTAAATAATACAGAATCATTAAGAACATTCCAGAATTTCCCCGTGCTTCATCCATGGACACCTCCCTGGTATACTTGATTTGGTTCGCATCTGCTGACTTAAGTATGAAAAATTTTTAATTTTTTCATGTCCTCTTGTGCCAGTTCCCCAGAACAGCATGTGACATTTGATGATGATAGCTTGTTAGATCCCCTTAAATCCAGTCAGATCAAAAACATGGCCCCCATCCCAATTAAGGGATTTGTCTAACCAGTTCCAAAAGACTAGTGTTATGATAATTTTAATAGTGTAACAAATTTCCACTCAAATGCCACCAGATACAGAATGCTTGCCTAAGTCTACACCAGTATGTATGCCTGCATTGGGATGTCAAAAAATAGAAATGCGTGCAACCTGTACTTTTCATTCTACTTTACAAAGTTTAGTAATGAGTTTTTATTCATTCGGTAACTTTAAAAGTAGAATATTTTAATCTGTGGGAACTATTAGCATCTAATATTTAGCAAGCGACCAAATACTTTTCAGTAACTGCATTATAAGCAATTAGCTAAAAAAAAAAATATTTCACACCAGTGATGAGTGAAATGATGGAGTGAAGGGGTGAGGAGAAACTCAGTGGGGATAAAGCTGAGAGGTGATGATGTGATTGTTGTAACTGAAAATAAAAAAAAAAAAAAAAGCTTCTATTCATAATAACTTCCAACCTGGAAATACACGACTGCCTTAAGTATAGCTTTGCCTCAAAATAACCACAAAGGTGCTTGTCAAACAGAAAGGAAAATGAGTGTTTTATGCTTCTATTTTATTTTGTCTCACGCCCACCACCTAGAGCAACCTTCCTAGAGCTGCAGACTTTTATCAAGTGAAGTTTGTTCTTGAGTTCACGACTCTTAAAACGGTGCCTAATAATAGCAGAAATTAAAGGAGTGGGTGGAACCCAGTCTTCTTCACTTCTTAGACTCATCCGTTTGCTCCTAAAATACTGAGACCTCAGGGTCCCTGCATGATTTAATTCTGTCATTAATTCAGTGTCCAAATTCCAACTGTGACATTTTTTTTTCTTTCTCAAGGGGACATCCCCTGGAATCCTGCTCCTGGATGAGAAATCTCTTCCTGTGGGATGTTTGCTCTCTCCCAAGACAGTGCCAGCCAAACTTGCTCATCATTTATAGCAAATCACAGTCCCGCTTCTTGTCATTTCCCAGTGTTCTGTATCCTGGAGGTATATAAATGGCCTGCTATTTGTCCCACATACCTGCTCCTTGACTATGTGAGGGCGGGTAATAGTTCCTTCTTCCTCTGACTCACAAACCATCTCCTGACACTCCATCCATTGGCGTCTGGCAAATTCTTGTATAGTATATTGCCTTTAGCAGTTCCCTACACTCGGGCACCCAATCATCCTTGTCCTCTTATCTTCCTCCTCTGAATGGTTTCTCACAGTGTGAAACACGCTTCCAAACACGAGGATCTGAGTGCATCCTGTTGCCTTCTTATGAATAATATGGAAGATTCATACATTTAGGATGATCTTCTAGGTTGGCTATTCTGAAATAAGTATGTTGATTTTTGGTTTTTGTTTTGGTTTTTGTGAGGCAGGACTTACTAGTAGCCTAGGCAGGCTAGTCTGAAATTCAGAGAGCCATTTGGCCTTCTTTCAGACTGTTGTGGTTAAAGGCATGTGCCACCATGCTTGGATAAGAACATTCTGTATACAAGGAACCATAAAGCTAAACACCTAAGAAATTTTAATGAGTAAATTGCTTCATGTTCTTTTGGTGTTATGAATATTTTGGACTCAAGATAACCTCATATTTATCTGAGTTAATTTTTATTTAACTATTTAGCCTTTTGGGTTATTATTGCCTCTTAGATATCAATTTATATAGTCTCTGTGTTTTATCCCCACGATTCTCCTATAATATTAATAGATGTATATTCATTCATTAATATTAAGACACTCTAACACCAATTGATAGAGATGTGGTTAATTTGAATTCCCTTCTATGAAAGAGACCTCACTGAATTCTATTATTGTTCCATCAATGGCTCAATGTTTAATGGTGGGCTCTACCAACATACATTTGCAACACTGCAGAAATAGATATTAAAATGTTACACTAAATCTGTCAGTGAGGCTGCTTTCCAAAGCACATCCCTGCATGTCTAAAGAAAAGATAAAGTTAGGTAAAATCATCAGATATCTTTAAACCAAACCATTGGAAAATGATAACTCTGCACTGCACTACCGAGCTAGCTTGCAATATACTCCCCCCAGCACTTGATGGACACTGTAAATGACAATCCGTTGAATTCTGAATTTTCTATTAGCCCACTTACCATACAGAAATATCAGTGACTAATTATCTGGGTGGTACTCATAGATCAGTGAACATTTTTAGTTTTCTCATTTGTCTGTTACCTTACTCTTCAGTGTTACGCCTTCTTAATTACAGAGGAGAGCATGCAGTCTGGTGAGGAAGAATGGTGTCCATTGACCAATAGTTCCTATATGCTAGATAGATATCTTATTTGCGCCTATGAATACACAGACCTTTCTTACTGGATCATGGTTTTGAATAGATAACAACTAAACTAATAAAATTATAAGGATATTGGCAACAATCAGAGAGAGAGAGAGAGAGAGAGAGAGAGAGAGTCCGTAAGGGAAGTGGAACTTAATTAGGGCCATACAGGCAGAACTTTTGTAAAGGACACATTTAGGAACCTGTTGTCCAATGGATGAGAATGAGCCTGGTAGACAGGAGGGACAGGTACTGCAGACAGAGGGAGCAATAACATCTTGACAGAATTTTGTTCTCAGAAGAATTTTTGTCTCAGAAGACAGGTCAATAGAGATAGTTTGGCAGACTATGTAGTGTCACTGTGGAGTATGATGAGGGATGAGGACAACTGGGAGTCAGCTAATACACCCTGTAGCTTGTGCTAATAGTTACATGGTTCATTCCGTGAACAATGGAAAGACATTGGAAGTAATACAAGTTTATTCTTATGTCAGGAGACTCGTGACTTTTCTTGGTTGAGGCAAGTACAGAGGACCAAAATCTGATAGAAGAGTATGAGAAATAAAGGAAGACAGAGGAGGCGGAAGAGGAACGCCCAGAGTCTGCTGTAGGGATAGAATCAAAGACCCACAAGTCAGGATAAGGAAAAAGGACAAACTGATGGCAACACCCAGATTTTGACTTGAGCTGTTGACCGAGGGTACTATGTACTCTCTCAGAAAAGACTTGAGGAGGAGATGTAGAATGGGCACAGTGATGACATAATGGATACATGACATGCTTTATGCGTACGTATTCCTTCCTGTAAACATTTATTGTGGAGGCAGGCACTTATAACAGACTAGCAAACAAAATGGTCGGAAATCTTGATCTTCATAGATGACCCATCCCCAAGATCACAAGTGCTGGTCTGAATAAGAAGGAAGAAGGGAAGACGTGTCTGCATGAACGCAGCAAGGGGGTTGGGTATGATTTCAAGTAGTGTATCTGAGAGGGTTTCCTCAAGAAATCCATACCTTAGCAGAGGCCGGTGGTGCTTCAGCAGGCTAGGGACAGTGAGTCATAGTGTGCCTCTGTAGACTAGATGTGCCTCTCATGTGACCCACCCAGTACTCACCTAGAAACTGGGAAAGAAAGGAGAGATGCCTTTCCAGCTGCTTGTTTCTGGAAATGAAGAGAGTTCTCTGTTATCTTTCTTAACAGTGAGAAATAAGCCCAATCTACCCAGCCTTGAACAAACGGATAGCTTTAAAGAAGAAAATGACAGGAAAACAAAGACCGTACTTGCATGGTGGTAGAAGCAGACTTACAGTGTCATATAAAGAGTGATGTATCAAATTTCATTCACAATTAAAAGCAATATAACGAATGCCTGGGGAGTAGGTAAATATTAAATACTGGTACACAGAACACAGAATGGTCCCTACTACCTCCTAAAGGCATCCCTAAGACCCCATAACTCAAGTTGTAAGAACAAAGACAGGGAGTCATGGAAGGTTATTTTCTTAAAGTAATTTATCATATCCTTGCTTCGTCAATACATGTATATATATTGACATCATAAGAAAAGTAGAAACTATTTTTGCAATCAATCCTGAAGTAATAAGCTGGGCATGTTTCATTATTAGCTTCTGTTACAAACATAAACATATATATTTACAAGTATGACAAGAAAGCAAACATATTGGTGTTTCTGGTGTTTTCTTTCAGACTAGTTATTATTTGGAGTTGTCGTCTTAGGAAATAACATAATAAAAATATTGATATACAGAAATATATTAGGATACATCAGTACCTGTGTATCCAGGGACTGCAGACAGAGTGGGATAAAACCTGGGTGTGGTGTTCTGAAAAAAATAACTGTTAATTTTAAAATATCACTACATTCTGCTCTAAACTAATTTTACTGTATTTTCAGGGGCACATAAGATCTATCAATTGATGCAGACTAATATAATTACAGACATATGAATACATATCATAGTATGTTCTTTGATGACAAAATTTCCCCACTAGTGCATATAAGTGAAACACTCATCTATATAATTAATAGAACTTTAATAATTTCTATCTTCTTATGATTTGTATAGACAGACAGACACACACACACACACACACATACACACACACACCCAATTAGTAAACAGTGACTCCAGGAAAAGAAACATTTTGTATTTTGAAGTCTTTGGAACTTCATTGTGTCCCTCTGTTTTAAACCCATCCATGACAGTTGATGCTACCCATACTCTCTTAGATGTGTGGCCCTATGCCAAAGCATGGTCAATCCACCAGGGGCCACATCCTTAAAGAAAGCTGGTTCTCCCTGCCCCCGTGGTTATCCATCGCCAGTATCTTTGTAGCCAGGGATGTGACTTGATGCCTACCTCCCCTTTCGTGCAGGCCTTTGTGTGACTTGAGCTGGCCCAGGTCTCCCATATGCTGTCTTAACTGCTCTATGAATTCCCGTGTGCAGCTCTGCCCTTCTGCATCCAGAAGGTGCGGTTTGCTCGCAGTCATCGGCTGCCTCTGGCTCCTCAGCGATGATCAGTGAGCCTTGGAAAGAGGGGTCATGATACAGAGGTCCCACCTAGGGCTGGGCATTCTGTAGTCTTACCCTCTGCACCTTGGCCAGTTGCATCCCTGATGGCAGCTGAACAGGGAGGAAATGGAAACAGCTTGGATATCCGTCAGCTGATGTGTGAATCATGACAAGGTGACACTTTACACAATGGAAGATTATTTAACTCTTTTATTGGGGGGGGCAGGGTTGGAGACAGTTTCTCTGTATTGCTTTAGAGCCTGTCCTGGAACTCGCTGTGTAGACCAGGCTGGCCTCGAACTTACAGAGATCAGCCTGCCTCTGCCTTCTGAGTGCTGGGATTAAAGGTGTGTGCCACCAATGCCCAGCTGGAATATTATGTAACTCTTAAGAAAAGCAATATTCATACTAGAGAGATTGCTCAGCAGTTAAGAGCACTGGCTGCTATTACGGGGTGCCTGGGTTCAATTCCCAGCACCTGCATGGCAACTCACAACCATCTGTAACTCCAGTTCCAGGGGCTCTGATCCCCCCCCTTTTTTTTTTGTTTTGTCCTCTATGAGCCCCAGGTACACATGTGGTATATAGACATGCTTGCAGGCAAAACACACACATGAAAATTGATTAACGCTTAACAAATGAAACTCACAAGTTAGTGAACAGAGCTGGACAAAATCATGCTGAGTGAGGGAAAGCAGACGGCAAATCTTTTCTCTCAGTTGTGGATGTTAGCTTCAAACCATGCGTGCCCAGATGAAGGTGTTCCTACAGAAGTAAGGTTAGGGGTGCTCTCTTATGCTCTCTTATGATGATTCTGAAACAATCTCCCCACTTTTTATCTCTACATCTTCTGATTTCCTCCCTTATTGCCTCAGGCACCTAGAGTAATTAATAGGGCATTATTAAACAATGAATTTTACAAACCAAAAATATGTAAAAGTGCATTGTATGGTTTTTGTCTGACCAGTCTCAGGCTTAGGTTTTCTTATGAAAACAAAACAACAACAACAACAAAAAAAATAGGAAATGGAAAATTTTCTACTTCATTTGGTGAATAAATTTTCTAATGCTATCAGGAGACAAAGTAATTTTAATGCTAGTATAATTTAATATTGAAATGAAAGGTGGTTTTCATCAGAGAAATAGCTCATACCACCCGGAGCTGGTGACAAAGCAAGACTGGGCATCCGACTTCTCCGCTAATCCCTTCAGTCCTGTACGGCTACATTTGAGAAAAATTTAATGCTGTTATTTACATGAACACAGTGTCCTCACTAATCTAAACATTGCTGTGACAAATGACCAAAATTTCACATACCTTTGTGCTATATCACATTTTTGTTTATATTGGTTGGCCTTACTCTCGTCTTTTCTAAAGAGGCTATTCCCTAGACTCCAGCACATAGAATGTGCTTGTGCTTAGCTGGGCATGTGTAAAACGGTGCCCACTAGTCCCATAACAGCACCACGGTTCCCCTTCTTAGAATATACCCCACCAAGTCCTGAAATCAAGCGCATAAGTCCACTTTTATACACCTGTGTTCATAACAACACATTTTACAAAAGCCAGGCAACACAAGCCGCCTAAGTGTCAGTCAAAGATGAGTGGATACATAAAAAGGGGATGCCTGACAGCAGTGGGTAGCATCAAGCCCTAGAAATATGAGAAATGCTCACATGATAGAGGATAAATGAACATTGAAGACTCAGGAAATGAACCCATGTCAGACAGCTGAGCATTGCCTTAGTCGTGGTCGGATTCCTTAAATAATACGGTCTACTGTGGACACTGGTGACTAGTAATGGAGAATGAGTGCTCAGTGGGTGTAGTCTCAGTCTGGGAAGATGAAAGCATCCTGGAATTGGGTGCTGGTAATTGTTGCACAAAGCTGAAGTCCTTGTTGCCGCAAGCTCCACACTTAGAAAGGATGAATTGTAACTGTTAAAGTGTCTCCCTAGTACCTGTTTGAACATCCTTGTACTTCTGGCTGCACCATGCTTAGGATTTATCTAGAAATGCCTATTGCCTGTGTCTGTTGAGTCCAGTGTGTTCTTCAGTTAACTTCTCAAAGTGAACACAATTTATGTTGTAACTTAAAATCCAAACTCATCTGAGTTAAAGAGGAAGTCTTGGAACTGGTTAAATATAAAATAGAATAAAGGAAATGTAACAGATATATTTGAAAAAAAAAATTTAACCAGAAGACTGTGTAGGTCTTATTAGTTGTCAATGCCCACTCTAAGGATCAAGGGTATGCTTATATCTTAATTAAAGCATGATCTGCAACTTAGGAATTAAGAACACAGATGAATGCACTTGATACCATTAGTCTGACAAAAAAAAAAAAAAAAAAAAAAAAAGCCTGCCTAAATGATGTCTCGACACTTCCACATCAAAACTAGTGCACAAAATGGTCACACCTGTGTTACTTAGTAAAAAAAAAAAAAGTAGCAACAACTCAAATGTCGATTGGTTAATAAGTGGATAGACTGGAATATTATTCTTTCATAAACAGTAGTGGAACAGATACATGTCATGATGTAGATGGACCTTGAAAACTTCCGGCTAAGTGAAAGAACCCTGATGTAAAAGGTTATTATTGGTTGCTTTTATTACTCTTTACTCTTTTGGGGGCCCACGCCCAGCTCCTAAACAATCACACACAGAGACTTATTCTTACTTATAAATAATGCCCGGCCTTAGCTTGGCCTGTTTCTTGCCAGCTCTTCTTAAATCATTCATCTCTTTTGCCCCTGGACTTACGTCTTTCTCATCTCTGTATACCTTCCGTTCTTTCCTTTTCTGCGACTGGATGCGTTGCTGGGTGCCTGCCCCCTGCTATCTGCTCCCTCTGCTTTCTCAACCCTCACTCTCCTCTTCCCAGATTTCTCCTTCTGTTCATTCCCTCTGCCTGCTTGCCAGCCCCGCCTGTCCTTTCTCCTTACTACTGGCTGTTCGGCTCTTTATTAGACCAATCAGGTTTTTCAGCAGGCAAAGCAAGGCAGCTTTACAGAGTTAAACAAATGCGGCATATAATCACGCAACTCATCTTTGAATCATTAAACAAATGCTTCCCAGCAAAAACAAATGTAACCCATCTTAAAATAATATTCCACTAGAAAAGGTCATGTATTCCATGGCCCCTATAATATGACATGCACAGACTAGACAAACCCATAGAAACAGAAAACTGATAAATGGTTGTGTGGGTTTGAGAGAAGGCTATGGAATCATTTGAGGAAGGGCAGTGGAGGGGGCTGATACAACATTTGGGACTAATCAATCATGATGGCTACATCCCTGAATGTATCAAAATGGCTCTATTCTGCACTTTGGAAGGATGACGCTAGCAGTAATTATGGAGCTTTGTGTCGCTAAAATAAGGCCCACCTGTGTGTTTCTGAACAAAAATTCAGAGTTCTGTGGGTTAATAATATGAATTCATATTGATAGTGTATTGAACAACATAATAAAACTTCTAGAAGTTTCCTCTAAAGGCAAGGACCATTATGGTAGTTGAACCTGTGATAGGAACTGAAGACTTGCTAAAGCTTAAAGCCCGTCTTGTTCCCACAGTGAAGGAGCATCCTGTAAGCAGCTCCAAAACACAGCTTGTGCGTTCAGTAGAGTTGGCATAGGGAGTGGTCGGGAGGCTAGCCACTGCCTGCCTCCCCCCATCCCCCCCACACACGCGTGCACACACACACCTGACCAGGTAGAAAGGGGGAGGGATAGTGGGAATGGGGAGGGGTTAAGAGAGGGCAAAGGAAGGAGAGGGAAGGAAGGAGCTGAGGCTTTAGGGCAAGTGCTGGCTTATTTAAGAAAGTTGCATCAGGTTGCATTGTGGCCTTCAAAAAATGAAGGCGAAACTGTGATAAATGATTTTTAAAAGTAGGGAAAGGGATGAACAAGAAGCTGTATCACTGATGTGCCGTGCTGTCAAAGTGCACGTGTTTAGCACTCGCCGCGTCTCTCTCTGTGTGTGGTGGTAGATCCCTGAGACACACTCGATCCTTATTACATCTTAGGTGTGAAAATAATGTTGTCCTCTCCGAAGGGCAGCCCCGGATTTTCAAGGTGAAAGGAAACAGTGCTTGCACTCTTTCAAAGTGACACAAGGATTGTTAGAATCCTCTCTATGGGACACGCTTCTTGAGAAGACAGACGTTTTAAAGTTTATACAAGGTATTGTGTTCCTATTTTGAAAAGGACATGGTAATAAAAAAAAAATAAAGGCTTATACTTGATTTCTGCCCAATGTTCAATTTCATTTCATTTTTACAATGTGTTTTATGAGAGTCAAAAGCTAAAACAAAAGCAGCTCGTTTTGAACATGTGACTCTGAGCTCAGAGACAGTGTCAGGAGCCACTCACCTCCCAAACACACCAACCTCGCTCAGGCTGGCAGGAGATGAAGACACCCAGTTGAAGGGAAGGCAGCTGACAGTTGATAGCTGTTGCAGTGGCCATGTTACCACCGTCCTCTGAGCCCCAGTTTCCAACAGGACAATGTTAAAAGGGTTGGGTGGCAGCTGCACACACAGTGCCTGATGTTGAAGAAAAGGACCAAGGCTCAGGGAAGCTGGATCTTTTAAAACTCTGTTTTCCAAGGAAGTCTTCTGTACAAACATCCTCCAGAAGACAGCCTGACTCCGAGGCACCAAGATGATTGTAGAAAGTCTAGGAACCCGTAGAGAATGGTCTCTCAGGAGCAGGATTTAGGTTCTGCTTCTTATTGTGCAAATACACTATTAAAAGCATTTAATGACCCATTTTTGCTTTGAACTATTTTCTGTTACGTTCTTCTAACACAGACTCATCTGAAGCAAGTTAGGAAGGTAGTCTCAGTTTGACAGTGGAGGGAACTGCCACCAGGGGCCTAAGTGACATACACAGATGCTCCGGAGGTATGGCCATAATAGTAATCCGTTTGAATATTGTTATTTTTAGAATATGACATGTAGACACTTTGGAGTTTTCCTTTTGCCTACACAAAAATTACTGCTCTCTTCTGAAAGGGAATAAGAGATAGTTTGTTCTGGAGCCACGTGAGTGGCCAGTAACCCAGGAACAAGGATTTAGGTTCCTTCTAATCCCATGTTCCAATGGGGAAACAGTTTCATCAAGTTTTGTCATTCTACAGAACCAAGAGTCATAAATCAAGGCAGGTTTAAAATACATTGGTGTGTACACCAGAAAGGCAAGACTTTGCTTATAGGTTTGGTTGTGATCCTACCTTTAACAGCTGAGCCATCACTCCAGCCCAAGGCAAGACTTTCTATAGGCTCGAGATGCTATCTGGTAACGTCCTTAGCTTTTGGATTGGTGCAAGTTCATGACTATTAATTGATCCCCGAAGGTTTTTATCTGTTAGTCACAAAATGTTAGTTCAAGCACAGAGGTGCCTGTTCAGGAGCGCTAGAACTAGTTCAATATGAGGTAGAACTAGTCTTTGGACTTGTAACATTCCAGCTTCCCCATAGTACTCCTGTGGTATGAGTCAGCCCGTCTCTGTGGACACAAGTTCTTTCCAGTAATTCTCATTCTATGTGTGTGATACTATTTGTTTGTTAACACATTGCTTAATATTGAAATATTTCCATGAGAGAGAAAGCTCAACCCGTTAAAAGATTCCAGAAGCACCAAGTTCACATTAGACCAACTGGCTTTTTGTCCAGTGATAGAAACGCATTCCCACCCAACTGACAACCTTGTTTTTAAAGGGTGTGTAGCGGTTTCCTAAGAGCATAACTACTAAGGTAGACAGTGGTCTGTGGTAGTAAAAACGGAGGTACCTGGGCACCTCTGGCATGTTTTTTTCTCGGTCAGTCCTAAGTGAGGCTTTGCGGAAAGTTGGAATCCAGCTTTTCACTACCCGCCCCTCTTCCTCAGAGCATTTTCCGCGTTGAATATAGTGTCCAACACGTTCTTGTACCGTTTTCAAATTCCATTTTAGCATCTCTGTCCCCAGACTGTGATGTTCGTTCATTGACACCATGCTCCATCACTGTGGCTAACACACACTTACTTGGTAAATATTTATTGGAGAGTTAATGCATTTTAGCATCACCAGCAATTCTGTCTGAATCTTTTTCATACTTATTTCAGAGCATATGAACATTAGAACAGCGTGAGTAATTTGAGAGCGCTTTTTGGTATTAATTGAAACATGTGTTGCTTCTTTTCGTGCTGTTAACACCCTTCTTGGTTCTTAGAGCAGTCTGAGGTATTGCAACTCTGAGATCTTTAACAGCAAATCTTTGCCAAGCCATAAAAGCAGACACAGAGGCGTAAAGATGATATTCGCAGGCTTCTGTGATAGGTAGAGCGACGGCTAAAATGAACGGTGTGGCACTCATTTGCTTCATTATAAAAATAGTGGTTTTGGTTCGGCCATGTATTTCGGCCATGGTTGATAGGTATTTGCTTGTCTCAGGATGCAGGCAGGGAAATAGAGTATGGCCTCGCAACATTCACGCTCTGAAAATGCCAGGAGATTCACTAGTGGTCAGTGCTCCAGCTCTTCAGTTATCATCACAATCAATTCCAACCTCTTCCTTCTTTTTGAAAGAGTCTCCTATGCAGTGGTCTGACTTTACACTCACGACGTAGGCAGGCTGATCTTGAACCTCTGACCCTCTTGCTTCTCCTCAGAGTGCTGAGAATACAGGTGTGAGGTGTCGCGTCCAGCGCTTTGGACTGTTCTCATTACCCATGAAGGACGTCTCTGCCATCCATCAGTAACCCACTTCTTTACTGAAAGAAAGCCTTCCATTGGCTCTGGAATAAATGGCGTTACTCCCAAGGGCCCTCACTGTTGCAGTTCCTGCCTCCAGGTCTGCGTGTTCTGGACGTTTAACACGAACGGCACAATACAAGGGATTACTTCCTTTCTTTCATTGAGCATAATGTTCCTAAGGTTCACCGAGGTGCCGGTATGAGTCAGTGATTTACCTCCTAAAGGCAAACAACATACAGTGTGTGCCTTCATCCACTTGCCAGTGATGGGCTGAGTGTTTCTTCCTCTTGAATCCTAAGGAGCATGCTGGAAAGCAGGGTCATGCATTTGTTTTTAGCATGAAGATGGTTTTAATTTCCTGTGAGAAGGCACCCAAGACTAGAATTACTGTGGCAAACAGTAGTCCTGTGGCTAATTATTTGAAGAAGGGTCCAACTGCTACTGAAGGAAACTTGGCTCTGAAGTTAGAGGTGGTGTTTGCAAACAGTTTTGCATTTACACTTTTAAGGATAAATGTATAAGCCTCCTTTTGACTATCTAACTCGTCGCTTGGCTAACCATCGATGGTGATTTTTGCTAAGTGAGTTGAAGATAGGGTCGGTTAATTTTTTTACCCTCACGGCAGTACTGAGGGCAGAGTCTGTCCCCACACTGTTCCACCTGAGCTGCTGGCGTTGGTTTATGCACTGCTATCTTCAGACTACAACTTCATAAATATTGAAGGCATAAATCGACAGCTTATATTGTCTCAGAGTGACACTTATTTTCTCTTATTTTGCACTATAAAATTATTAAATTGTATGTGTTTAGAATTATGCAGAAAACTTATTTGTAATAAGTAGGTAAACAAATTGCTACCAGGGCTGCCATAAAAGAAAAACAGAGTTAAATCTGTGTTAATTGCTTTCACAATTGGTGAACTATCCAATGTCTGAGAAGGAAAGACACATCGTGAAGTCATTTAGCCGTGGAGTGCGCTCACATAGCACTAGCTTTCCCTTAAGATACGCATGTCCGAGGAACTGCTTTCTTGACGATTACAAACATTTTTGCTAATGCAAGTGAAACTTCAAAATTGATTGAAACTTTCAATATAAAGTAAGGAGGAAGAAATTTATGTCTGAAAAATATTTCATCTATAGTTAAAACAAAACTCCATTACAGTATGGTCTGTTTCTGCATCAGTAACTGAATACTTGGTCTTGCTAATTGATACTTACAGTCAGGTTTGTTATTGTTTCTTTGTTTATATTGATTGGTTCCATGCTAAATTTAGCCTTTGTTTATATTAGCCAGGATTCTTCAAACTCATCTGTGCATGCATATATATATATATATATATATATATATATATATATACACACACACACACACACACACACACACACACACACACACAGATGTATATATACCATTAAAACAGCAGAGCCATCTACTTCTTCAAACTTTTTAAGTTAATGTAAGAATGAATAGGCTTACAGGATATGGTATTGCCATAATGTTGAAATGCTTTTAGTGGGATTCACCACTGTGGTGATCTGCCCTTCATTTCTGTTATTTCAATAATTCACGGAAAAGGCCATTTTTAATCATCGAAAATGGTCTGTTTCTTAGTGTATGACCCTGTTTCTGTTGCACCCGCCAGCAAAACTGTGCACCGCGGTCACTCTATCTGTGCTGGCTCCTGAAGTCCCCAGCTTGTCCACATAGTGAGGCTTGACTTTTAGCCCTTAAATTAGTTGTCACAGTGAAACTGGCTTGGCAGAGGAGGCACAGACTGTCAATCTGACAGTCAGACGTTGGAACAATGGACCCCAAAGAAGTCTGTTGGGAGGAGGAAAGTGCCAATCGGGGGGGGGGGGGCTTGTGTCCCAGAAAAGATGTCCCAGGGTCTTTCAGGACGAAACTGTATCTAGGATAACGATGGGTCAGTAGTGGGCAGAAGCACACCTTGACTGACATCCTCCACCCTTTATTGAAACATTGACAACACTTCAGGGCCAGGCCTGCCTGCAGACACAGTTTGAGCTCCCCGCCCATTGTAGGAGAGCTGAGGTTACAGGCATGCATCCTACCAGCCGGCTTTATGTGTTTCCCGGAACCCACACTCAGGTCCTCATGCCGGCATGGATGGCATCTCTTGTATCCACCGAGCCGCCTTCCTGAACCTTGGGTTTGTTCCCTAGTTTGTACGATGGATTTGTACACAGGCATCTGTTACCTGTTGCTATAATGAAGTGAGCTTGCCACCATCCTGTTTTTCCATTTGTGTTCAATAGTTGTTGCTGCACAGGTTAACAAGCACATAGGGATTAAATGTAAACATAGGTTTTATTATATCATCATCATTTTATTCTTTAAATGTATAAAACTTACAAAGAACAAAAAGTGATTTTCCTCATTAAAATATAGAAGGTGTCAATCAGTTAGTTTCTAACCAAATTAGTGCACCTTTAATTTTGTTGGAAATAATTAAAACCGCTTATTTTTAAAACACTAATATAAATCATTTATTTGTTTACTTTCTGGGAAGTATATCAAATAGTTCTCAGAAAGATTATAATTAATTTAGTTTGCATGCCAGCCTATCATTTAGAAGCATTTAAATTTGACACTTTTAGAAAATGTTGGAAAATTAGAAATACCATATGCTTAACACACCTTTGCCCATATAATACTTATAATTAAATTTTTATCTTATTTTAAATTTTTTTATCAAATCCTTGGCACTATATATTTAATTGAAGAACTTTATAGAAAATGCTTTCCTTTTGACATGATTAGTAGAGCTAATTGCTTTTAAATAATCCTACCAATCAATATTAATTTGCCATAAAGAAGTATCCGACTACCTCTTTGGTTGTGTTTGAAATGCTATTCCGCAGTGGGTGAGTGGTTTGGTGCATTGGTAGAGGATGGATACGTGGATGGAGGCCAGATAGGTGCAGGAATGAGGGATGGAAGCTAGAGAGTGAAGGGTAGAAGGTGCAGGGATGAATTGATGGTGGGTACAAGGATGGAGGGTAGAAGGCGGAGGGTAGAGATGGATAGGTGGATGGATGGGGGCAGAAGGGGGAGGGTAGAGATGGATAGGTGGATGGATGGATGGGGGCAGAAGGGGGAGGGTAGAGATGGATAGGTGGATGGAGGGAGGGTAGAAGGGGGAGGGTAGAGATGGATAGGTGGATGGATGGGGTAGAAGGGGGAGGGAAGAGATGGATAGGTGGATGGAGGGATGGGGGCAGAAGGGGGGGAGGGTAGAGATGGATAGGTGGATGGATGGATGGGGTAGAAGGGGGAGGGTAGAGATGGATAGGTGGATGGATGGATGGGGTAGAAGGGGGAGGGTAGAGATGGATAGGTGGATGGATGGGGGCAGAAGGGGGAGGGTAGAGATGGATAGGTGGATGGATGGATGGGGTAGAAGGGGGAGGGTAGAGATGGATAGGTGGATGGATGGATGGGGTAGAAGGGGGAGGGTAGAGATGGATAGGTGGATGGATGGATGGGGGCAGAAGGGGGAGGGTAGAGATGGATAGGTGGATGGATGGGGGCAGAAGGGGGAGGGTAGAGATAGATAGGCGGATGGATGGGGGCAGAAGGGGGAGGGTAGAGATGGATAGGTGGATGGATGGATGGGGGCAGAAGGGGGAGGGTAGAGATGGATAGGTGGATGGAGGGAGGGTAGAAGGGGGAGGGTAGAGATGGATAGGTGGATGGATGGGGTAGAAGGGGGAGGGAAGGCAGGCTGGGTAAGGAAAGGGACCTTGGCAGTTGTTTGCTCCATGGATGAAATATGTAGTTCCTCATTAGTATTATAAACAGCATTCTTGTTTCTGTTTGTCTGACTCTGTGCGAGGACGGCGTCCTTTCTCGGTGATTCTCTGGGGGGCGGGGGGGATCAGAAGATAGTGGGCTTCCCCCATCACTGCTTCTTTCCATCTGAATTCATAATAACCCAGCCTGAATGGCGTAAGGTAGTCTGAGGTGAGAAAGAGACGCCCTTCCTAACGCCAGCCTTAACCCTCCTGAGAAGTCTACCACAGGGTACTGGGGCTTCTCAGTATCCCCCAGTAGAAGGTGTCCTCTTAGTCATCCTGCAGTGCCCTGGAGACCCCCGAGAGAGCAGGGAGAGGTCTCTGAACACACCAGCCATGGACGGGTTCCCAGGCATGCCGATGTATGGGCCCCAGCGATGCCTGCTTACGCCCTGCTTGTAAACAGTAGGCAAGCCCCTCTCCGTCTTTATTCATCTTGTAGGTAGGAATAGTAAATGCTGCCCCAATTATCTCTCAGTGCTCTTGTGAAGATTAGCAGAGATAATGTCCTCACGCGCGTGTTGAGAACAGAGCTGTATCTAAACCGAAGACACCACTATCAGTACTCACAGTCACTTGAGATCAATCACTGAGCACTCTACTCTCTGCGGCAGAGTGTTGTAAAACATCAGAAGCAAAGGCCCCTTTGCTCCCAGTTACCCCAACATTAGTGTGCATTTGACATGCTAAACACAGCAGCGAAGGCCTCTTTGCTCCCAGTTACCCCAACATCAGTGTGCATTTGACATGCTAAACACAATTACTCTTAAGACTTATGTTGGGATTCAGGTGAAGGCAGGTGACTACTGAAATTTACTACACGCTAGGCAGGATTTCACTTTCCTGGTATTAATTTATTTAATTATCACAACCACTGCATGAAGTAATGACTGTTCCCTTCTGCTTGACTCAGAATTGACTGAGGGACAGTGACTGTGAGCCTGGTCACTGCGGTGACAGAGGACGGGCAGAGCTAGCCTTCAAGCACAGACAGCTGTCCCTCAGGCCAGGATCTCAGCCACAATACACACCTCTTGTTGGATAGACGCATAATTGCATTCCCTGCCTCCCACTGTTCATCTCTTATAATGTGAATGCTAGTCAGAAATTAAGGGAGAAAATGGAAGAATTCATTCAAGAAACAAGAATTAAAGAGCAAGGCAAGGGCAGAAGGGAGGTCCGTGCAAAGTCAGCTGGACATATTGGCGCGACACAGTTGTGTCAGGGGCCACGGTGAATTTCTTAGCGGTTGCTTTTCCTCACACACTGGGTGTCTTTCCTACCCGAGGGTTTCAGAATCCTCCTCTTGCTGTCTGTCTGTCTCCAGCCTGGGAGGCCGAGAGCATGAAGAGACATGTATGTGTGGCCCTGTGAGATGCAAAGCATGCTGTTACAGGCTCTCACATTTCCAAGAGGTGACAGCACATTATAGGGTCATTCGATGTCACATCGTCAATCCCTCGTGTCTCTTCTTCTGGTCCCCCACACATCTTGGCCTCCTTTTTGCCTCCACCACACAGACACTGCCCAGTTATTCAATTCTTCCCGAATGTCTTTGCCAAGAATATTACGGTTTTAATCCATCAATTCCCATTTGCTTCTTTTACAATCCCATTGTTCAGTGTGTCTGCTCTCCGTTTCCACTTGCTACAAGAACATTTTTGTTTTACTTAACCAAGGATAATCATAGAAACGGCTTTAAACAGTCTCTGTGTTAAAAGACAGGTTGCTTTTGTCTTTGCATTACAAAAATGAGGGAACCGTGTTGGGTTTCCGTCAGCTGCCTGCCCTCTCTCTCTGGAGAACACACCCTGTCTTCTGGTTCTTTGAAATGGTCTGTGATTTTGTGATTGTGTCACAGATGTTGTGACTGTGATGTGTGGGAACTCCGTCCTCTTTCCCCATGACAATTGTCTCTTTCATTTTTCAGAAGAAATACTTTGATTATACTTAAGTTTTTAAAAAAAAATATGTTTTCATTAAATAGAACTAATGGTCCCAGCCTCCATCCGTTTCATTTTAAATGCCTTTTAGTTTGGAATAGAAAAAGAAAAAGAAAAGCAAAGCTAGGATAGAGTATGGAGTTGTGATGTATGCTCTACTTAGGTTCCGGTTTTATTATTAAAAAGTTTTAAAATCCTTATTATTACTTCGTTTTATGTGTATGAATGTTTTGCCTGGATGTAATCCGTGTACTGTGTATATACCTGGAACCCATCTCATGGAGGCCAGATAGAGCTTCAGATCCCCTGAAGGTGGACTCTCAGACTTTGTGAGATGCCCTGTGGGTGCTGGGACTTGAACCCTGGTCCTCTGTAAGAGTAGTCACCACTGCGCCGTTCTCCAGCTCTCGTGTTGCTTTGTTTTAATAACTTAATTGTTACCGGGAATGTGCTGCTTGTACGTTTTTCCTAACTGAAGTCCTGACTGTTTTTGTATCTCCCCGGCCCTCCTCCAGAATCTCACCCTGGGGTTGGTTACTGTGTCTCCTCGGGGTCATCGTTCCTGCTCTGAGGACCTGAGTTGTTGAGTTGTTACCAGGCATTTTCACAAGGCTTACCGCTGGGTTTTACCCAACAGTCTTCTTAGACTGGGCTTCAGGTGGGAGCCACAGCAGGAAGAAAGGGCTGTCCCTGACCGCTCCCCTGCTGCTGGCTCCTCCCCCAGATGACAGGGTTGTGAGGCTCCTATCCCCTGAAGGGCACATGGGAACTCACTGTGTGTTTTCTAGGCCAGGGATTGCGCTCTGCCCCTTTCGCCAGTTGCTCCTCTGACTGAACTGCGTGGAGGCTGCCCTACTCCTTCACGTTTGAGGGTTAGCCACAGGTGGGCGGGCAGAATTCTCCTATTTTACGTCTGTCTCTTTTCCTTCTGGTATTACCCTTCTCCTCAGGAGAGAAGCAAACTCTCCCAGGCCCAGCCTCTTCCTTCACTCAGTCCAGCACTGTGGCTTTGCTGCCCAGCATGACACAGACTGTTCCAGGCTTCTGACTGAAGCTGTGGTAAATGAGGAGCCTGCCAGAGATGACAGTCTAAAGCCAAGTGGAAGTCCATTCCTGCTGGCTGGGACTACACTCAGGTACTCAGGACCCAATCGTTGTCCTGAGTGAGTGTCCAGAGAGCACAGGGCTTTTGAAAACAAAAACTGCATCCTGGCATCTGGCTGGGGCATCTGGACCTTGTTTCCTAGAATAGAGTTTGGTAATTTTCCATGGATTCTTCATCAAGGAGACTAAATTCCAGTTAAACCTAAAATGGCCTCAGCGAGAATACAAAATGGTGGATCCTCTGTATTGTTTTGGACTGTCACAAATAGGGTAATGAATTTAGTAATTTACTTATCTAAGTTTATAAAATAGTATACGTAATATGCATGGATAAAGCATATGAATGTAAATATATATGTACAATTCCTTTATAAAAAATCCTTAGGCTAAGATATCAGACAAATTCAGATGCATACTAATATTATAAGTATGTTCCCTCAAATATTAGATTAGTTGACTTGCCTGCATCAATACTGACACTTGTATAAAAAACTACACATATATGTTCATTATTGATTTTTGATTAATTAATCAATTATTTATATATATATGGGCGTTTCCCATGCATGCCTGTCTGTGTACCTTTTCATAACTGGTGACCACTGAGGCCAGAATAGGACATCAGATCTCCTGGAACTACTAGAAGTAGAGTAACAGATGGTTGTGAACCACCATGTGGGTGCTGGGAACAAAACTCTGGTCCCCGGATGAACAGCCAGTACTCTTAATGGCTGACATCTCTTCATTAGCCTTGTTATTATTTCTTAATCTAGATTTTAATCAGTGAAAGTTTGTCACAAAACATCGGAGCAGAGTCGTGGTGATTTTTTCTTTCTTTGTGCTCTAACAAATAAAGCTTGCCTGGAGATCCGAGTGCAGAGCTAGCCGCTAGTTAACCATAGAGCCTGGTGCTGGTGGTACATGTATGCCTTTAATTCCAGCACTAGGGAGGTGGAGATAGGAAGTGATGTGGCTGGCTGGAGAGAGGAATGTAAGGCGGGAGGAGACAGGAGCTCTCAGCCCTTTGGTCTGAGGATTTGGTAGAGGTAAGGAGTCTCTCTAGTGCCTGGCTCCTTTAGTTCCCTGATCTTTCAGCATGTACTCCTTTATCCGACTCCGGTTTTTTTTATAAGAACTGTTAGATTTGTGCCACGCAGAGTTCCATGCAATGCCTTTACTGGGTGATTTGAAGAATGAATGTAAGCAATAAGGATTGACGCCAGTTTTACTGTCTTAATGCTGTTAGAGCCTTTCTGTGTGAGGAAGCAGACCCCAGAACTGGGACAAACTAAAGCGCTTGCAGGGCGATAAATACACATGGCTAGAGCTTGGTTGCCACGCCCAGGAGAGAGGTTGCCAGAGGCTGACCATGGGGTGGGGGCTTTGGATTTACATGCGCAAAGGGACATATTCTGTCTGGGCAATGGGCAGCGCATCAGAGAGGGAAAACACCGGAGCATAGGAGCGAAGGAGGCAACTTCACAGCATCTGAAAGATGATGGCCGCTTGGAGCATGCTGGCATTGATGAAGAAACTGGGGTTCCAAGGTGCAAAATTCATTATAGATGCAATTAACAAAGTGCAGCGACCGATCAAAGACGGTGGCCATGATGGGAAGTGCTGGGACCATATTCAAAAGAGCATAGCACTCATTTTACTGCACCTCAATGTTGGCCACACAGCTCTGATCTAGTAGATGCAGATGTCTAGAGTTCCAGGGACATGGCAGGTCTGAACAAAAAGTGTGTGTGTGGGGGTCTGTGGCTACCGCTATGTTACAGCCCCTTACTGGATAAAGCCACTGAGACAACACACAAATACTAAAGAGAAAGTGCCCTAACGCTCATGGGTATTCAGAAAATCCGCAGGTGCAGCAAAGGAAGAGGAACCAGAAAATGAAATCACAGAAGTCTGTCCTGCACTGCAGCAGGACACCAGGAAGACGCAGCAGCAGATGCGGGGATAATATAAATCTTAGAACAGACTATAGGGAATGTCTCTGGAGGATGTATATGATAAAGGATAATGATGATGGATTGAAAATACTAAGGCCATTGTTTTGCCCGAACAGTCTTCCACAATGGGTTTGTGTAGTAATGTATTTTTTTTTTCAAATATAAGTAATTCTCAATATAATCTCCCATTCAGAAAAATGGGGTAGCAACTAAAAGGGAATGTGAGCTAGTTTTCTGTCTGGTGCTTGTTTGGGTTTGATTCCTTCAGCTAAAATGCTCAATCCTCAAATGAGTCCTCACACCCTCAAAAGTTCTTCACCAAATCTTGACAGCCTGCATCTCCTGTCCATTAGTCTTACATCACCAGTATCTATGGGAATGAAAGCCACGTGCTAACCTAACTGATTGGTACCCATTCCTGAACCAGTCACTGAGGGATTACGCGGACCAGGTGGAGCCTATTCCTAGGAAGGGCAAGTCAGGGCCACCTAAGTCACTTCACCCTCCTTGGTGCAGGAATGGAGTAATGTCCGGGAGGCAGACAGAATCAAGTAAGACCGTAACTGCCACAAGACCCCGTGCCCTGCTTAGACCACGCTAGTGAGTGAAACAGACTTGAAGGCACTAACTGTATGGGCCCAACTCCCATTGGTCCATCCCCTCCACTTCCGTTTCCTTCTGTAATCTGTAGGTTTTCTGGAGGCTAGTGAGAGATTTCTATGTAGGTTTTCCTGCTTCTGAAGGATGCTCTTCCGACCTCTGTGCTATTCTGCCTCTGCAGAAATGAGGCCAGTGCTCTGACACAGACTGAGACTGTCTTTGGAACCCTGAATTGGCAGTTTCAGGGGAGGCCTGAGTAGGAAGCTTCTTGGGGAAGGTCACCTTGAAATAGACCACAGAGATAGGCAGGGTTCAATGGAAAGAGTGGAGGAGGAAGTCAAACACAAGAGACTGGTAATAGTAAATTTCCACGATGTGTTTTCTTAGGCCACTTGGTCCAGCAGAATGCATGTGGGAGCAGAGAAAATTCTGGGATATTGATTTATGCCATATGAGGTATAAGGGAGAGTTTGGATTTTCCTTCCCAGAAGACAGGGTGGGACTTTAAAGGATTTGAGTGGATCGAGAGATCAGAACATAGTGCTGATAAGGCCTGTCTTACAGAATGGCATAGGGCGTTTGTAAGGGACAAGCAGGAAGGAGGTTAACAACACCCAAGAATACACCATCAGCATTCACAAGCGCATCCATGGCATGAGCTCCCAGAAGCCTGCTCCTGGGGCACTCAAAGAAATCCAAAAATTTACCTTGAAGGAGATGGGGACTGCAGGCATGTGCATTGATACCAGGCTCAATACAGTTGTCTGGCCCAAAGGAATAAGGAATGTTCCACATCATACCTGTTTATGTTTGTCCAGAGAAACATAACGAGCATGAGGAGTCACCTAACAAGTTTCACATTGGTGACTTATGTCCTGTTACCTCACACAAAGATCTACAGACAATGTGTATGAGAACTAAACTGTTGAATGTCAAATAAAGTTAGAGAACTACCAACACACATACTCACACACACATACACACACACACACACACAACACACAGTGCGCGCGCACACACACACACACTCACACACACAGAAGGGCTCTATATCCACCACAGAAACTCTTGCACATCTGTAGTTATTGTGGCTCTCTTCACAGTAGCAAAGAATTAGAGCCAGCTTTTATGCCTGTCAAAAGACAAATGGGTAATGAAAGTATGGTTGATACACAAAATGGAATTTTATTCAGCTGTAAAGAAAACTGAGGTTTGCAGGAAAGTGGATGGATTTGTAAAGTATAAGTGAGTGGTTCAAATTCAGACAGAAACCACATAATTCTCCCCCGTATGTAGATCCTAACACGCAATGTATACATTTATGCATATAAATGGGTGTAAATGTGAAAACAATTTAAAATATTAGAAAAGACACCAAACAAGGAAAAAAGATTTTCTGAGGGAGCCAGAGAAAAATAGGACCAGAGGCCGTGAAAGAGGAGAGGAGACTGGGGGTCTGGGGGGTGGAGGGGAGTCTACAAAATCACACTTTGTTAAAAAATAATAACGATGATGATATTGATCCTTGAGAAGCCAGGGTCCTTGAGAGTATAGAGGCCTTCTCCTTCAGGTGGCTATAAGAAAAGAAAAAACAAGAAACAAACAAACAAAAGCCAGCAAAGGACACTGGTCCAGGCTCCAGGTCCTGTGCTGTGAGAACCCGAGAGTGAATGGCATGATAACAGGGAAGTGAGGGCTTGTTGACGGTGGTTTATGTTATGTTCACAGGAGAGAGATGGAGAGAGGGGGGGCACAAATATTACAAGTGTCCCAGCAGAGATGACCACTCAGACACAGTTTATAGACAACGGAAAGGCTTTATTCCAGCCGGCTGGGGCTATACTCGGGAATCCGGGACCCAAGTGTATCCTTGAACAACTGTACTGAGGGGCTTTTAAAGGCAGAACCGCCTGGTATCCCTCTTGGCAGCTGTGCGGGGAGGTTTTGTGCAAGCAAGCCATCTAACAGAAGCAATGATGATAAGCAGTTAGCTGGAGGGGAGCCTTGCACAAGCTGGGGCATCTTGACCTCAGGTTCCCAGAACGGAGTTGGGAAGTTTCCCATGGTTCTCCATCAAGGAGACGAAATCTTAGTTAAGCCAGAAATGACCTCAGCAAGAGTGTAAGATGTAGGAACCTCTGCATTGTCTTGTCCTGTTACACAAGGAGAGGGACTGGAGTACTGGAGACAGTCCCAAGAAATGTGTTGCCGACAGGGATTCCCCAGCAAGGGGTAGTATGGCTTTTCTGGGTTGAGAGAAAGGGGGCAGGAGAGTTATTCCCGCTTGCTCAACCATGGGATGTCCTTGTGCCTTTCCATCCAGGTGTCTGCACCGGGGTTTTGGTCACACACTCACATACAGCCTTCGGGCGACTATATAAAAGGGGAAGAAACATAACAAGAACCCGGGCAAGGAACCAGAGCCCTAAACACGTGTGCCCTCTGACCTTCAGCCAGGACAGAAACATAGCAAGGAAAAGAATCGAGGTTCCGCCCCCTAAAGCTGACTAGACATTTCCTATCTCTGTCTTACACCATGATTTAAAACTTTGTCTGCTGTTTTGAACAAAGTTTTGAATTAAAAACAGAGTATACTATAAAACAAAACAAACAAACAAGACCAGTTGGGAAGCTAAATGCAAGAATCTAGAAAGTATTTTTTGTTTGTTTCATGTTTCTCTTTTAGGCATGACCTCCCTGTGTGGTGTAGGCTGTCCTAGAACGTGCTATTTAGAGCAGGTTGGCCTAGGACTGCCTCCACTTTGAAGTTTTTAGACGACAGGCATATTCCATCACACCCAGCATAAGAATCTGGGAAGTATTTAATGAGAGCCTGACCTGACGTAGTGAGAAAGGGGCGGAAAGGAAATGGCAGGTAAATGTGAGAAATGCTAGAGATGGTCTGGCAAGGGAAGAAAAAAGAGTATGAAGAGACGGTAGGTCTAGCCTGAATGTAATGAAGACAGCGGTTCCAACAGCAGAGATGAAGATACATTAAGGTCTCGCAGCATCCTCTGAGACCTGTGAGCCAAAATACTTACACACAGAGCACAACATCCTTACACAGGGCCCAGGGGCCTTACCGGGAGCCCACAACCACCTAGCAGAGTACAGAACTCCTTCCCCCAAGCCCTTACCCAGAGTGCCCCAGGCTAGCTTCTCTCTCCACATGGTGTCTGGAACATCAACATGCTGCCTTTGAATTTTATGCAGAGGGTCCCGTGGAGAGAGCCAGCGAGCGTTTGTTCAGTCTGTTGGAGCAGAATATTCTATAAACTCATGGGAGTCTCGAGATTCCAATCAAGCAAGTGTTCCGCATGACTCCCCCTGTGTTGGTGGACGGGTGTCAAAGGCGCGGAGCAATCTCAGTTTGCAAGTCACAGTATAAAGTTCTCTGTTAAAAAGGAGAGGAAATATATGCTATTCACTGGAGGGCAGGTGAGGGGCAAGCGTCTTCAGAGACATTCCACTGGCCATTAGGGACTTCTGAGTAATGTTTTTTCTTCTCTCTCTGTCTGTGTTTAGTGTTCGTCAGGTTCAACTCCAGCCATGGTTTCCCAGTGGAGGTCGATTCTCACACCAGCATCTTCCAGCTCAAGGAAGTGGTTGCTAAGCGACAGGGGGTTCCAGCTGACCAGCTGCACGTGATTTTTGCTGGGAGGGAGCTTGAGAATGTCCTGACAGTGCAGGTGAGTCTCCCTGGGAGGGTGGTTCCTGGGATGCTGCAGCAGGGCCCGTTCCCCCCCCCCCCCCGCAGCTTATGCTGCCAATCTGACATTCCCGCCCGAGATCTAATAGAATAAATAGTGCCTGGGGATTCCTTGAACTTTACTCCGCGCGGCTTCATTAATTCTGACCTTCTTAATTATGCATTAAAACAGCAAGCAGGAAGGATTGGAGGAACAAGTCTGAGCGAGGGGAGAGAGAAAGAGAGGCTAGGAGCTAGGCTTAGTGAATAAATGTTTACTGGCTGCAGGAGCAGTGAGGCACAATTTCTGGTCTGTTCAGTTTTTACCTCCCTTATTCCATTTGAATCTTAATGAAGAAGGAAGGGTTCAAATAAATTGTTCCCAATGAGGCTGCTCAGCCCCTGCTCGGATGGGATGAGGGATTTATAACCCGACTGTGACCCCTGGAGGACAGTCATAGCTGTTGCCTGGGCTACAGCAGGTGCTGGCCTAGGGCCCTATATGCAGAGGGCTCTGAGAAGCTTAAGGGCAACATCAGAATTACACAGCAAAAGGCCATCTTTGTATACCCCTGGCCCATGCCCCCGATACAGTCCTGAATAGACCGTGGGGTCTGCTTTCTAGCCTCTTGCTCCCTGGGTATCTGGCTGCTGCTGGGCCATGGAAACCCTTCTTGCATGTTGTACTTTCTGAGCAAAGCATTTTGTAGGCTTGGAAGGGACCGGCTAGAAGTTGCTGAGCAGGCCCATCCCCCAGAATGGGAGAACAGTAAGTGTTGTTTTGGGAAGGTCAGCAGATATGAGCCACATTTACTGCCGTGATTAGAAGCAAGGGAGGAAAAAAATCCTCCCCGCCTATGGTGTGACCCTGCTTCTGTTCACAGCTGGGCGGGGATGAGTGCGGTGCTCAGTCAGACCTCAGACTGCCCAGTCCGGCCGGCCGGGCAGTCCTCTTGTGGGCCAAGGTATTTGCTGCTTTGTGAAATGCGTTTGGAATGTGGGCATACAAAGGAACTATAGAAATGCAAATCACTTCCGCCATCCTCCTGCTCCCGCTGACGGTGGCGGGACTCAAACTCATTGTGCAGAAACTGCTGTGCTTTGCTTCCAGGCGATTTGTTTTCATAAGGGAAGTGCCTGTGCTAAAATGTGTTTTGATTTTTTTTTTTATTTCAGTCAACTTAAAAGCTTTTCGATGTACCTGCCAACTTCTAAAGCTAAGATTGTTTCCTTTACAAATAAATGGTCTTAAAACTGCTTCTTGAATCCAAATAAAGTTTATTGTGAGACCATTTAGATTCTAAAGCCAGCTCCTGTACCAGGTAGGGTGACAAGTGTAGCAGTTAGCCGTTTCTTATTCAGGAAGACTAATTGTTGCAGAGGACTGATTTTTTTTTTTTTTTTAATGTACTGATTCAAAAGTCCTATTTTTCTTAACATTTTTTGAGCTTCTGGTGTTCAGGGCTTCTAGGGTATTGGTTGAAAAGGCAGAGCTCAGTTCATCTTCATGGAGTCTGCTTTTTACCTGGTTAGGGCTCTGAAACTGAAGGAACACTAGATCAAACTGTCTGGGAGCAACACAAAAGGAAAAAAATCATTAGCAATGCCACGCAGTTCAGCCCTATGCCTATAGTATACGCGCGCCGTGCATAATTATTGCTGTATCACAAGAAAAAAATGAGTATTGTGATATTTCAAAGGTGCAGATGGATCGATCATCGGATGGGAAGGTAGTAACTAAGAAACAGCTCCTGGGTGAACCGAATCCAGATAATGGAATGGCAAGAGCAGGAGACATGCTTGGGAGGGAGGGAGGCAGCTCTACAGACTGAGGAAAGATGGGCTTGGCACTGTGAGTTTATTCGCAGAAAGCAAAGGGAAGCCGTAAACAGGGCGAGGGAAGGTCATGTGGAGATGTTTAACTAACCACGGGGGGCCTGGGGGGCTGGCCCCAAGGAGCAGTCTTTGTATTCACAGACATTTGCCCAGAGAGACATGTTTTTGAAGCAACCCTAATAGAATCAGTTGCCAAGGGGAAAGGGTGAAGCAGTATGAATATTTTAGCTTTGATAGCAATAGACAAAAATACCTCAGGAAGTATGGCCTACCCAACTGACACTTCGGAGGCCAACTTAAAAACTCCAGGTCCCCCAGGGTTAAAAAGGAAATAAAGGAAATTTCCATTCTTAGGGGCTGAGGTGATTGCTCAGGTTCTCTCTCTCTCTCTCTCTCTCTCTCTCTCTCTCTCTCTCTCTCTCTCTCTCTCTCTCTCTCTCTCTCTCACACACACACACACACACACACACACAGGAAGTCCTCGGTTCAGATCCCCAGGACCCACTTCAAGCCTTACTTGGTAGTAGGCATCTGTCACTCTGTGATCCTAAGGGGACATGGGAAGCTAACAGGCCAGCTGGCCCAGCTCAGGTATGCAGCAACAAACAAGACACCCTGCCTCACACAGTATGGGTGAGGACTGGCACATGAGGTTGCTCTTTGGCCTAACATGTGTTGTGACATAAGCAAATGCGCACACTTACATGGGAATGCATGCATGCTTGCACACATACATCATATATATAGATGCAAATCGTTTCTGACTTTCCTGTTATAAGCAATGGAAATTTGGGAAAAGGAGAGGATTAGTATGCAATGCATGAGAAGTTTCAAGGTTCAAAAAGGAAATGTTCTGGCCAAGGAGTTTGAAACGGGTACGTAGTGCGCTCAGCTCAGCCTGTCCCTGAAAGGAAGCAGGCTCACCTGGAGAATCCTCAGAGAAGTGGTATCTGTCATGTTGTACTGCAGGACTTTATGTATAGCTGACTTCGACAGAGATGTAATAAGCACGAACCGATTTCACGTTCATTAAGATTGTTTCACTTAACGTGATACCATGCTAAGTGAATGCATGGTGTTCTAACAGTCTTTATCTTCATCTACCCCTTAATCATTAGATTTTTGTCTAGTTTTTAATGTAGAAACTGAAGCAAATTGGTTTTTACGTATACTATGCACATCTAAAGAATTTGGCGTCTTTTCTCAGATTGCTCATTTTAGAGACAGAAATAATGATAGCCTAAATCTTGTTGCAACTTTGTCAGAAAGGAATGCTTTTTGTTTAAATAAACATCTTCCATATACAAATACTGTCATTAACAGTGCACTGTTATTAACAGTGCTGGTACCCTGATTGCCGTCTTCAGCAGACGCTTGAATTTAGATCACCTCAATGCAATACTCCCATGAGAAGTCGTAATTGATACATGAAATAAGGAAAGCATTTAATTGGGACTTGCTTACAGTTTCATATATTTCGTTCGTTTTCATCATGGAAGGGAGCATCAGCATGCAAGCTGGCATGATGTTCACATCCCCACATCCAGCTTGGAATGGACTTTTGAAACCTAAAAGGCCAGCCCCATTGACAGTTTCCGCCTACAAGACCACCCATATTCCAACAAGGTCCCACCTCCCAATCCTTTCACACTGTGTCACTCCCTGATGGCCAAGCATTCAAGCCCATGGGGGGGGGTCATTCTTATTCAAACCACGACACATGGGAACGTGTTGTTTTGCAGGATTCGCCTGAATGGCCATAAGTGTCTTGGAATAAATAGTAATTGTAGTTCAAGTGCAGCAGCTTCCTGAAAGGTAGAGGCAAGAACACACTAACCAAGGACCTGCAGACCCAGACACAAGTGCAGGGGTGAGTTCCTGGATTTCCCGGTATCCCATTATCACAGTACTGGGGCCTGTGAGGTTGTCAGCTCAGAAATGCCAACGTGTGTGTAGGTGAGAAGCCAAGAGAGCGTCAATAACGTCCTGATCTTTGTCCAAAGGGCCAGGAGAGAAAGCCACCTGATAGCCCAGGATTCCGGTAGACCAGTCTGCTGCAACCTGACAGCTCAGGAAGGCTAAGTGCTCAGGCAGAATCTTTATGGTCTCCCAGGTCTAAATACCCATGATTAGTGTGCTTCTTACAGAACCTTTGTCAAGGATTGCACCTAAATGAGAAGTAAATAGTTCCTGGCCGTAGGGTACTTTGTTGAACATATTTTCCAGATTCAATTGAGACGCTTGTGCTACAATGTCAGGGAATAAATGAGCAGTTCATATAACCATTGTTGATTGTTTACAGAAGACATTCATTTGAAATGCTCTCCTTTTATGGGTAACATGCATTAAGGTAATAGAATTTAGGGATGGAATTATTTCATTTGTAAACTATAATTTAGTTTAAATTGTTCCACTTTCTTTATTGAATACAAGGCAGCAAGAAGTGAGATAAATTTAGTGTTGAATGCATTTTCACCCCTGAATTATTGTCTGTGTATGAGGAGATTCTGCAAATGGCAGTGTAAGTCTCTGATATAATACATTTCTCCTGTGATTATATAGTAGAACGAAGCCAGGCTAAATGTCATTTGATCCAGAAAACAGCCAGACAGTGATTTTTCCGTACGCACACAAACTCACAGTTGCATAAACTAAATCTCAGTTACTACGGGACCTGTGCAGGCCTCTCCCCTGCAGGTTGCCTTGCCAGTGGAATGGGTGGCTAGCCTCGCTGGGCCTGAGGTTAACGTGAATTCAAGCGGACACCGTAGGAGCTGATGGGTGCAGCTCAGGGGCAGAGTCTAGAATGACAGAGCGGAACTGAACAGAGCAGGTGTTGACTTTAGAGCTTTGCTCACCTCATCATCCCTGTCTTGGCGATTACGATCTTTGTGCCCTTAACCTAGAATCTGCGGATCACTTACCTACCTGCACAGTTTGGACCCACACAAGTACTATTATCTTTGGGAAGGAACTCTCAATATTTCTTTCCCTTTGTTAGCATGTAAAACATCTTTAAGAACTGCCACAGATAAGCAATTAGTTGGAGGGAAAAAAAAATAAAAGTAAGAGTTGTGATTCTCTTATCTTGTTAGTGGCTGACTGTGACTCACCAGACTGGTGTCTTCATTGTCCAGCTGGGGAGCAGCCAGCCCCAGAAGCTCCCCACAGGACACCTGCACTGGAGTGTAATGTGCACATCTGTCCTGCAGGAAGCCCGTCAAAGGACGGGAGTCACAGCCAGCACTGTTCACCCTGTCCCCGTTCCAAATACCCATTGTTTCTGTTGTCTTGTGATTCCCTCAAGCAGCTGTCCCGATTTTGTTAGAGATGTTGTCTCCTACAGTCCTGCTTATGAGGGAAACTGAAGAAGCAAAGTGTTTGTTCCCAGGCCCCCAGCGTTATTAGGAACCAGGAGATTCTTGACCCAAATTCTGCCTTTTCCTTCTTGCTTTTCGCAAGCAAGATAATGTCAACAAGCCAGAAAGTGTTGTCAGAGAACAGCTAAAATGTGTCTGTGAGAAAGCTCTCGAAAGCTCATGTGAAATTTAAGTTCACAGCTGCCATTTTCTTGGCGGTCTTGAGTGACAGCTTTTGTTAGTTGATTAACAATAGCTACTCTACATCTGTTTTCCTTACATATAAGTTAGATGTTAAAATTAAGATATTCAGTCTTAACCTTGGAGGTGTCCACAAAGCAGAATTAAGCAGGAGCAGGGGCCCTGGGGGAGGTGGGGGGTGGGCTGGGGGGGGGGAGGGCGTTGCTTAGCTTTCTGAATGTGTGGCACTCACTCATTTTTGTTTTATTAAGGATGATGTTTAATGTTGGTAAGCGTACAATCTCCATACATTATTTAGCAAGAGAAACTCAATTAACAAGAATCAACATTAGATAAATGACTGTTGCCATGGAAACCTCTGTAAGGCCTGGGAGGATGTGCTGAGTGTTTTTCTTGGCCATGTGCTAAAACAGGACACAGAGACTCATTGAAATGGAAGAAAACCATGGAGGACTCCTGGTGAGCTGTGAAATCCCCTGTGTAGATTCCTCTGGACACCCAAGTACAGCACCCTGTCAAGGGTTCACATCTCCCAGGCACGCTTGCTTGGGGCTCTGGGTGAGAAGCTGTGGCCTTAGCAGGTGCATCGGAAGTTCATTTCACTGTCGGGTTTTTGCCATCGAAAGCTTCCTATCATTGATCCTGGCTGGTTTGCCTTCTCAAGTATCAGTCAGCTAAATCTCACTACGCAGTCTAATTATGACCCAGAGCTCTACTCTCTAAGTTAATAAAACATTCTGACATGAGAAAGAGAAATGAGGACAGCAAGGACTATTGAAGCTTGTGTTTTGGAACACCCTCAAACTCAGTTTCAAATGTGCATGGTTTGAAAGCTCGATACAGACTTTGCTGAGGATGTGTTTTGTTCATTCTTATATCCTTAAGTATTTCAAAGGGAATTGGATGTTTGTTTGTATCCTAGCCATGCATAATTCATCAAAACACTGCTCTGAAGGAGAGAAAATAAAAACAAAAAAAAACTTTCTAAGTTATTTCCATTGGCATTTAGAACTTGGACACTAACGACTTTATAAACTACTGAAGGAGATATTGTCAGCTTCCACAATTTACATTTCATGATCCTCAGAATCAGTTATCATTTGAGCAACACTGGATTTGCATACAGTTCTCACAAAAACCTAAATACCATATATATATATATATATATATATATATATATATATATATATATATATATATATATTCTTTGTTGATATTTATGATGTCATCCAACCTATATTTACTGCAGTATATAACACAGAAGTTAAAACTTCTAGAATGTGGTGTACTGCATGAAATCATTTAGTTAGAATTCTGCTAGACTCTCTAATACTCTTATAATGAAGTAGATATGAATCACCCATGAGTCAGACTGTCTGGAATGGGCAGACATTAGAATTCTTCAGTCTCTTCTCTCTCTTTTTTCTTTTCTTCATATACAAAATGGAGATAGCACTAGTGCCTGCATTTTGAAGAGCTGTTCTGAGAACAGGAAAAAATTTTACCTAGGAAACATTGGCTTATACAGATGTGGGATGATCACTTTAATTTGATGAGTACTTCACAAAAGAAAAGGTAAACCCTTTGTTACTGATTTATCCCATAATTTATTCTGTTATAAAGCGTTCAGAAAAGGGAAAAGATTTACTCATGCCAAATTTCCTACTCCTTCACACACGAACTAACCTCAGAATAGCATTTTACAGGGTATTTGTGGAAACTTCTTTGTTTCAAATCTTATGACAAACTGTTATTAGGAGAGAAGAGTGTACCCCATCCTAAGGAAGTCAGCATTCTAGAATGTACGTATGTGCCATTTTATATGGGGCATAGTTTTACAAGAGTCCTTACTGTTCAGAATCTGTTTAATGAGGGGCACAGGATAATTCAAGATTGATCCAAGGAATCTGTGAGTCACTCGAATGTAAAATAGAGGACAAGAGGAGGCACCCTGAACGGAAATTGCATTAAGGCCTACTGAAATGATTAAAGGTTGATGCTACATTTACATAATCTGTCATTCTGAAGTGGACTAAATGTGTGGCTCTTGCTTTCCAGATTAAGTTAGTAACTTTGCTTATGTTTGTTTTGAGTGCCTAAATGGAAACTTTGGAGCCGTAAATGTCAGTCTTTATGAGTTGTTCACGTGTAATTTCGTGTAATGTTCTTGACTTCATCTCTATCTTTTGCCTTAAATTTTGTCTCACATATTTTCATGCACACACCTATACATAATTGTATATTCTTTATTCAATCATGTGCACTGGTAGTAAATTAAGTTAAAAAAGTTTTATTTCACGTTAGGGGAGTATCTGAGACATTAAAAGAATAATGACAAGGAAAATACAACTGTGAAACACTTTTAAGCAATCATTTAAAGTTACAAAAATATTTTGAGCTGTTTTCTGAAAACAGTAATCCATTTACCAGTCATCTCTCAGTCTTTATTTGATCAAAATACCTACTTATAGGTATGACATTATGAATGTGAAAGTATATAATAGAATTCCCAGGTTTAATGGTACACATGCACATCTTGTACTTGGGAAGCAGAGATGGGAGGATTGAAGTTCAAAGTCAACCTCAACTACATAGTGAACTCTAGGCCAGCCTGAGCTACATGAGACCTGGTCTGACACACAGCTGCTCTTTAGCCTGTCATATTCATGTTTAACCTTTGCTTCAGGAAGAGGGCCATGACAGTCGATCACAATTAAGCTCTAGTGTAAAGGATCAGATCATTTGGGGTTTTTGATGGACAATTTTATTTTGTTTGTTCTTGTTTTGCAGACAGGGTCTCACTATGTGGCTCTGGTTGTCCTAAAAGTCACTGAACCAGACAGAGAGAGATCCACCTGCTTCTACCTCCCACAGAGGGGTGCTGGGGTTAAAGGCATGCACCAGCATGCCTGGCTAATTTGTTTGATCTTAAAAAAGATATTGATGGGAGCTTTTTTTTTTTTTTTTTTTTTTTTTTTAATCAGACTCTCTTTGAATGAGTGAGTTCTATTGATAGTGTTTTGCAGGTATTAGAAAATAAGAAGTAACCAACCCAAACCCAGAGGACTGACATCTGCTCAGACAGCATGCTGTGTCTCTCATTAAACCTCATTAAATGGCTTTTCATATTGATGGTAGAGACATTGTTTACAAAATCTTAGCTTCTACTGCACTCTTTTTTACCTTGGACACTATGTTTTATTTTTGAGATTACAGTTATTTAATTTCCCCCTCCCTCTGCTCTAGACAAACCCCTCCATATGCCCTCCCTCTCTTTCAAATTCATAATCCCCTTTTAAATTGTTACATATACATATATACATATATACGTGTATATATGTACATATATATTAACCAGCTCAGTCTGTAAGTCTTTGGGGCTGATCATTTGGTACTGAACAGCCAATTGGTGTGCTTTTCCATAGGCAAGACTATTTCCCCCACTTTCAACCTCCCTTAGTGCCACAGTATTTTGTGCAGGTTGAGATCGCATGGGCTTTCCTCTGCCCAGTTTGGCATGCCTATTGTGATTGCCTTCGTTCATGTTTAGACCGTATTGTTGATGAGAATTTATGGGTGTAGCTTCTGATATCACCAGAAGACACAATCTCAGAGCAAAACCACTGATGCCCTGGTTCTTAAAAAGAAAAATCTTTCCATCCCCTTTCCCACAATGTCCTGTAAGTGTAGGAGTGTTTTGTAGATGTGTTCACTGTGATTGGGCTCTATAAATCAGCCTTTTGATTGACGTGTTCTTCTGTAACGGTCTCCGTTCATTGCAAAGGAAAATGTGCTCGACGAGGGGGTAAGGACTACACGTATCCATGGCTATCAAGGGCCATGCTGCTTTAGTAAGGTTATTATCGTGGGTTCTCTTCCAAGACCCACCACTTCACTAGCTTGGGTAGTTGGCTAGGTCTCTACTACTAGATACGGTTTCTCTCTTACTGAATGGGTCTTACGTCCAACTTGAGAGCTAGTGATTACTGCCAAGGAGTATGTGCCACTGCCTGGCTCTCAGGGTTATCATGCCATGCGGCTCAGGCATGACAGCAACTCTTGGTTGCTCCTCTCCTTTAGAAGCTTGCATACATCTTCCGGTACCAAGAAAGCTCATGCTCAGTTCCACTTCGGGGCCCTCCGGACTCTGTGTCTGAAGTGCATGGTGCCTTCAGCAACAGGGACTTCTCTTCCACCTCTGGAGGATAACCGAGGGTAGTAGAACAGCCTGTTATGTTTTGGGAGCTTCTTAACCCTTACCAGCAACTCAGAAGAGGGCTTCTCCTGACTGGTGCTGGGGGTTTTGTTAGACAAGTCCTTGACCCTTAGAGGGGGTATTGTCAGCCTTTGGAGGAAATTTCACTTAAATTGCATACGTGTATTTATACACAGACTTACTGTTCCCTCTCTCCCTCCCTCCCTCCACAGACTTACTGTTCCCTCTCTCCCTCCCTCCCTCCCTCCCTCTCTCTCTCTCTCTCTCTCTCTCTCTCTCTCTCTCTCTCTCTCTCTCTCGTGCACAGTGATTCCTTAGTTGTTCAGACATACTTACTGTTATTCTACCCTCCTTCTTGATTGCTACCAGCCCGTGCTTTTGTTTGTTGTAATCGGGTAAAATGCAATCCCATACCTGCTAAGTGGCTGCGCGTGCATGGAAGGGAGCAGCTGTAGACTGTGGGCAGGTCTGCGGTTTCCGTGGAACGCCATGGCTCATGCTGATCTTCTCAGGGTTGTCTTGAAGACACTGAGTGCAGAGGCGGAAGTGACGCCCGTAGCCCACTCCCGGGACGAAGTGCAAGTCCACCCCGCGTGCCATGCCACGCTGTTCTCCCAACTCGTCCTTTGTGCTCCCAAGTGCAGATGTTTCTTCCGTTCTTTCACAGCAGAAGAAACTTTTGCTTCAAGGTCAAATGCGTGTCCTGTCCCAGTATCCATATAAGCTTTCTGCTCCTCCGGCCAACTTCCATTTGCTCATTTTTCAAGCGGGACATCACTAGAGTCTGGAAATGGCTCTACACTTGCCGAAACGATTGCATGTTTCTTAGTATGTGATGCCTATTATGTGGCCACGTGCTTCATTGTAGGGTCAATGATACAACTCATGTATTTGTTCAGTCTAGTTAAACATGTAGCCTTTCTTTACAAGATTTATAGTCAAGCCAGATCCCCTCTTCAATATTTGTGCTGCTTATTGTTTTAGTATCCATTCACTCTGTCTCTCTCATTGAGAACCAATTATAAACCACAAATGAGGCATGAGCTCTGCTCTCGACAGCTATCTGCTTTGTAGAAAACACATGTGCAATGTGTGGACCAAGAGGAACTCTGGTCTAAAAAGCAAGCTCCGCCGTTCACTAGCTCTGTGGACCTGGGCACTTAGTTTGTGTCTCTGAGATAATCAGGGTCACTATTTAGAAGGGAGCACAACGGGCTGGAAACTGGTGGATTACAAAGGGCTCCAGTGGAAGGTTCTGCAGAGGACCACAGTCTGGGAGTCACTGAGAAAAACACTCTGGAAGGAACAGCCAACCCAGAGGACGGAGGCTGGGAATTTTGTCAGGCTGTTGAGAGAATGCAAAGAAGGCATATGTGGCTGGAACTGGGTAGAAGCCAAGAAAGTAATCAGGAAACTGAAAGAACTGAAAGAACTCTGAGGAGAGACACCGGGCTTGCCTGAGGTGTGAGTAGAAATGGAAAGATGCCATTTTTATTGTTGTGTGATGTCGTTGGGATTTTCTTATGAGCTGATTATAAGATGTAAGCCTGTTAGACAGTGATTTCATCACTAAGATGTAAGCCTGTTACACAGTGATGTCATCAGTAAGATGTAAGCCTGTTAGACAGCGATGTCATCAGTAAGATGTAAGCCTGTTAGACAGTGGCATCATCAGTAAGATGTAAGCCTGTTAGACAGCGATGTCATCAGTAAGATGTAAGCCTGTTAGACAGTGATGTCATCAGTAAGATGTAAGCCTGTTAGACAGCGATGTCATCAGTAAGATGTAAGCCTGTTAGTCAGTGGCGTCGTCAGGAACAATGAGTAGAGGAATATTACTGGGGATATACCGATAGATAAATTCTGCTTACTATGTTTTAAGGTTTCAGTTGAGTAGTTTTGTCTTCCATTTAGTTATGCATGTGGACCCATGCCATAGCATGTCCATAGAGATCAAAAGACAACGTCTAATAGTTGGTTCACTCCTTCCATATAGCTCCAGGGGATGGAACTCAGGGGCTTAATCTTGGTGCCTCATGCCTTTACTCACTGAGGCATCAGATGAGAGGGAACACATTTAGAGAGGAACCAGTCGGAGGTTTCACTTCGTAGCTCACTGGCTCTGCTGAGTGTGGTCCTCTGCCCCTGTGAGCATCGCTGCTGACTGTGGTCCTCTGCCCCTGTGAGCATCGCTGCTGATTGTGGTCCTCTGCCCCTGTGAGCATCATTGTGCCACAATGGCACAGAGGAAAGGCTGCTCAAATCATGGCAGCCAGGAAGAAAAGCCAGGGAAGCACGAATAGACAAGGACAAAACACATCCTTCAGATACTACCCCAGTGACCAGTTTCCTCCAGTCAGGTCCTACCTCCTACTGCCTCATTTAGTTTTATACCCAGTGCTATCGATGAATATATGACATGGCACCTTTTCCAGTTAAAGTTTATTTGAGAATACACATGTGTACTCCCAGTCAAGTTGAGACTAATGTAGAATATGAAGGAAAACTCTAATAGAAATGCATGGGGATTATTGTTAGCCACTTTGAATTTGCTATACTTGTTCACCTGCAAGATCCGATTGAGGCAGTCTTGACTTCTTATACATGTCATCATCACCCCAGGATTAAATAAGTGTGTGTGTGTGTGTGTGTGTGTGTGTGTGTGTGTGTTGGGTGTCTGTGTCTCTGTGTGTAATATAATATATGGAATAATACACAGTTCATTCAACGAGCAGTAGAGAAGCTTACACATTTGTACCTGCTACTTAAAAGAGAAAGCATTGAGTTTGGAACCACAGTCCCATGGGGATGGTTGAGTCCATCACCATCATGGCATGAAGCATGGCAGGAGGGAAGAAAGGCATGGTGCTGGCATGGTAGCCGGCTGATCTTCACTGTATCCTTTGTGTCAGGATTGGTGAGCTGAGATTTTAGGTTTGACAACAGGAAAGAGTAACATAAATTTGAAGACTAATCCTGGATTGCGCCAGACTCTCAGTGCTCACTAATTGCTCTGGCTTCCAGAAAATAGCTAAGCAGCTAAATCTGTGAAATGTTCTTGCTTTCTCTGGCTCATCTCTTGGCGATAATTTTGCTTTTTACACTCACTGTAGATCAAAACTATATAGGCTTGGTCTCTTTATTCATGCATAAATTTTTAGCTTAATATAGTGTTTCTACATGTTACCTATTAGAAGTAACAGACACACCATTTATTTCTCAAAATATTTGCCACGTTTTCCTGTATCAGAGCCTCCTGGAATGGAGGTGTAGAAGGGTGCTAAAAATGCAGTGTGTGTGTGCGCGTGCGTGCGCATGTCTGTGAGCGCGCACGCACGCCCGCGCACGCACACTTGTGTACCTGTTCGTGTGTGTGTACAGTGTATGTGGAGGCTAGAGATTAATGTCAGATATTTTCCTCAGTAGCTCTCTACTTCAGTCTTTGAGACAGGGTCTCTCGCTGGACCTAGAACTCACCAATCGGGCAGCAAAATTCAGCCCTTTCTCTATCCTTTTCCCCCCAGAACTAGGATTAGATATTGGCCACCGACCTTGATTTGTACTGGGTTCCGGGGAATCAAACCGAGACCTTATGTTTGCATCTGTTTACCTTAGTGACAGAGCAATCTCCCATCCTTGTAGATGCAGTGGATTGAGCCTTGCAGGGAGTAGGTCCTCCCCTCATCCCAGCCCCATCCCCACTCCCTTGGGAAGTGCTTCCATTTTCACAGTGCTCTCTGGCCAGCTGTCCTCCATCTTCAAGGCTGAAAGTCACGGTGTTGGGTTTCCCGACCATTTTAAGTCATAAAAGTAAGGTTAAAAGCTGTTCTTGAATGTTCGAAGTTGCACTGTAGTATTTTAACCATATTTTTTTACACGTAATTTTCTAAAAGTTTCCAAAATTAAAAGGGAGGGCAACAAACGAATAATACACATTTTCTCATGTGTAAAGTATTCTCTGTTCTATTGCCACCATCATCCCTCTGCCCTTACACATGTGTGGGAATACCATGGCGATTGTCGTGTTCAGGGTAAAGGCAAGGCTTTGGGCCCACTGCCTAGTCCTGTCAGTGACCATGTGACCCTGCCACTCGTAGGCCACACACGCTAAGGGTTGGTTCCGGGCCTCTGTCAAGTTTTTCCATATGTAAAATAATTATAATAAATGTGTCCTAATGCTCACCCTTATATTTATATGACATCAGAGCATTTTTATGAAGACAGAAAATGTATATAAGGGGTAAGACAGCCCTTGTCCAACACGAACAGTTAACTTAGCTTTTTGTTTAGTTACTATTACTCATTACAACACAGTATTATGACAAGATCAAACAAAAAATTACACTTGTCGCTACCATCCTTACCTCCAGGGGGGGATCATTTCTGTGGCTGTGAATAAATCCAGGCAACCATGAGCCAGCTCAAGTATCCCTCTCCCTCTCTACCAACTCTTTGCCATCTCCCTTGTAACCCTGGTAGAAACCTTCTGCTCTGCTGATGTGAGCAGGGCAGGTTCCTGGGAGTCTGAGCCTGCCCTTCCCTCTGACGCGTCTTGACCTGGCTGAGGCACTTATGGCTGTGGCCTGACTCTCCTTTATTGACGTACTTGGTCATATGATTTAATACCCTCGTAGGAATCGGATTTTTCTATAGTAAAACTATATTTTTAATGACTTACTTACATATAGTTGTATTTTATAAACTTGAATCTTTTAGAACACCGCTAAATAGCCTTCCCTGTGGTTGTATTTATAACTATACTTTGACATGGACTTGAAACTATTTATTTAGCTAATGACTCTAACTTGTGTTCCATGGTATTTCATTGGTAAATGAAAGTCAAATCAAATTTGTTGCCGCACGTTTTGTTCCTCCAAAGTAAATTCTTGAACATTTTAGTTTTCAGACGTGTTTTTGTTTTGTTTTGCTTTTGCTTTTGAGACACTACTTCCCTTTGTCACCCATTCTGGGTCCGAACTTGTGATCCTCCTAAGTGCCGGGAATGGGGCTGTGCAGCTTCACACCAAACTACGTTGTTTCTTAAAAATGATCAGGCTTGGTTATATCAGCCTTGAAATCCCGGATACTCATGAGGCTGGGAAGGAAGGCTCAAGGCTCGCTGAGCAACCTAGCAAGATCCATCTCAGAACGAAAGGAAAAGGGGCCAGGTGGCTCAGTAATAGAGTGCTTGCCTCCTCTATGATGCCCTGGCCTCTCAGCCCCTCCCCTGGGAGTGGCTATCGAAAATGTATTCATACTCAGTTAAAGAATTCTGTGCACATCATGGTCATGTTCTTTCTTGTACACTCTTACTCATTATTCAACATACACCAGCTTTTCTTTAGGTAGATGGTTCTCAACCTTGCTAATGCTGCAACCCTTTAATACAGTTCCTCATTTTGGGGTCACCCCCAACCATGCAATTACTTTATTGCTATTTTATAACTGTAATTTTGCTGTTGTCATGAATTGTAACGTAAATAACTGATGTGACCGGCTGAAGGGGTTGCGACCCACAAGTTAAGAAACCACTGAGTAGGTACTCGAGGTTCCAGGATGCCAGGTTAGGTGTGCTGTTAGCCATGCAGAGGTAGAATCATATCAAACTCTTCTGTGAAGCAAGTAGGTACCCCAAAAAGATACCCGTGAGCTGTGGAGAGCACTATTGAAGAGCTGCTAATTCTACACGACAAGGAATGGGTTACAGGCCATCACTGGAAGTATGGAAACTTTGGGAAAAGCTGTAGGAGAGGGATACCACGAGGATGGCAAGGCAGAAAGAAACCAACAGCCGTGACAGCCGAGAGCTGGCGAGGAAGCTCACTGACTCAAGAAAAAAAAAGTCCAGGGCAGAGGGACCTGGGAAAATGGGACCTCTGGTAGCCTCGAATGAAAATCACGCCACACGCCACAGTGCTCAGTGTCTCAGTGGGGGTGATTGCAGGCCACTTGTACGAACACTTTACTTCTCAACAGCATGAGTTTCTTAATACGTAATTAAAATGAAGAAGTACCCACTCAAACAAAAGACAAGTGTGGACCTAGGCTCAAAAAAAAAAAAAAAAAAAAAAAAAAACGAACAAAAGAAATGAGCTAATTCCGGTGTCTGCTGATACTCCTCAACAGCTCTGTTGATACATAATTCAGTATCACACAATTGACCCACTTAATATTCAATTCCACGGCTTTCAGTGTCTGCACAATTGTGAATTTGTCATCATGATCAATTTTAGAGCATTTCTGTGTACTCCAAAAGAAAACCCCAAACTCACAAGCAGTTCTTTCCTCCTCCTCCTAGCCTCTGGCAACCATTAATCTGGTTCCTGTGCCTGTGTATTTGCCCTTTCTGTAGGGACATTTCCTAGGAATGCAGTAATTCAGTTTGTATGGCTTGTAATTTCCTGGGTTGGCTTCACATGTCTTTCCAATTTATCCATGTTGTGGAAGTACAATAAGTCAGTGTCATTTTAATTACCAAATAATATTTCACCATGCGTATATGTAGTATTTTATTTAGCTATTCATGATTTGATAGACATTTGGACTTCTACTTATAGAGTATGAACAATACTATTATGAATATAGGTGAATTGATAGACATTTGGATTACTTCTTTTAAAGTATGAACAGATCTGCTATGAATATAGGTGTTGTGCACATGCTCATTTCTTTGGGGGCATATATAGGAACAAAATTGCTGGATCATATGGTGCCATCTGGTGCCATGTTTAACTATTGGAAGAACTGCTATTTTGCTTCCCAAATGTTTGTCAACATTAACATTTTTGTCTCATACCAATAATCAAGATCATAGAATTCCGATAAATCCACTAAACTGATAATGTGTGAAAAATATGATTGCCCTGTTCACAGCATAGATCTTGGAACACCTGATACATGGACTCCAATCTGGTGTCTGAATTGTGTACTTTTCATAAACTGCACTAGATACTAAGAGCTGCGAACATTAAAAGACATAATCTGTGAGAAATTTTGTTACATTAGGGCACATGGAGGCTCCCTGGGATGTTCTATTTTAGAGTGCTTTTATTCCAAAGGGCACCATCTGGCCCCATGTATGAGCAACTTGCAGTTTTAAGAGCAGCTTTTGCTCATTAAAGTGGGTCAAACGCATTTTGAATTGGAAATGACATTTAAGTTACTCCTGGACAAATATTGTCTCAACCTTGTCATTGTTCCGCCTTCTTTCTTGGTCCTTGTCCCCCACAGCAAGTACGTCTCAATTGCTCTGGTAGGCTCTGCACAAGATAGACCCCAAGAGAGAGTGTATCGCCACAGAGGGAGTGCCCTACGCCAGTCTATATAAATTACATCAAGAATGTTGTCAAGTGGAAAACTATGGATACGTATGTGCATGGCCTTTCTTTAGGAGTTGATATGCTTTCTTTAGACGTTTGTAAAAAGCCAGAGCCTTTTATGGATATAGGTATTTTGTATCACAAGGATGACAACATTTGCTATCATTATGAAAAAAAATAAATAGAAATTCCTCGGAGTTTTGGTAATATTGTTTGTGTCTATTACCCGGAGCTGTTTGATTTCCTTCACAGCCTGCATCTGTTTCATTCAAATTATGCACGTGTCTCTCTGGATGGCAATTTCCTCCAGCTGCTGAAATAGTAGAGCAGGGACGTCCACATTCAAAAGAGCTATCTAACTTGTCCTGCTTGGCATCACACCCTGAGACCGGACTACACAGCTCTCAAAGCCTCTACCTTCTCATTTACAAAACTTTCCTTTCATTGGTTACTAAGTTGGCTTATTAAGTACATTTTAAAATCCCACAGCCTTCTATTTACAGAAGCAAAAACACAGTCTGCCTTTATTCAAATTGCCATTTAGAAAGACAAGAGGCTTTGTAAAGGTGTAAAATATTGCCCTCAATTTTTTTCAGAGTAAATGATTTATTAAGACGAAGACCAGAGAGAAAAATTAAGTAAATTTGAGAATATAGGCCATTAAAGTTTTTCATCCTACCTATAGGAAAAGCTTGGGAAAAATAATTTTGAAAAACAAACAAACTGGCGGGTAATACACAAAAATTCTCATAGCCCAGCAGCATATTTAATTGAATTTATCAAAACACTTCCAAGCGGAATGTATTTACTCTGCTATTTTAAATGCAAACAGCTATGAAAAGGAGAAAGAAGCAGATCTGGGCGATGCTGTTTCTAGTGGCAGCCAGACGCATCATTTTCTTCTTGGCACAAAGCTAAGAGAACTCCATCAGAGCCATTAACCACCCTTACCTCCCCTGAGTAGCAACGGGCTCCTCACAGCCCCAGCTGGTCTCCTGCGAGGCTCTGTGACTTCACTGGAGAGGAGGAGTACAGTCTGAGAAAAATAACGCATATAACACTTAAAAATTCAATCTAGAACACTCTAGGGAAAAAAAAAAAGGTAGAATGTACAGACAGCAACTCTCCACCAGTTGCCAGCCCTGGTATAAAGGCAACCACGTAAATGGATATGAAGGGATACTGACTGGCACATATGTTCACAAGTCCAGATGGGAATTTTAAAGTCTGATGTTGAAGGTCAAAAACATCTTTGAAAATGGCAGAATTTGGGGAGAGCAGGTGGTACCGTGCTTCATGAGAACATGCTACTGTCTTTTTGAAAGATTAAAAGTAACCACCACCATATGAAAGGGCTTAGCGTTTTATATTATCCCAAATGGAACGGGTCCCATTAGAACTGCTGTTATGGTATCAGGCTGCCTCACTAGGCAGACTCTTAGAACAGTGCCCAGAAAGCGTACTTTCCAAGTCAAATCCGAGATCTGTCTTTAAACCTCGTAATTAAAGTACGAATCACCGAGTGTATAACAGCTGCTCTTGATGGATGCTTATGGCATGAAGGTAGGAACGGCCTGGCATGAGCCTCAGTAGCCCTCATACCAGTTCTTTCGGCCCATGGGAAGCAGGCTATTTATCTGTTGCTGCTGAATCATCTTTGCTGTGACCCTTGGCTTCCTATGCTTGGGGCTTCTTTGCACACTGCGCTGTTTTGCTGGTTTTGAGCCAAGTAAAGTAACACACACCCAAAGTAGGGCTTCCCACCTGTCAACTGTATCTACCTGTAGTGCTACAGATCCACACTGCTGTCCTCAGGCGGCTAATTTTGGGTAGGTGTTTATGAAATGAAATCTTTATCTTGATGAGATACAATACTATAATTACTGAAGGCAGTCGCGTGCCTTGGAGGTAACCAAAACTCAGTAATTAGACTTAAGACCTACTCAACCAGAAGGAAACTGTGCCTGTCACCAGAAACTAACCTAACCAACTGCTCAGGGCTAGTGGCATAATGGTTGTTATAGGAGGACCTATAACCATCCCTTTGTACAGCCAGTCTAATCCTAACTACTAACTACATGCCAAATATTTGTTGCTGGGCCTACATCTAAGTATAGCCCTTCCCCATCGTCTAGTTTCCATCTCCTGAGCAGCTAGCTTCCTTTCTGTACTTGTTGCTTCCCGATGAGAATGTATGATCTCGGCTATGAACAGAAGAAAAAAAAATGTGATTTCCTTCATAGGAAGGCCCTTCCTCAATAGTTAAGATGGTCCGTTTGGTTTAAACAAAGGCAATCCCAAGATTCAGACTCCCGAGAGAGCAAACATTGGTCATGGTTAAAAGTCATTTGTATGGAGTAGGTTGGGTGAGGGATGTGTGTTGCAGGCTGCTGAAGAAAAAAGATGGCTGCTCTTGATGAAGACTCCATTTACAGGGTTGGGCCACACTTGTCCCTACTCTGATATTATTGGTAGCTAATGAGGGTGACAGGCAATTTTCAAAAATGTCATTCCATTCGAAATAAATTCTGGTCCTTGGTTAAATTCTTTTATGGGTTTTTGTTGCCAAATTTATGATATATATATATTTTTTCTCACAAGTGGTATTTAAATGATAGTGATATTTAAAACGGACTGTTAAATAATGCTATGTCATTGCTTCTGCAATTTGTCATACACATTGCACAGTTGACACCTGTCATCTCAAACAGTATTACAGCCGTCCTTGGGGTAGAGGAGAAAGCCTAACATCTGTTATATGATGTTAAGCTTAATTAGAAAACGCTTGTTTCCTATGCAGCTGTGTTCCGTTGGTCCATATTTGTACAGAGAGGCAGTTTGATAGCAGTTGGCCGTCAGTCCTACACGAGAACTGCACTCTGTCTCGCTTCCCCTCCTCTTAAGGCATGTCTGTTCCCTAGTTAACCTGGCAGTGTCTCTTAATGTAACATTTATGTATGTTCATCCTGAAGCGGGGTATTTTTTTGACCTTTTTTTTTTTTTTTTGCCATTTAGTTTTTACCTTCTAAAAAGTTCCTGCAGTAGACTTTTTAGAAACACTCTTTATAAGGTTTCCCTTTAAGTAGAGGCTACGGATTTATAAAAAAAAAAAATAGTGTTTGGTTTAGACCAATCATTATAAGACGTTAAAGGACTAGGCGCTTTTCACTTCTGTATGGCTTTGTAGAAATTTACAAAATTGAGTCACTGGAGTCTTGTCTTCCACTTTGCTCTATGCAGCCATGAGACTCTAGCTCAACAATCCTTCTCTCCCTCTGCCCACCCCTTGCCATCTCCCTGGTAACCCTGTCAGAAACCCATCTTTCTCCTGTGCTGATGTAAGTGGAAAGGGGTCCTTGGGACCCGAACTGTGCTTGACAGGCTCCAGGATAGCAGGGCAAACTTCAAGGAAAGACCTTGAGATTTGGAATGAAGAGGAAGGGGATAGCCATTCTCTTAGGCTTCAGTCACCCTGGCTCTGCTTCTCTCCGTGGTTATCCACCACGGGGGGCCTACTTCTGATAGTGACAAGGACAAACCACAGGAGGGGTTTGGGCCAGGAGACCTGGGGCACCACGAGGAGGACAACCGTGGTGTGCAGTGAGCAGGGGCATCCTAAACAATATTCCTCCTCCTTCGGGGGACAAGGAAATCCAGGGGAGGGAAGCTGGGGTAGAGGGACAATCCCATTGGAGTTAGCTGTCTGTTTCAGCCACCAGCCTTCACAGCTGTCACACGGAGACCCACTCTAGTGCAGGAGGGGCTGAGAGAGGACAAGAAAACTCAGCTTTTCACACCCATCATGCCTCCAAGATAGGGCGAATGGATTCAGGAGCAGGAAACCAAGCAAGGTCTTCTTCCCTGGGGAGCCTGCATTCAGGGATCCCCAGGGGAAGATGCTGAAGAGGTCCTCCTCCAGAAATAACGACAACGCCAAAACCGCCTGGGCTGTGGTCCACCCATTATCTTATTTTCACTGGAAATGTTATTTAGGCAGCCTTGCTGGGCCCGTGGAGCTGCTCTGTGGAAGACTTAAAATCAGCTTATCCCGTTTCTCCCTTTTAAAGCAGTGTGGTGGCACATGCCCTGTGAAAGGAAAATGTCACACTGCTTCTTCTGTTCCCACGTGACGGAGCTACTTGGAAAAGACTTTGATTTTGCTTGCTGGGGGATTGATTTTAAATCCATCTTTGAATTAGCTCCTCTAAAAGCTGTTCCCAGTCAGTGTGTTGAGATTCCCGGTTGAGCTGTTAATTTCTGCCTACATATGTAGTTTAGGAAAACCAAATATTTTATGCTCTGATTTGCAAGAGATAAATATTAAATTTATAACAAGCAGCGAAACTTGATTTCGTGCATTTTATGCAAGACTGGCTTCATCAGTGTTACTAGAAGAATAAAATATATTGGATCCTATGGCTGTATCTGCTAATGCTCTACCATACCTAACCTACAGAACCAGCATTTTTTTTTTATAGTGCACCCATTGTCCTGAGACACAACACTAGAGGTTGTTAGGCTAATATGCCACAGGATTTAAAAATTAAAGCCTGTACTATATGGCTTGTCACTGTAGCCTGGCAAAATGTGAAAATTCTAATGCCACTTTTTTGTTGGCTTGTTTGTCTTTGTCCTCTTAGTAGGAACCCAAATTTTTAGAGGCATCCAATTTGTGGACTCCAGTGAGTAGTAAAATCTCTAAAACTAACAGTTATTTTGTTTCTAAGGAGCTGGGCAGTTATACAACTGGATTCTGCTTTAGCAGGACAGGAGTAAAACAACCAGCTTGTTCCCTTATTTCCAGTTTTATACTGTTGTTCTCAAGAGTGATGTCCTCCTCTGTTTGCTAACCATGGTTCTTCCAGAAAGATGCACAAAACTGGAAAGAGACTTTATAGTTCTAGCCATGGCTGTTAGTAGCCCAAGTTCAGATCTTAGTGAGCATGGTTAGCGTGTGGGATTACAGCCCTAGCCCTGGCCATTGCCAGCTATTAGCCTAAGTTTTTTCTTTCTTTCTTTTATGAGAGAATGAATCCAGGCTTTTCTGGCTCCAGGGGAACTCAGCCTCACTCAGGATTGAGATACCTTCCCTTAGCCAAGCGCATTGTTATTTTCTAAATTTACCCTTAAGCAAGTGGATTTCCATATCCCTAAAACAACCTGACTGGGCCTCCAAAGGGACAAGACCAAATGCAAATACCCGATTAGGAATATCAGTTTGCCAGACAGTTCCCAAACAAGTTTTGCATATGCTTTGTACCCTTGGGAAAGTCTCAGACAAGATTCCCATAGAGGGTGACAAGACAAACAGAAGGTAACCAAAGTAAATAAATAAAAAATAAATAAATAAAAGATGGATTAGGGATAGATGCTAGCACTCTAGAGCCAGAAGAGCCCAATGGAAACAATCCCACAGCAACCACTGCGTCTGCCACTAAAATAAGAGCTTAGGCGTTTGTGTAAATCCTGATTTGAAGTTATTTTTGAGCATGTGAGCACCAGGAAGGGTTCACTGCTTTGATAACCCATCATTCTCCCGTACCTTATGAAGTCGTCTGTTGCTTTGCAGCCAGAGATTTATATTCTTGCTGCATTTGTTTCCTAATGCCACTTTCAGGATGATGCATACAAAAAATCAGTTCTAGGTACTACATGAAGGTGTTGTCAACTTTGAATATTTCCCTTAAGGCCCCTGTCTTTGACTTGCTGATGGCCAGCCTCTTCTTTCCCACATGTATGGCCTCATCTTGTTAGACTAGTCACGTGGGATTAGAACCCATTCCAATGACCTCATTTTAAGGCCCTTACCTTTGTAAAGGCATTTTTTTTTTCCCAAGTAGATCCTCCTTCAGAGGTACTGGGGATGAGGCCTCTACCATATGAAGGGAAAGTAATTCCATCCATAACACCAGGCAACGCTTTCTTCTCTTATGCACACTGGAGTCGTCCTGGGTTCCTTAAAGGTAGACTGAGTCTGATTCTTTTATTGTCACCCATCAGTAACGTGTCCACAAAAACCATCTAGCACTTACTACGTACCTGAGTTAATTCCAGTCAAGGCTGTCCCGGGAAATGTGAAAAGTTCTGCAATGACGCTGCTAATTCTTAATCTCTGTCAAACAGCCCCGATCACCCCATCCTCCCTCTGGTTTCTCCCAGATACAACCACACTGCCACACTGCTCCCAACTTAGTGTCCTCTCTCTCTCTCTCTCTTTCTCTCTCTCTCTCTCTCTCTCTCTCTCTCTTTCCCACACACACATTTGTACCACCCATACTCTCATGAGTGTGGTGCTGTCATGAGCAATCAAAATACCATGTATGCATGGTTTAGTACAAACGTCATATTTAATTAAAACTAGATCTGCCCAAGCAGCGGCATAGTTTTGGAAAGTTCTGTTTAATGAGGTTTAGCAATACAGAAGCAGTTTATTCCGTATTGTAGCTGGGGGCTTACTTTAGGAGATGACGAAGGTGTGCTTTGTAATGTGGACAGTCACAGAGGAAGACTGTCTCTGTTGGAGGTGTCTCCCAGAGGGCAGGTATAATGGCTGACCTCCGCACTGCCGGTGTTCTGAAGAGCTCTTGCCCATTCATCTTTACACAAGTTTGCTTCTCCAGTCCCACGCACTTAAATCTTGCATTCAGTGGCTCAGCCCTCAGTTTCACTTCCAGTTTCTTCTATAGAGTTCTACGAGGAAACATGAGCTATAAGGCTACCGAGTTTTCATTACTCTCTGTGTGATTTTAAAAACACTTGATAGGCTGGTTCAAACCTTTGCAGTTTGAAAAATGCTAATGTGCTATATCGACTCTTAAGGAACGTGCTCAAGGTACCTGGCAGATTTTCAGCTAATATCCTTGGGGGCGGGAGCCATATTAATGAGGGAAAGGGACAGCAGATAGGTTACTTCCAAACCGACAAATGAAGCAGCAAATTGCTAACCAACCTCTTTTTATCCTCTAGGAGGAGGGGACACGCGCTGCACACAGAAGGGGCCCTAAGGGAGCCACTTCATTTGCTAACACTGGGGTTGGGTAAGCTTTGGCGACCTGGCGTTTGTAGATGGGAAAGTGACAGCTACAAAGATTTTTACAGGCGGGCACTGGTGGTCACTGTCATTAAGTGGCAGCCCAGCTTGCTTCTCCTACGTTTTCTGGCACCTTCTCAGCTCTTCCCAGGCTCTCTTCTAAGGGAGCTCTTGGCCCAGCTGGCGGTGCTGTGTGTGAGGCTGGGGAGACATGGGTGCAGCTGGGGGAAGTGGGTATGAGTCAGGGTTCCTTGAGAGGTTACACGACCCCCAATCTTTTCCCCCTTCTCAGCTTCCTGGTTACCATGGTGTGACCTCCTCTCTTGTCCGCCAAGGAAGGACTGAGTGCTCTGACAGTGTGAGAGCCAAAGCAATCCTCCTCCTTTAGGTCGTTCCTTCCTTCCAGGTCCGAATTAATTAATAGGAGAAGGGGTCTGCAACGCACCCTCTTCCAGTTTCCCGCCTCCAACATTACCTTACCGCCATGCTGTTTTTCTCTCCCCTCGCTCCTTCTCCCACACCTTTCTCCCCAAACGTGACTCCAGGGACACCTTGCTCTGTCCGCATGCATTCAGTGACTTTGCGCGACTCCTGGAACACGTGGAGGACAGCTGTGAAATGCTGAGGGTGAGAGTTTTATCTTCTCCCCCGGCACGGTGTTTCAGGGGCAACAAGGGCCCCGGGTCAAAGGGTATATGCTCCAGGGAGGGAGAGCGAGGAGCGGCATCTGCATGGAGGGTGCAGCTCTAAGGTGATGTGGATGGACCTCGGGGACTGGAAAGGATTTGAGGGGCAGGGCATCTACTGGGCAGGGGGAGCAGAGACACCAGTGCTAAGAACTGGGCGGGGATCTGCCTGCAGAGGTGGGGTGGAGGGGTGGGGGAGAGGAAAGAGCCGGGGATGGTGAAATGTGAGGGACAGATGGCATTGGGCCTAGTGAGGAATGGGAGGGGTTTCCGCTAGAGCCGACAGGCCCCAATGCCTGCTGCAAAGGGCGGCCCCGACTGGCGTGTTGAGAAGAGATGAAGTGATCTAGGAGAAATGGGGGCCAGATGGGTTTAAATGTGGATGAGATCGTCATGAAGTGTCATTTTCAAACACCTCGAGATACCCGACAAAGAGACACAAAGCCTGGGGTAGATTTGCAGTGTCTCGGGTGGTGAACACAAGTTAAGTCACCATAGCTCTGTTACCCCAGGGAGGCCATGAGTGAAGGTCAGACTCATGAGCCAGGGAGAGGCAGGCTCTTACTTTGCCAGGAGGGAGGAGACAGCAGTGGATGCAGCGGGAAAGGGGGTCAGCGGTGTTCCACTGTCCCTGTGACTCAGCAGAGTTCATCTGCTCGTCACTTGTCCGGGCATGTGGTACCAGCGAATGCTAAGAAAACCATTTGCGTATAAGCAGGCACCCATATCTGTGATACTCAGAATGATCTCTGAGGTTGGCTTAGCATCAAACCAAGCGTGGTTGATGGCTCCCATAGACATTAGCCCGTGAAGGCCTAGTGCCTTGGAACACAGGATGCTGTCTGTGTGCACCAAATTAGTTGATGTTCCGCTATGACCCCATGTGTGGCCTCTTTCAGTGATCTATCCACAAGCACCCGGGAAAAGGCGCATCCTCCGAGTCTAGAAACGTGCCTCCCACGCACGTATCTACTGGTCCACCTGCCACTTTAGAGACGTTGTTTTACAGTCGGGGCAAAGTACATTAAATGCTGCTAATGATCGTTTCCTTTTCTCCAGGAAAGTTTCAGGGGAACCAAGGTTGATGCTCTGTTGCTTGTCCTGGGGGCACATTTCATTGCTGTCAGAGCTAAGCCTGATTCATTCTTCTAGATAAGGGTTGACCTTCCTGGGTGCAGCTTGCCCCTCAGCTCCAGATCAAAATCCCATTTTTTGGGGTGTGTCCTAACATGGTCTGTTCTCGGACTTTTCACTCTTGATGGAGATGAGTCCTCTCAACTTCCAGATTCAAGATTCCCTTCAGTTGCTTTCTAAGTCTCATTCGCTGTCTCTTTCCACTTGCCTGTGTCCCGCATTCTTACACTGTTCTCCTCCATGAGTTGGAGACATTTGCTTTGTGGGTTACTTCGCACGTATTTCTCGCGTTGTTCTTTGTTTTTTTTTTTTTTTTCCTGAAGCCCCTCCACTCCTTATTTCCTTTCCTTCTGGCCCCTCTTCAGCTCTCACATCTGAACTTCATGGCGTTGCTTCTTGCGTGTGGTTGTTTGTCTGGCTGTTTTATAGATTTAATGTAGTAGCTTGTCACAGAGTTCTGCAGGGTGGCGCAGCTCTTCTACTGAGCTTTCTTCTCTGCGTAGACTTATTTGAGTATATCTGTGTAGGTTCTCCTCACGTTCCTCTTAATGGTGTTCAGATTGAGTGCTTGGGGTTCATGGGCTAGGGCTTTGGAGGAGGATTCAGTATGCGGTGAGTGCTAGTCTGTGTGAGGAAATTATCTGTTTGACTTAAACCGTCTCTTTAACTCGTCTTTTTATTTTTTATGACAAACTGTTTGATCATCATTAACTTTTGTCTACTATCAAACACCCCACCTAAACAGAATATTTGAATGGTTAATGAAGTTCACTTATGTCAGGTAGGCTGTGGTTATTTGTCTTTAATATCATGAAGGCATAAAGTATTTGAATATACAGGAAGAACTACATGTTGATTTCCATAGACATACATTTTTAATAATCAGTTGCTAATGATCTGGGACTGCAGGACCGCGAACTTTCAGCTTTCAAACCCATGGACTAAATAAACCCCTGTTCTTTATGAAGTACCCAGACCCAAGTACTTTGTTAGTGCAGCAGAAAACAGTCCAATGTCTAGATATCGCTTCCTTTTAAAGCACTGCCTGTGAGTGTGTAAGTGCTGGAACATGAAATGAGTGTTAGCAAGCCATAATCACACACGGATGCAAAAAAAATCTCAGAAGCCAGATGTTAGTGAAGAAACTATACTAGAATCCATTCATATGCTTTGCATGTTTGTATAATGGAGCACTCGGGGATTTTTTTACTTTCAAAGTGTTTGCTTTGTGTAGCAAGCATTATATATAACATTTACAGGAAATTGTTTTATATTGAATTTTTCCCTTTGTTGGAAAAATTTGAGGGAAATTCCATACCTCAATTACAGATTTTACTCTGTTGCTCCAATAAAAAGGAGGTGAGGGCTCCCCCAAATATGAATTGTCAGGCTGGGTAAAGACTACCCGATACTCTCAGTGGCTCCCCAGACCTGCCTGGTTGCATTGTCTTCACAGGCTTGTAGACTGTAGTTTGGGTCCATGCAAGTATAGCGTTTACTTGTCTTTTCCCATCCACCTCAGAAATGCCTAACTTGGCCATATGCATAGAGAGGCATTATCCACAGCTCTTTAAATTATAACAAACAGAAATCCAGCTCAGATGAGCTCAAGTGAAAAGGGGGATTTGTTGAATCAAATATTTGTGAATTCTTGGTATTAACTGTTGCCTTAGACATAGCTTATCCAGATGTTCAAACTAGATCCAGAAATACTACATCTGTCTCTTTAATGTCCCGAGTTTACTTCTTCTTCTTTTTTTTTTTTTTAAGCTTTTGAACAGTTGTGAAATGGAAAGAATCCACTAAATTAGTCAGCAGTAAATAGTCCTTCTTAAGTTCACTTCCATAAGCAGGCTAAGTCATTTTGGTGACAGAAAGCCATCTTTAGTATTAGGCTCATATTCTGCTGGCTTCTCAAGAATGGGGAAAGGGGAGAGCCTCTTTGTTAGTAGTTCCAACAACACAAATAGCTCCTTTTAGACTGCACAAACTACAAGTCAACACTTAAACTTTCCCCTCTGGCCCTTGGAGTGTACATAACAAGAGCATTAATCAACCTTTACGTTGTAATTTTAAAATGCTGTGCACGAGAGAAAGATGCCGTGGAACAGAGCTTGGGTGCAGAGGCTTTATTTATTTGGGGAAAGGGAATAGGAATGGGAGAGGGGAGACCAGTCTCTGGGGACGAGAGCAGCAGAAGAGAAGAGAGAGGCAGAGGCAGAGAGAGGGAGAGAGGCAAAGGTAGGGAGGGAGAGAGAGAGAGAGAGAGAGAGAGAGAGAGAAAGGGATACACACTCACACACACACACACAGAGAGAGAGAGAGAGAGAGAGAGAGGGAGAGAAAGTTGGGAAGTGGGCAGGGCCTTTTAAAGGGGACACAGTGAGTAGGTACAGGTGGTGCTCTTAGTGGCTGCAGCTGAGGGTGTATTCTATCAGAACCCCAAGGACAGGCGAGTACAGATGCCTGAATACTAAAACTTAGTCCAAGACAGTTCCTAGTGCATCGGTGTGTGTGTGTGTGTGTGTGTGTGTGTGTGTGTGTGTGTGTGTATCTATATACATTGTTTGAAAAGAAGGGACAGAGTTGTATAAGCCATACATCTGTCTTTGTCTAATAATCAGTATAAAAAAAGGTATACTGATGGAACAAATAGGCCAATATTCCCAGTGCTTAACACAGCGATTTATATTTCTCACAGAAGCTGCTTGCTGTGATCACTCAGGCTCCATAATGAGTCAGACATGTCACGCTGATATTTCCACAGTCACCAGGGTGGGCCAAACTGAAACCAGGCATACACTGACATTTCATATTCTAGCCAGGAGGACATCTCATTCACCAGAATTCGTGACCCCTCTGGCCAAAAACAAGGGGACCGGCTAGTATGAGTGACTGTTTTCTGTGTGTCACAGAGCAGAAGAGGCCTTAGACACCAGAAACCATGACTGTAGCCATTGTTGGCAGAGCATCCCAGCACTTGGCGCCATTCTGAAGGTACTGTTCCTCTTGAAACCTTGAACTTCTCCCCCCGGCCAGTTCCTTTAACATACAAACACAATCACCCAGTGCCACACTTGGGATGGCTTGGGAATGAAAAAGCATTAAAAGGTAACTTGACAGAAAGCACAGCCAAGTAACTTTGGGTCTTTATATCAGCCTCTGAGGCATTTCACTAAGGAACTCCAAAAATGATGTCATAAAACGATAGCCGTGTGTTCCCTTTCTGATTATAACAGGTGTTTGGGAAGTCACCTAAGCCGCACGTTAGTAGTGGGACAGTCACCTAAGACGTGAATGAACCTGAGGGTCTGCTTCCACATGGTTTAATCACACTGTGCGTGTAACCAATTAGATCTGTCTGCTGGCTATGACAAGAACCAGAACTGAGTAATCCCAAAGATCAAAGGAATGCCAAAGTGCTTTCACGATCTAGGCTTACAAGGCCCATGCTTTTGTCACTGTTGGCATATGGTTCAGACCACACAAAGCCATAATGCAGCATAGCGCGAGCTTAGGCAAGGACCTGAATGCCAGGGGCAAGCGTTGAAAAACGTGTTGCAGGCTTATGCTCACGCAAAAATACCCAGCAATCTTCTGGTAGGACATCCCTTCGTGTAATGGGTCATGTAGGTGCTCCGCTTGGACTAAGACTCCAAATCATGCAACCTGTGTAGCTTTTCGGTACTTTGATGGTGGATTCTGTGGTTTGTAATGCAGTGTCTGGCGGGATCCTCAAGGGGTCGCTGGGCCACCTTTAAAGTAGGTGAGCTCTCCGAGGGCTGGGATACTTGCCCTGAGCTGAGGCTGCCAGAAAGCAAGGATAGCCCTAGTGTTTTAACCTCTTCTCCTGTGTCCACTTCTCATCCTTACTCCTTTACTGCATTACAAAGTAGCAAGAAGCCTTAGCTGCAGCATGGTAGCATCACGCTCTCTGGAACCTATCTGACTTCCAAATGGAGGCCCCAATAGACCTCTTCCATCACACATTGCCCAATAGGCATTCTATTGCAGCAGCCAGAAGGAGATAAAGGTAGCAGTACCCCACAGCAAATGGCCATCAAGATAGAGCAGACACCAATACTCACTCATCTGTCTCATGGCCTCTGATCCCATGCAGTGTCCACCTAACTAAACAAAAGAGACTTAAATGTCTTTCCAGTAAACCTTCCACATTGAAGTATTCAGCAGTGCTTCATCATGACTGTAGAAATACCTATAGGGTACCTTTCTGTTCTCTTCCATGGTGAGCTCTGGTTCTTGCCTACAGAATTTGTACAATATCAGAGAGTTCTAAGCAAAGTTAACAGTGTAATCCTTTAGTGAAGGCGAGTTTAATGTACTTCCCAGGTACCTCCTGAGATTGGGCTGCATCACTAATGCAGACATTTCTACAGCAAATCTTTGTCTTTACATGAGATTCAGTTTGACGGTCCTTTTCAACTTGTGGGGCATATCACAAATGTTATCTTTTCTACAGGGAAGTCTTTTATATCTCTATAAAACAAGGTTCCTACAGGGAAGCCTTTTATCTACGATGGCACCATGATGGCTTAGTTAAAACGTGCCAGATGTTAGCCACACAAAGAAGAAAGGAGAGGCTGCCCCAGCAGACTTCAGCTGCAGAGACTGCCTTGAATGAGTGACTAAATGGATTGATTATAATCCCACTGATACTCAGTTAACCTTATATGTATTCCAGTTACTTGTAGCCTCACAATAAGGGTAATCTAGAAGAATCCATATTTCTGTCTTACAGTGGAGGCTCAGAAAACAGAATTTGTTTTTGTCTGCAACCACTCTAGGGAGAGCACACTGTAGGCCACTTTGTAGATAACTCACCGGAGTTAGAGTTGCAGAAGAGCTTATAGGATTTCAGCTCCTCATAAGAGTCACCAACCACATCACATTATGAAAGAGGAGATCGAAGCGAGACTGTGTGTTATTATATTAAGAGAAAATGTTAATATTTGAGTTTTGAATATATTCGATGATTTGTGTCTACAACTAAATACAAGGCTATATCTTTAGTATTGTACTAACTGTTAGTATGTAGAAGATGTATGGAAGGCTTTTAAATTTGCTCCGCATACTTTGGGTAACAAAATGGGTCACACGTATGATCAAAAGGGAGAAAGTATGGCTTAGGGCGCAAATAATATTCTTGTTTCTGAGTTATTCATTAGAAGTTTCTAATGTTAACTGAAATCTGAAGTATGTTCAAGATACTCTTCTATATAGAAGACAAATTTATTATTGTTTTCCAACAGCAAAGTTCATGACATTTACTATGTTCCTGGGGTCATAAAGTTATTTTAGCTAAAAAAAAATCAAAAATGCATTAAAAAATAAATGTCTTATATGAAATTGGTGTTTGCTGTTACCAAGGTACTATCTTGAAAGCCTCTAGCTAAAATTTCACCATGGCTTATATAGTCATATGTATACATATACATGCATACATACATACATGCGTACATATATTCTGCATGTAAACCTGCATGCCAGAGAGAGCATTTGGTCCTATTGTAGATGGTTGTGAGCCACCATGTGGTTGCTGGAAACTGAACTCAGGACCCCTGGAAGAGCAGCCAGTGCTCTTAACCCCCAAGCATCTCTCCAGCCCCTGTGTTCTAAATTAAGGAATTATAGTTAGATAGGGGTTAATGTTTTCTTGGAGGGGTAAATAGGATTATGTATGTCAAGTTTGTGACTGTTGATTCTGTATTCATATTTATGAAACTTTTTGGAAAAAGTTTCTTATCTTCTAAAATTCACCTAATGCCACCTAACACCAACAAGTGCTTAGTTCACCTCAAATGGAAGCAGTGATCCTTCTAGAACACCTGAATACCAGAGCCAGTTTGAGTGAAAGAGGATCCATGTGAAATATTAAGTTGATGCAAGAGAAACTGTGACTTTAGATCATAAATTTTAAATCAATGTAATGAAGCACAGACCCTTCTTTCTTAACCAAAGTAGTAACCATTACAGTCAAGACACTTACCAGCAAGAAATAAATTTGTTTATATTGTTAGTCTAAAAACATAACTCTCATAAAGTCAGAGATACTTTATTCTGGCATCAAATATATCAAGCAATATAGATTTACATCATCCCAGATCCCATGTTCCACCAAGAAGGCAGTATCATGAAGTTTCGATAGTCAGAGAACAAAGAAGGTTATAAGTCAAGACATTTTTCAAGTACACTAGTGATAATATCAAAGAGAGGCTTACAGCAAAGCATAGAGCTCTTGGCTGTAGGCTTCGGGTATTCTCTGATGACATCCTAAGCTTTGGGGTTGATGCAAAACAGTGCCAACTAACTTAATATAGCACAAAAGACTTTTATCTGTCTACCACAGGATGTGAGGCCCAACACAGAGGTGGAAGAGAATGGCTATTCACGGGAGTAAACTCTACACAAGATAACTTATAATTAGGCTATAGACCAGCAGCATTCCAGCTTCTCCCCATCTTTACAGTTCTAGCCAGTCAATCAGCCTTTGCAGATTATAGTTTATTTCCATAAATCTTCATTCAAATGACGTTATAACAATCTGACCCCTAGGATTCAACAGACTCTTGGAAAACATTTTTTGCATCCTTCTGGATGTAGAAGCGTTTCCACTACAAAATGTCATGATGCTTGAAGAAGTGTTAGCTGATAACAGGTCAGGTGACTGTGGTAGATGAGACAAAACTTTGTAGCTTGATAATCAACTTTGGAAGCACTGGTTGTGCTATGTATAGTAGAGTATAGTTATGAAGTAAAATTGGGCCCTTTCCGTTGATCAATGCTGGCTGTAGATGTAATTTTTTATGCATTTCATCATTTTTTTCTTAGCATACTTTCCATATTTAATGGATTTACCAAACTTCAGACATCTATGGTTGGTCATACCCACAGCAGACACCAAGTTGTAACTGAGACCTTTTTTTGGCTTTAGGAAGTACTTTGGAACTTCTTGGCCCAACCATTGGGCTAGACATCATTGGTTGTCACATACAGTCTACTGATCCAAAGCAGCTCCTTATTGTATAGAGTGAGAGAAGATGGCAGTAAAAGTGAACTCAGAGAACTGTTGTATGGTGGAGCCTTTACATAAGAGTGCTCAGGGATCTGCACTATGTCCAGAGTTAAGTCTGGGTCAGATGTGACCTTGACCTTCAAAGCCAGAAATCCATGTTAGCATCCGTAGCTCTCCTAAAACAGGTATACACAGATATCTTTGCAGGGAATGAATAGAAAATTTCCTTTTGACTTCATTGGCTCTGTCAACTGTGGTCTGAACCTAAACAATGTACATGATCATTTCCAGGGGATTAAGTGTGGTGTCAATGTAGCACTAGACACCACACCAAACCAGAGACTCAGAATTAGTGATCGTAATCATCCAAGCCTATGACCATCAATGTGGACCTACCTGTAAATGTCCACATACTTTGTCAGCATTGATGGTTTGTCAGGTCTGCTCACGAATACAGCATGCGTTTTTAACAGAAAGGAACGCCACATTATCTTTTAAGTGGAGCAGGAGCGCGCATCTGCTGGGCTTCAGTGAAAGGTGAACCAACTTAAGACATTTGCTCATAACTGCGATCATGCAAGGAAGGGATGACAGAGAATTGAGACGGGAAGAATCGATATCAGGAAAACGTGAACCCTGTTGTTTTGTATCTATCTAGGTTGAGTGCTAGGCAGCCTTCCCTGGAGGTGGTAAGGTGTGGAGGACACCCTCCGGCGCGGGTAGGAAGGAATCTTCTGGAGTGTGCTGATCATGTAGACCATCCAGGTCCACTTGAAATAAGGCTGCCATGCTCACAGTTCCACACCCATGACCAGCTAGTTGATACGCTCAGGAGGCGGTAGTGGAGGCTCATTAGAGAAGGCTTGGGTGGGGGTTGGTGCTCTTACAGCTTTACAACGACGTGGTAAAGGCCATCACTTACAGGAAAGGCACCCAGGAATTGTTTATCTTGGATTGTGTGTCTCAGCTGTATTATTTTGCCCATGTCTTACTTTCTTTAGAGTTGTGCGTATGTGTTGCTCTCCTATTTTTATTATCTAGACTATAAAAACAACTTTATATAGTCTGTGTTATGGTTTCTGTTACTGTGAAGAGACACCATGACCATGGAAACTCTTATAAGGAATACATTTAACTGGGGGTGGCTTACATTTTCAGAGTTTTAGTTCATTATCATCATGGTGAGGAGCATGGTGACATGCAGACAGACATGGTGATTTATTATTATTTTTTGTGTCTCCTTGGCTGTACTGGAATCCCTTTGTAGGACAAGCTGGCCTTGAACTCACAGAGATCTACCTGTCTCTGATTGTAAATGAACTTTTATACATGCATGCTGGCACTTGTTTACAACCACAGTCCTGGGGGTTTAGGCAGGAGGGTCAAAAGTTTAGATACATAGCTTAGGCTATGCAATTAGCATTTGTCTCAAATACAAATAAACAAATTAAAGTTATAGCAATCAACTTTTAATATTTTCTTTAAGTATATACTACAGTATACAGTAGGTGCCAAGTAAACTGATTAAAATAAATTTTAAGTCAGCATTTAACTAAATAAAGAGAATACAAATGACTATGTGTGTTAGCAAGCACGCCCACCTACAGACATTTTAAAATCATGATTTCATACTTAATGAAATCTCACTTCCAGATAGGTACGCTGAAGAGCAACCCTTTTCTTCCTAAGTGGAGGATTGCTGACCATTTTCTCGTGGGAAACCACTTCAGGAAGAAGATAGCTTCCTGGTCACTCTAACTCTCTTGGTCTGAGTTCCGCTTATGGCTCCCAGTCTCCTTTTTTAGTTCTCAAGGACGCTGAACCCAGCTGTCCTCTTCCTGCCTGGGACCCTGAATTTCCCTTGGTCAGACCAACTTTGTGCATGTCACACTTTGAGACGCAGGAAGCCCTTTTGATATTGTAGGACAGCCTGGATTAGAAGAAGATACAAACTCACCTATAAAAGGTGGATGGGCTGGGCACTGGATTTGAGAGAGGAACGGGGTTCCTATAAACCTTGGTGGGGTGTCTGTTGTCTTTGTTTACGGTGGGAGCATAGTATATAATTAGGTAAAAATAATTCTGAAACATTTATTTACAGATAAGAAACAACTACAGTGTTAGCAAACACTTGGGATTTATATAAACTGAACTTGAGAATTACTTAGAAACAGATAACTGGGTATTTATACAAAGACTTTATCTTCACAGGCATACTTTTATGTTTTGATTAAAAATGCATTTGAGGGATTAAGGCTGTCATTTTTAGGTTGAATCTTCTCAAAGTCACACTGACAAGCCTCCATTCTCAGCAGGGAGAGAGTACTCATTTTTATTTGTTTTGACGGGTAAAACTTGAGGTTACTTTTTGAGAAACTTTAATTTGAAGCCAAGTTTTATATAGAGAAAAATATGAGTGAAATTCAAGTTCTTTTTTCCTTTCCTTTCCTTTTCTTTTTATTTATTTATTTTTGTGTGTGTGAAGATTAAAAGTTGCTTCCCTTTGTTTGGGAAGGGAAACACCATTTGATTTTTCCAGAGAGTTTTGTCAAGGGCCAGAAGCGAGGGGGGGGGGCAGAGGGGAGTGCAGGAAAGAGGCCTGGATGAATGGTTCCTCCCTCTCCATCATGTCGGCATGAAGTTCAGTAATGAGTGCAAGAGTCTGCTGCCTGGCGTCAGCCTTGAGAAGATGATGAAGGGAAAAGATAAGCACCTGCTGGGATGGCGGGCTTGGGACCACTCTCAAAACTCCCGGTTGCTGCATTTGATGTTTGTGCTAAGCCACATCTAACAGATGCGGTCCTCCTCAGGAGAGCAGAGCTCATCAGAGAGATGGTGAAATGCAGTAGCATTTAGCTCTGTCAGTCATTTTTTAAAAAAAATATTTATAAACTTTATTGTAAGAAAAGAAAAATATCACATGCAAAATTAACCAGACCCAAAGATCATATTTGTGTGTGTGTATCGTATCTGTCTATACATGAATATATACACACACACATTTGTCTGTCTACGGATAGATAGACAGACAGACAGATAATGCCATTAGTGAGCTGTCCAGCTTGGTGATTGGGGCAAGCAACTATGAAGTATTGTGTTCTTGGCGCTGTTTATATGTGATTATTTTCCTCTTATTTACTGAAATCCCTGTCTGATTTAGGTTCCCATTGTTACCTGGCACTCCCTTTGTTCTAGAACAAGCAGAATATTCCTGGGCTGTAAACCATGCTGTTCTTCTGTTACCTCAAAGGAGTGCCACCTTTTGCCAATGGCAATTGGAACTCATTTCCGTAAGGAATGATGGCAGTAACTCACGTCCCTGTCTTGTGGACTCTACAAACACCTCTACGGTGTTTTCAAACATTCCCCCCAGATAACGGGTAAGATGAAGGAGTTAAGTGCCTCCATGAAGGGAGGATGCCCTCAACTATTTGTAACTTAACTGTTACACGGGTGCATTAATAGCAAAACGCTGAAGAGAGGGAGGGAGGGTGTGACCCTGTTTCTGGTGCTTGGTTACTCTCCTAACAGGTGACCTCTCCTCTCTGAGCCTCAGTTTCCTTTTCTGTACAGTATAAAACTGTAGTGGCTACTGTACAGGACAGTTCTAGGAAACCCAAGCTATAAATACGGCTGGAGTCTGCTTCTAGTTAAGAGTTCTCCTTTGCTAGGGTAAACGTCACTCTGCCTTGGCAAGGGTTTTTTCTTTCAGATGAGTTGGGTCAGTTAGTCATTAGTGACATCAAGTGCTTTAGCAAACCTTGTTCCTAACGGAGCTGGGAAGAGGAGGGACTCCTTACAGGATGACTTCCAGAAGCTTCCATTGTAAGTTTAACTTTTCATGAAAACTGTAAAGCGTGGTTGCTTTTCCTAAGTAGATACGTAGAGTTTTGTGAGCGGTGGGAACCAATGCCTGCCTTCTAACAACAGGCCCAGGGGACACTCTGTCATGGGTGTGTCTTCTTTCAGACCTACCATTGTCAGGGAGATTGAGAAGTTCAACCAATAAATATGGTTAAGTATGCGTTCCTCTGTTCTGGGGTGTTTGCCGTCGGGTTTGCAATGGAAGCCCGAGACTGCCTTGTTGAAATGTGGCTGCCGGTTAATTATCACGTAGCAATAAATAAGCTTGGCCGCTTCATCCGCACAGCTGCTTCCTGGCACTTCATTTCTTCTGACATTGCTAAACCCAGGACAGGAGTGCTCAGTAGCAAGTAGCACTGCACGTTTTCACCGAGGGGTGCACTTTACGGAGACGTGGCACTGCAGATAAGCTTTCCTTTTGGAAATATTTTATTTTTAATGTGTGTATGGGTTGGCATCGTTGTACTCACTCGTTTTGTAGATCCCTGTGGAGGCCTGAAGAGGGCGTCAGACCCATTGGAAATGGCATCGCAGGTACTTGTGAGTCACTGGTATCTGGGGCTGAACTGGGGCCCTTTGACGGCGCCAAAGTAAGTTCTCTTAACCACTGAGCCATCCTTCCAGCCGCTGGTAATTTGTTCTCTTAAGGATTTTGTGGTTACAGCATTTAGAGGACCAACTTCTATACAATAGAAACATGATAGATGGAAAACATCTTTTGTTCCACAGGTGGGATTTAAGTTACTGTAATTATAATTGGTGTATAAGTGGATACAATTATATTACAGGCAGATTCGCTTTCAGAGGTGCTGTGAATTGCTTACTAAAAGTATCACTTAGAGAAGGAAGAGCATGAGGTGATAGGCAGCTTTGAGTCAGCCTCCAAAATGGAAATTGAGTGGAGAAAATTAGAATATAGACTAAAGTATGATTACCCCCCCCCATTACTGAGGAGTAAGAGGACAACTAAAAAAGGATGGAAATAAGGAGAGCATGGGGGGGGGGGAATAGCAAAAAATACGATGCTCAGACTGTCTTTCAAAAGGAGAGGAGTGGTCCTAGCCAGGCAGGAGCAAAGAGGAATTCAAGGCAGGGAGTCTAGGATGCAGATGCTCTTAGCAAAGGGAGAGGCCACCCACAGTGAGATGGAGAGCAGGCAGAGCCACTTCCATGGCAGGGAGTCCCGTGCAGCCTGTGTGGGAGTTATGGTTGCTGGGCTCTCCTGTCTGGCTGTTATAACTGTTTGGAGAAGAGTGTCTGTGAGTGTCCCCAAAGGTGGCCTATGGTTGGTTCCCAGTCAGGAATACAGGCTCCTAACTGGTTACCCGATGTCTTTTTCCAAGGTGTTCCATTCACTGGGAGGACAGAGCTCTGTTACTTTACTGGGAAAACAATACTTGGAGGCGGGTTTTGTTGTCCTTTCTTAGCAGTAGAGAGAACTGGCATCCCAAGATTTCTCAGGATCACTAAAATAACAGAACAGAGCTCAGTTCTGCAGCCTCTGCTCCTTCCATCGCACCACATTTCTCTTCTGTGTCACTTGCAAAACAAATTAGTTACTTGGAAATGTTCTTTACAGCAAAAGAAAAGCACCCCCCCCCCCGGGGAAGAGGCAGCAGTGAACTTGGGAGTAAGTCCTGATGTTCCTTTTATGCCAGGAAGGGCCACAGTCTTTGCCCATGATGCAGCCTTACTGTTAACTGACACATCCTAACTGCGACACTACAACCACGCGTCTGCACCCACCCTTCTAGTAGTCACCTCTCATTCCGCACACCCCTTCACCCCGTAAGATCCTCTCCAGTTCCATCCACTGTGCTGAAGGCGATGCGGCTTACTTTTTCCTCATTGCTGAGTAAGGTTCCAGTGCTCTTTATGTAAGTTTTCTTTACCATCCATCCACTTAAGGGTGCCCAGGATGATTCCATACCCTGCTTATTCTGAGCAGTGACATCATAAACATGGGTGCACAGGCATCTCCTTTACACTCGTGTAATTTCCTTTGGAGATATATCCAAGATTGTGGCATCTGGATCATAGGGTTCCTAGCTCACTGTGGTTCTGATCCGCATTTGTCAGGTGCCTAACGACAGTGAGCGTTTCTAATTTTGTGCCACGTGTGTCTGATTGGTGCCCACCCAGGCCTTCCACCCATTTCAAACGGGATTGTTTCTCACTGTTATTTTCTCTTTGAATTCTTTGTGTGCTCCGAATATCGCCCCTCTGTCAGAGCAGTTCTTAGGAAACATTTCCTTCATCCCGAGCGTTGGCGCCTCATTCTCTCGGCTGTTTCCTCTGCTACCCTTTTAGCTTAGCGCAGTCTCGTTAGCCAGTTGGACCCTTTGTTTGCTGGTACTTGGGGGAATCCCATCCAGCACGTTATTGCCTGTGCCCCATGTTTCCTTCTCGTAGTTCCAGCTCCTACATTTCTGTCTTTGGTCCATGCGCACTGATTTCTGTATAGGGTGAGCGACAGGAATCCACATACAGACCTTCTGCTTGTGGGAATCTTCTCTCCAGTGTGCGTTCTGGCTCTTTTGTTGACAGTTCATCGGCTGGAGATAATAACTTTATTTGTAAGATCTTCAGCCCATTCTATCAGTCTGTCTGTTCTGAAGATAGGTTACTGTGTCTCTGCTGTATATTTCGAAATCAGTAATTATAATGCCTCCAACATTTTCCTTTTAGTTCAGGATGGCTTTGTTGTTTGGGTTCTGGTAGGCTTCCATTTGTGTTTTAGGAATGTGTCCTAGTTCAGTGAAGAATGTCTGGGGTGGTTTGATGGCGTTTGCACTGAATCTGTATCAGTTTGTCAGTGTGAACATTTAAAGACTAGCCGTTTCCCCCGCTCCCTCCGTGGGCATTGGAGATCCACTCCATGGGCATTGGAGATCCACTCCATGGGCATTGGAGATCCCTCCAGTCCACGATGTCTTATTTAGATTTTTTTTTTCAGTACTTTGTTTCTTTCAGTGTAGAAGTGTTTTGCTTCTGGGTAAGCTGTAGCCTTGTTGACGTGTTTATGCTTCAGGGTTTTCTCCAGAAATAGGTTAGAGTAATGAACCTGAAAGAGGAGAAGAAAATGGAGAAAGTGAAGACAGACCATTTGGCTCATTGTGGTACCCACAGAAGCAAGCTGCAGTGTCTGGTTAGCCATGTAGTACATAGGCAACCAGGATGCTGACCAAGGAGACAGGAAGACATGCTCTCTGTCTCTAGGATTTATTTTGTTTGCTCTTATTTTACTATTTCTGCAAGAGTCTATGTTCCCATTTCTAAATTAATATTTGTTTTTCTCTGTTATTATACTAATATCCACGTATTCAGAACTTGGCACTCCTTAAAGGAATATCTCCAATTAATGGATTGCATGTTACATAATATGCTATCATTATACTCTATGCTGAGTTTATTTGCCTTAATATACCACAAGAGCATTCAGTTTACTATTCACTATACAAAAATGCCAATTTCCGTATTCTATTAGATGTAATGTTAAAATTGAAGGCACTCAGTAAATTGCAGAGTATGGCAGCCTAATTTTAAAAAGGTGCCGCCTTCTGGTGCAATGTGCTTCTGGCTACCTTGCCTTTGGTTGTCTCCGGACCCTGACCTGTTTTGACAGCTGTATGCACAAGTGAGTTCTGCAGGGTTCTTTTCAAATTAAAGTTCCTAGACTCTAGCTCCTGCAAATTGGAGCAAGCTCCCTTCAAACTTGAACTCCTCTGCCCAGGCATGCTAATCCGATTGCTTCCTCTTTTTTATGAAACAGAAGCAGGCACCATATTAGGGTACTAAATTGAGTCTAAATCCTCTGTTCCCTCTGTACACATATCTTGTGAAAATGTCTTGAAATCCATTATCTGCTCACACCATACACTGTGACAGTCACCTTGGAACTCCACTTATGACTTTCCGTTCGGGAAATCCTGCAAGGGTGAGTCAGCGAAGCCTCTTAGGGGACCTTCATCTTCACAAGCCCCCCTGTGGGTATGGAGTGCAAAGGCACTCAGGGAGGGCTAGATAGAGTGGAATGGTGTTGGGATGAGTTAAGGGGACTAGCCTGGTCTGGAATGGGACATTGACTTAGGATGTGAAGTTGATAAGCTGGTGAAGTTAGTATTTGGTTTGTTTTCTTATTTAGCTTTGAGAGGTAGAAAAAGAGAAGCCATTGCAAACACCTTTCTCTTATTTTATAATCTTCCCAGCATAACAGAGAGCGGAGACTACCCTGTTCCAGCGTGAGGGCACTCCCCACCCACAGACCTGGGCCTTTACGTTGAGAATGGTTGAGAAGCCCCACTCACTGCCTATAGGGGCCCTGTATGACATGGGGTTTTATGACTCGTGCCTTGGTTAAGACCTTTGTGAATGGTGGCAGCCAGCTGGCTCTCCTCAGAGTCTGCCTAAGCTAACGCGCTGAAACCCAGTGTTTAATAACACCATGTGTTCAAGCGAAGTTAAGACCAAGTATAGTAAGAGACGCATAGCGGTCCAGGAGACATGAGGGCCACATCCATTCGGCTTAGAATTTGTAAGCCAGGAACAGGTGCTGAGGAGGCACTGGGCTCTGTGCTTTAAATTATTTGAGTGCAGGTCCTGCCGGGTGTTTCCAGATGTGCACCCTCCTGTATCCATCACAGGGACTCACTTCCAAGTTTCTCAGCATTGATTTCATGTGGCCCCGGGGCAGACTACTGGGCAGAGAGTCTCCATTCAAGTCTCCCCTGTGGCGTTTTTTGAGGAACCCATACTTAGACAGCCCCTGAATGTCCTGCTCGAAGCGTCTCCAGGTAGAAAGCATGTGGGGTCGAAGCCTGGCAAACCTGTGGCTTTTGTATAAGCAGAAGACCCTTTACCTCTGTATCCCCTGTTTTCTCCCAACCCAGGGGATACTCACTTTCCAGTTCTGCGCGAGCTAGGTGCACAGAAGGCTGTTTGCCTCTTCCTGTACCCAGGCCCTTGATCATGATGACTGTCCTGTGTGAATGGGAGTCATCATAGTAGATGAAAGCTTCAGTAATCAAACCTTAAAATGAACTGGGTTAATGGAGTGGGGATTTTTCTTTCCTGTGCTGCTTGTTCTTCATCCAAACAAATATCCCCGGGCCCCCCGGGGCTCTCAGCCTGTAGGGATCCACCTTGTTGTGAACACAGTAAGTGTCCCATTTACCAGCTCCCCACTCACCTGAACATGGCATTCTAGTTTATAATTGTCCTGCTGCCTCCCGTGATGATCTTGTATAAGACTAGTAACCTAGGGTCCAGGGAGGATCAGAGACAACAACTGCCTTGGCAACACAAATGGGCAATCACTTAAAATAGACTGTGAACGTGTGGCCGTGCTCGCCCCCTTCTCTTCAAACTGCTGCATCTTCTCCGTGTTTCTGTGAAGCAGGGAGGAGAGGGGAGAAAGGCAATCGGGGGGGGGGGGGCTGTGTGTCTCCCTCCTGCCTGCCTTTGTGCACACTGCTCCATTCTGTGCCATAGGAGCTGCTCCTCTGACATGGCCAGGTGCTGAGAGGCAGGGAAGTGACATGTTTAAGGGATGACCCTGCTTCAGGCTGTTCCTGCTCACCATTTCCGTCCACTACGGAGGGACTGTGATCAGAAGTATGTTGATTTTCAGGTCATGCTGAAGGATTGCCATAAGACCCAAGGTTGCTAAGCCTTAGCATGACTGGAGGTAACCTAGCTTTTGGAGGTTGGCTTTTCCCAAGTGTTAATACTCCACACTAGGAAAGATTAAGTTGATGTATAATTTCTAATAAGAGCAGGTTGGTTAGCGGGCAAGACATGGAGAAGGAAAAGCCATTATGCACTTGGACATTTTCTAGTAAGATCAGAAGAATCTCATGGACAGAAGCCAGTCAAGCAAGATTGATCACTAGTTACCCGCTCTTGTGTTTGAATAGGCATGACCCCCACAGGCTCATGGATTTGAGGCTTGGCACATAGGGCGTGGCACTATTAGTAGGTGTGCAAGGGACCTGGTTTCATCCCCATGATAGAAGAAGAGAACCAATTCTCCTATTTTGTCCTGGGCTGGCAAGATGGCTCAGTAAGTATAGGTGCCTGGCTTTGCCCACATGGTAGAACGACAGAAATGACTCTCACAAGTTGTCCTGGGCTCAGCATTTGAGAGTAATTGCTAATCTTCCAGAGTACCCAAATTCAGTTCCCAACTCACCAGCTATACTGTAAGTTCCAAGGATATGATGCCTTCTTCTAAGCTCTTTGGGTACAGTCACCCATATGGTACATATATGTACGTCCCAGAAAAATACTCATACACATAAAATAAATAAATCTTTATTTTTTAAATAGCACCCATAAACAGTTTCTATGAAGGAAATTTCTTAAGTGTTTTTTTTTCTTGACTTTCTCACTGTGTTTTAGTATCTTTGAATTCCAAGGGAAATTGCTAATGCACACACACACACACACACACACACACACACACACACAAAAGCACATTATACATTTTAGCTTCTAGAGTTCTCTAAAACAATATAAAACACTAAAACAACCAACTCCCAATAATGAAAACGGAAATGCTTGAGATTTTATGTAATGTTAGAGGGGACTTTAGAAATTCCAAATGTCGGTGAGATAAGGGTTGTGTACTCACACACACAACTTAACACAGTCATCCATAGTTTTATTTCTTAACAAATACAAAGACTTAGCACTATATGCTAGGAAATAAGTTGCCAGTTTTTAAGATACTAAACTCACCTTTACCTTACCAAAATTTTCCAATAAGGCACCGAGCTTTCAATGAAACACAGTTAGAAAGACATCAGTGCAAGCGTTGTGTGGCTGGTTGCATGGGATTGACTCATTTCACTATTATTCACAGAATAGTCCCAGTTACTTAAGTCTCAGTGGCTGTCACTAGGTCAATGTGTATCCGCTCGACTAGCTTCCTCTCTCAAAGATCTGTCTGCCAGTCATGTCTTCATGACTACTAGATAAAAGGACTGACCTAAAAAATAAATAGCAGGAAAAAGAGAGACAGCCAATTGGGGCATAATATGCCCAGATTGTTGTCTACTTCTCAATTGACTATCAGCCAGATAAGCAAAGTTAACATCTGGAGACTACAGCTTAATTTTCTCAAACATTTGCTCAGCTCAAATTTTGCAATTCTTTTGTTAATGGTTCTTTAAAACTAGTGAAGAGAAAGTAAGGTTGTTGGCATCAGGTAGGTGAGATTTTTAAACACTACCCCCACCCCTGAAAGCCCCCTTGAATATGACTTCCCTTCGTATAAGTGGAGAAACTAGTATCTACTTCCCAGAGCTGTGGCGGGGATAGAATGTGCAACATATGTAAGTCACCTCTGCCCGATGAATGTTGCACTGCGGGCACTCGGTAAACGAGACTGTTTCAGTGTCTACAGGGGCACATTTCCGGGATGCTCAGTGAAGCCCCTGGGCTACAGGCTTGCATGCAAATGGCCAATTAAGAAATAATGAACTGCTCCAAGAGTCACAGCCACTTGACACTGACTCCAGCCAAATCTTTAGCCAAGGATTCCACTGGCCAAAAAAAAAAAAAAAATCTATGATTTTGTCAGCCTAATTTTCTTTCATAGCTCTACAAGGTCAGCTTAGGATAAAAACTAGGAAAGTTGGAGATGCCAGAGTGCCCTTCAGGAAGATGACTAGAAGAATGGACACCTTCCAGAATTCTCCAGGGCTTCCAGGGCGAGGAAGAGGTTATCTAACTACTATGCTAGAAACTCATGTCAAGAAAACACCAGAGTAAGACAATGTGGCAGCACTAACCACAGCCTCTCAGCTTCCTCACAAGATGCCTTATTTAAATGCAGAACTTCAGAAGCTATGGGTCTGCCATTTTTGAGGAAACAAAACAAAATAAAGAAGCTGGTTCTTCTTCAAAAGGAAGAATAATAAATTAACACCATGCTGAAGCCCAGTTAACCCCTTGTTAGCAGCCAGAGCTGGAAACACAAGAGAGGTCAGAGCAAAACTGATAGGTAGGGGTGGAGGAGTGGTTACAAACGCTTTCTGCTCTTCCAGAAAAAAAGCACCCACTTCAGGCGGTTTATAAATATCTATGTCCAGATCCAAGGGCTCTGAAGCCCCTCTTCTGTCCCCTGTGGGTACTGATGCATATATAGTTTATACACAGACAGGCAGATGACACCTTTATAGTTTATATACAGACAGACACACACACACACACACACACACACATACACATGTGTCTTAAAAATGAAATAAAAGTTAAGACAGTCAGGCTGTGTGGAAAGTGCCGTTTTGGAATAGATGCTACAGAAAACAGTAGCTAAGGCTTAGCTCAATGCCAAGTACGCACCAGATAACACTATGTTTGTTTTTTTTTTTTGTTTTTGTTTTTGTTTTTTAATTGGCCCTCACAGCAATCCATGGAGTATATATTATTCTTTTCACAGTTACAAAGGGGATTCCTGACTCCTAAAACGCTAAGTAATGAGTTGGTTGACATATCCCCAGTAAGAAAGCTAGCGCTGATACAAAGTCATTCTGGGATCCAGAATGAGCCCTGTTAACTATTAGGAAGGGTGCTGAGTATGATTGGCTGTCAGAAGTTACAAAGCTGCATGTGGTAGGCTTATGAATCATTGACTGAGGATTGCTCATGGTTGACAACACCTGGGCCCTGTGTTGTTTCCTATGGAGGATTGTTCCCATTTCCTGCAGGGCATTTGGGTTATTAAATGAGAATTTGGGTTTAGGCCCAGAGCTGAAAGACTGGAAATAATGCATGTCTGCTTAGCAGGGCCCCTTCCCTCTAAATGTCCCAGGATGTGTTCTGCCTTCTACAGGTGCAAATATTATACAAATGGGATGAAATGATGCTGAATTATCCCTCCTTGAGCACTGTACAGCTCACCTTCCCAGGGTGGCTTTTTATCTTGATGTGGCCTTGGCATGGTTCAGGGTGTGTAATAGCCAGTGGTGGCCATTGGTGTCAACCTAAAGGATAAGCCTGTGCACAGAAGATGCATAGGCACATGCATCACAATTTGTTCCACGCGCAGAACAATTTGTTCTGAAACTGGGGAGCCAAGCTTCTGATTTTCCGGTGTTACTCGGTAAAGCCTTCTCTGGAGAGAAGAGGTCTTGCAGGACCCAGTGAATTGCCGATAAACATCCACCCCTAGTATTCAAAGACACATAGCACCCACTCTACAGATGCAGATAACTCAATTAGTTCCATCGTTCCATTCGTTTGTATTGCTTTGGGTATGTTGAACAGAGAAATAATGCATGGAACGAATAAACACGAATTTTACTCTGGCTGTAGCATCTGCTTTCATTATTTTCTTTTTCTAAAAATCTCTATAAATTTACCTCCCCCCACTCAGTAACCGTTTAGTTATCTGAGTAAGATAAATAGTACCCAGGAGTACCTTTTTCCATTAAAAATATATTTTGTGGAATCTAGTCTGTCTCCTGGGCTTCAAGTCAATCCAACAATCAGGTAATCGAGCCTATATTTAAAGAGACATCTTTGGGTTCTGAGTCTAATATCATTTTCATTTTATTTATATTAAAAGAGTATCCTCTTGGGTAGTGGCTCAGAAGTTTAGAGCACTTACTCCTCTTATAGATAATGTAGACTCAGTGCCCAGCGTCTATGCTGGAGGTGACTCACAACCTTTTGTAAGTCCAGATTCTAGGGATCTGATGCCCTCTGATAGCTGCCATGGACACCAGGCATGGACACAGTACATAGACTATGTGCAGGCAGATCCTCCATGCACATAAACTCTTAAAAATAACAACTAAAACACTATGCCACACTTTTCCTCGTTATGTAATACCATAGCTTAAATGTGGTTAGCTAACAACCTGCATTCCCAGGGGAAGAAGCTCAAAGCACATACCTGTGAGCTTCCTGAGCCACAAGTATCCTCAATGACAACAGAAGGCACCAGTTTTAATTTGGTTGCCCTCATTAAATGGCGAACCAGATAATGGTTGTGATTTTGAATTTACAAGTTTTATTGCTCACACAAAGTACTCAATGATAAGAGTATTTCTAAAAGACTATAGGATTATGTAGGTGAGCTCATAGCCGATGTCTATGGGTGAGCTTGTGGTGCTTACAACTTTTAATTTTGTAGAAATTTAGTCCACATAGAATGATATATCATCTGAGCACAGTTGTTGGATCCTTTTCCCCCTTTTGGTCAAGGACAGGATAGCATTACCAACTTTTCTGTCTTTACATCTGCATCTCTACTCTGTCCCCTTGACCACATACACAATTCTGTGGCACTGCCAACTAAACATAAATACATCAACACAAGAACTTCATTTACAAAGTTTGTCTTTCCCCCTTTTGCATCTGTGCTGGTGAACATCCATCATTTTAAAATTTATCTTGGCCAAGAAATAAATTAGGTGTAACCCGTTCTCAGTACTGGAAGCTTCATATGGTGACGAGAGAGGTCCAGCTAGGGGCTCCGCCTCCCCTGTCACTGAGCGATTTCATTTAGATCAACTTCATTGTACGTACTTATTTCAGGAAGCTTCTACTGTTTCCCATACAACCCCCCACTTGGCCCTTAGTTTTAGGTAGGATTCATTTTGCCAGCCTGAGTAGTGTAAGGTGAAATCTCATAGTAGTGTTGATTTGCATTTACCTGATGACTAAGGATGCCAAAAAAAAAAAAAAAAAAAAAAAAAAAAAAGTTCTTTAAATGCTTCTGGGCCATTTGAGCTTCCTCATTTGAAAATTCTCTGTTTAGATCTGTACCCCATTTTTAATGGATTATTTGTTTTTCCTTGTGTTCATTTCTTTGGAGTTTTTAACAGTGTGTTTTGGACATTAGTCTTCTATATCAGATGTGTGGTTGTTGTAAATCTTTCTCCATTCTGCCACTTTGTCCAAATAACACAGTCCTTTACCACACAGAAGCTTTTCAGTTTCATTGGAGTTCATTGTTAGTTGTTGCTCTTAGTGCTGGTGCTGTTAGTGGTGTTCTAATAGAACAGTGGTGTTCTATTGAGTTCAAAACCAGTATCAAAACAAACAAAGACCAAAAGTTGTCACACCCGAACAAAAAGAAAAAAATGGACAAAACAAACAAAAGAAAGGCCAGTTTTTCCAGGGCGTGGGACCTGCCCTGTTGTGCCTGGTGTGTAGCTGATACTCCCTTCCCCGTAAAACTCTATAGGAGAAAACTAACTTTCCCTTTTCCAGAAGGTATCAATTACAAACAGCGTCTTTGCTTACTTCTGGGTCTTTGTGTTCACTTCCCCCTTCAATTCCGGGATGTTGTTTGGTTTGGTCATGTGCAGGTCTATTGTATGTCTGTTAGTTCATATGTGTTTCCAGCAAAATCTCAACTGCTCCTCATTTCATTTCCCTTTTTCCCTCCCTCTTCCTCCCTTCTTCCCTTCCTTCCTTCATTCCTTCCTTTCTTTCTCTTATTCTGAATTTGTTTCTTCTCATTGGAACTTTCCAACATGCTGTTAAGTGATTTTTGGTAGTCAATCAACTTGTATGAAATGCTTAATATAGGGTATCTTTAATTGATAAAACAATGCAACCTGTCTGGTATAAAACACGGATGAATGAAATGATTTGTAAGCCCTTTCTGTTTTCAGTAATGTACATTTAGGAATCTGTGTGGGGAATGAAGCCAAAGACAGCCCTGGAGATTATCTGAGAAGCTTTTTTTTCACTGATGATTGAATTTTATTAGCAGGGGAAGCATGAACCGCCGTGAGCATCAGGAACTATTAAAACTTTTAAAATATATTCATGTACTTGTGCTTCATCACATAAATTATTCCATTATTTAAAACCAAATTTTAAACAATTATTAACCAAAGAAGATGTTCTAGCATAAGGGAAAATAGAGTAAACCAAATTTTATGTTGTATGGATGAATCTTAGTGTTTCTACAAACATATATGTAAGCATATGTGAAGAAGTGAAATCACCCAAAAGCAACAGAAATTCTGTCAGAATAATTTTTATTTTCTTTGCTATGGTTACTGGGTTGTTTTTTTTTGTTTTGTTTTGTTTTGTTTTGTTTGTTGTTCTTGTTCTTGTTGGAATTTCATAAAATGTCTAACATCTATCCAAAATTTTAATAAAGACACTGAGGGCCAAATCTCTCCCATAGTAAGGCAGTCCTTCAAAGATCACTCTGCAACCAATGTGAGCTTTTGTGAAGTTCTATCCAGGCATCTAAAAATGCAGGAATCTCCATAGTTACTGACTCAGAGATGAGAGAATCACTTTATTATCCGGAAAAGCATATTGCAGTACAATGGCATTGTCAGAATACACACATGCTCATTCATGGAAAGGTCTCTGTGAATGGTAGTGGTTCTTTGGAATTGAGAAGAGAAAATAGAAGATCAAATTGGGAGTGGACTTTTTACGTTATATTTTTATGCTTGATCATTTTCAGTAAGCATTGAGTTGCTTTATTACTCTTATAAAAATAACAATAATCACAGCCAAAAATAGGAAATACTCCATTAAGATATATAGCTACCCTAAAGTATTCTTAGAGTACTTGGTTCCAGGACCATCAGGGTTATGAACCAAGCTCTGTGTATTCTCAAGTCTTTCATGGGAAATGGTTGGTATTTACATATAGCGTGTGCCCTTCAGTCTATTTGCTCAAATTCCTACCAAGTTGTTTATGTCTTCTAATGTAACACACAGGCCTTGTAGAGCCTAGAGGCCATGACAGGAGAAAACCAGGGAAAATTCTCATTACTGATGTTAACTGTTTTCATTTTAAATATTTCCAGTCCATGACTGGTAGAGTCAATGGCCTCGCAAGACCACATTTTCTGAAAACTCAGAAATGCAGCCAGAGCAAATCCTACTGCACAGATTGGCAAAGGAAAGAGATTTCTGTTTTAAGAAATGCCTACAGGCTTGTGGCTTCTCAAGCCGCACCTGCTGAAGGGGGAAGTATTGGATCACGTGATGCTAATTGACAGCCAACTTTACCAACCTGTGTGCTTGGTCACCACGCAAAATGTCTCCATGCCTGAGGCCGCTCATTGTGAAACTTCATCCTTTCCTTCATCTTCCCCACACACATCAGGATCCCTCAACAATGCTGGTCATGCAGCTATTTGTGGTATGAATTTCAGAACACACCAGAGAGGGAGGGCCCAGTTCCTTGCATGTTAAGGTAATCCTTTAAAGGTTGCTCCGCCAACCAATGTGAGCTTTTCAAGATAAGGCCCTTCGGGCAGGGCTTTCTTGTTTGAAAGAGTGTTCTGAGAGCCATCTTTAATGTTTGAAGCTCCTGTTCTCTGGCTCTCCCGGTTGCCAAGTTGCTCCTTTAATTATATATATACATATACATATATATATGTATATATATATATATGTATATACACACACACACACACACACACACGAACATTTTATTGCGCATTTGTAGTCACAAGGAAGAACGGTTTGGAATTTCTTCTCTTTTGGATATCACTGTTGAAGTAGAAAAGGAAGGTTTCCGGATTTTAAGTACCTAGGACAACTCATAAAAATTTTTGATTAAAAACTCTTTCCAATTTGAAAGGTCAGTGTATGGAAATACTAGCTAGCCACAACTGTCACATTGTCTAGAATGGCAAGGAGCGTTGGCAAAGTGTTCATCATGACTTCTTTTGGGCACAGGTAATATCATTTGTGTCTCGAGGCATGCACATTCTTAATGCCTCCGTGGGAGGTGCTGTCAGGGCTGGGATTTGATTTAGCCTACTTCCAAAGCCCCCGTTAGTCTTCTGCTGTTTCAGCCTTCTGCAGAATTCCCATGACTCTTGTGCTGTCAAGGAACCGGCACATGTGCATGCGTGCCTGTACATGCATGTGCACGCATGTGTGTGTGCGTGTGCCTGTGGAATCCAGATCCGTGCCAGGTGTCTCCCTCAATGGCATTGTTTCCACCTTAGTTTTTGAGGCAGAGTCACATAGTTAGATACAAAGTTGCCATTTCAGCCAAGCTGGCCAGGGAAGCAAGCATCCATCACTGTCTCCATTCACTGCCAGACATCGAGGTTACAAAAACTTGATGCAGTCAGCTTTTATGTGGGCGTTGGGATGTGAACTTGTTTAGCAGGCACTCTACCCACTCAACAATGTCTGTAACTCCCTGCCTCTGTCCTTGATACTTTGAGAGTGAGGCAATGGGCCCAGATGCTACTCAAAGTGGATGTGCACCCCAGCCGAAGAACCCTGAGCTGGGGAAGTGGCAGCTTCTCCATCAGGCCCTAAGTAAACCTGTTGTTCTCCAGGTCTCGACATGGCCTCAGATTGCAAGGTTACTAGTTAGCAGACAAATCCTGAGATCGAATAATACACAGGACAAGAAGATTTATCTTTCCTAGAAAACTTGTCGTTTATGTCGTGAGATCGCTTAGAATATAATTATGTTAACACATGCCCGTGTTGATGATACAAACTGATACCACTTTGCCGTGAACTAAAACCAAACCCACAGTTCTCCTCCCAAAGGGAATAGAGGAGCGTTTACTCTAGAATCAAATATGAATGCCGTAGGGTTTCTATGGCTGTGATAAAACACTGTGAGCAAAAGCAACCTGGGGAGGAAAGGGTTAATTCTGTCTTACTATAGTTTGAAATGTTTTGCACCAGCCATACCACTCAGCTCCCAGTGAATCAGTCTCATTACCTATGAATGCCCGGCTTGTTTCTTGTCAGCTTTTCTTACATTATCCGATCTACCTTTCCCCTCTGGGCTCTGGCCTTTTTTTATTTTGTGTAGCTTATTTTCCTTCTTACTCACTCGATGGCTGGCCCCTGATGTCCTCCCCTCCTTGTTCCTAGCTTTTCCCTCTATTTCTCCTCTCTGCCTGCCAGCCCTGCCTGTCCTTGCCCCTGCCTCACTATTGGCCATCCAGCTCCTTATTAGGGACCACCTAGTGTTTTACACTGGCACAGAGTTAAGCTGACACAGAGGGCCCAGAGGATGCTGCCACCTAGAACACTTGCTCATAGCTGTTCCCAGGTGGGCATACCAGTGAGAACAAAGCATATGCCTACAAATCTGCATCCTCCTGGTCCCCTTGATCGACTGTGCGATACAAATCAGTGCTATTCATCTGAAATAATGTTTTTATATTCTAAAGGAAGAAAGGGGTCATTGAAAGAAGATTTAATTTTGAGTAGAATTTTATTAAAACAGGATGATTACAATTATTTTAGGTGACACATTTCTGATCATGAAGTTTCTTTCCCCATACTACCATGCCTATTTCCTTATATATACATAAGCATTAGGATATAGTGAATTATGGAATATTATCTTACATGTTCTATATAAGCAACATCCATAAACTACAGACTACAGCCTTTAAAGAATATGTTGTATGTCATAAGCCTAAAAGGAGAAAGAAAACATCCTTAGGGTAATTTCATTTTTCATAAGTTAAATTTAGACATATTGAGCCAACTAATAAATTGACAAATAGAAGTACCAGCATGTGATTTGAGGCTTCATGGCTCATCTACCAAATCATATCATAACGGGACTCCATCGAAGATCCCTTCTGCAACATGCCTAGATTTATTGGCAAAGTGTTCGGATTGTTTTCCTTTTAAGCATCCATCATGCAGTGTATAAAAGGAGAGCAATTACTCGTTAAAAAGTTGAGAACTGCATAGAGCCCATTTTCATATTTTATGTAAAGGGTTTTGTTGTTATTTTAGCGTGTAATTTTGTTACCAACTTGGGTTACCGACACTTCTTTCTTATGCCTCCTGCTTTTTCTTCTAGAAAATTATATTTTAAGTTCTCCAGGATCAACTCATCAGACAATTACCCACAGAGGTTGGGAGCCTGTGAACTCTGATATTACAGTTCCCCTAACTTCTTTTTATGGGAAAAAATTAATCATAATTTGAACAGAATCTCAGACTTATGGATACCATGGTTACGCACCTGTAAAGCAAGAAATGTCTAACTAAAAGGCAAGCACGAAAACACCCCCACTCTGTCTCTCTGTTAGGGTGTGCATGGGGGGGGGGCACAGCCTCACTTATTAAGCTGACGTTTAGTTCTCACAGCCCCGAGGGCTGACAAGGTCCAGATCATGTTGCTGGCCAGTGTGGCCCTGGGGAAGTCTCCCTTCCTGGAATGCATAGTTGCCTTCTGGGGCTGCCTTCACATGTTGCAGATTCCCCCCCCCCTCTTTTTTTCAGCTTTTAGATTAAAAGTAAAAATAAAAATTTAAAACCACCAATCAAAATGAAAATTTACCCTTATGACCTCATCTAATTCTAATTATTTCCAAAAGACCCAATAGCAAACACCGTCACAATGAAGGCTAGAGCTCCAACATAGGAATTTTGGTGCATGCAACTCCGTTTGTTACATATTAACCACCTTTTAGCTAGCCCAGGTACAAGGTCAGCTTGTGAGGCAAACTACAGCCATATAGAATGAGTACAACCTTTAGTTTCCAAGTGATTAAGGGCATCGCTTGTCCTGAACTCCAGCAGCATCAAAGGCCCTGTCTGAGATGCCACAGCTTCTGATGAGAATGTTTCCCTTCAGATAAAAGGCTCTTCTAAAACACTGCGACTTTATTTTGTTTCTCGATTCTCATTTCAGTGAAGCTCAAAGCTATCAGAAATTTAATTTGAAAGCTCACTATCCACATTATCTTTCAAGGCGACCTCCTTTTCCTCTTCTGGTTTTTAATCAACTTGTCTCATCAAAAACCAGAGCTGGAGACCTTCTAATGAGTAGTTTAGTCAGAGCCCCAGGTCTGTCGGAGGCTCAGTCAAGAGAGGATGTCAGGGGGCTCTAGGCTTCTCATGGCCACAGCTTCCCTCTAGTCCTTGCAGACTTCTGGCTCACAGCATCCTGACACATGACGTGTAATATATGCTGTGTTTGGGGTTGAAAAGGAAGAAGTTTGCTCTGATCTGAAATGTGTCAAGGTGCTCCATAGGAATTATTAGAAACAATCAACATGAACTTCACATTCTTCCGAAAGTTCGTCCTCTGCAGAAATTGGCTAACTTCTTAGCATGTCTTCTCAGAGGAGCCTGAGTGATAAAGTATGAGGGCATGCATGCAAATGAAGCAAGCTCCAAGTAAACAATGCACAGGAGAATCAGGGATTGTCAAAGGACACTGTCCTGAGGAGCCATGCAAACAGCTACAAGGATTCAAATAATGAGTAACGGGGAAACAAAGTAACTAAAAAGAAAGGTAAAACAAAGGATCTAATTGGGTGCTACAAAGTAACTAAAAAGAAAGGTTAAAACAAAGTATCTAATTGGGTGCTACAAAGTAACTAAAAAGAAAGGTAAAACAAAGTATCTAATTGGGTGCTACAAAGTAACTAAAAAGAAAGGTAAAACAAAGTATCTAATTGGGTGCTTGCTTACAGTTTTAGAGGGTGCATCCCTGATCATCATGGCAGGAAGCAGTAGTAGGCAGGGGGCTCAGTAGCTGAGAGCTTAAATGTGATCCAAAAGCAGTAGGAGGGAGAGCCTGGTATAGACTTTTAAAAATTCAAACTGTAGTCCCAGTGCTATATCTCTTTCAATCAGGCCACACCTACTAAACCTTCCTAAACAATCCACCAACTGGGAACCAAATATTCAAATATATGACTCCAGTGGGGCCATTCTCATGCAAACCACCACAAGTATATCTTAATAATTGAGAAATTAACTATATAAGAATGAAAAACTTCTGTAACATTTATGGTAAAACATTTGAAAATTAGGAATAAAACAGTTTGAGATAATATTGTCAAGAAAAACATTTTGTAAAATATTTTTAAATGTGACAAAAGATTCTTAAAGTGGGGTTCCAGTGAAATGATTCAGCAGCTAAAGGCACTTGTCACCAAGCCTGATGACCTGAATTCAATCTCTCTCTCTCTCTCTCTCTCTCTCTCTCTCTCTCTCTCTCTCACACACACACACACACACACACACACACACACAATCATCATACATGAGCTCCTCCACCCCTGTACATAGGGACAAATAAATAAACTAATAAATAAATAAAATGTATTTTTAAAAAGGTTTTTAAGTTACACCATGTTCTTGGTATATTTGTTCTGCAGGATATTGATAGTTCTGTAGAAAGAGGATATCACAGTAAAGGGAATCTGTCAAGTCCTGAAAAGGATGGTTTTATCCCCTTTCCGATGCTGTTAATAGGCAGATAGCCACTGCATAATACTGTTGCCTCTTAACCCTTCTCCAACTATTCTGCAGTCTTGAACATTGCTGATACTCACATCACACCAAGAACTGAGAGCATTGGCTTGTTTCAGGAAGTCCAGTGCCAGTAACCTCAAAGAAACAAGGCCATTTATAACCTGGGCTTTTATTTATACTCATGACAAAGAGCGGGAAGTGTTGAACCCATGAGGATTTCACCAGCCCATAATCCTATGTAGTAACAATATTATGGATGTAAGTCAAGTGGTTAGATTTTCTTGTCATTCCATCATTGAGAATCTGAAATGGCATGGCTTCCCTTAGTATTAATTTCCAGCCCTATAAAATGCATCTGCTAGATTAGGGCTCTCAAGGGCCATAACTAAGCAAAACTGGGAAAGCAATGGTATCACTGTACTAGAGCTCATATATGTCTCTGACAAACTAAGTCTAAATAAGTCATCCAGTCAGTCAACTGGCAAATATTTATTGAATTACTGTGATTGAATTACTCTGAATTACTATGTGTTTGTGTGCGGATTGGGGACAGATGTTAACTACTAGGCACAAAGGACACAAGCATGTGAATGAAATTATTTCTCATGGCAACCTACACTTTGATGAAAAATAATTGAAAACAGTGATCGATAGTAATACAGAATGGGAGATATTTCACACCGTCTTGTTGCAGATTTAGAAAATACACATGGCCCACTCTTGGGGATCATATTTAGTAGTATCTACTAGAACAGTTTCAAGTTTAGTGGATTTTGTGTTTATTATGAATTCTGTAGTGGCTTGAATGACAATAGTGATGGCCATGGGCTCACCGCTAGAATTGTGAGCCTCCTAATTAAATGTTTTTTGGTTTTTTGTTATTGTTGTTTTTCTGCTTGTTTTTTTTTTTTTTTTTTTTTTTTTTTTTTTTTGTAAGTTGCTTTGGTCTTGGTGTTTTCTCATAGCAGCAGAAAAGTAACTAAGACAAGTACAGAGACAGCTTAAGTGTGACAACCAGAAACAAACAAACAAGCAAGGGGTTGAAGAGATGGCTCCATGGTTAAGAGGACCTGGGTTCTGCTCCCAGCACGAATACAGCTTCTTATGACTGTCCAAAACTCCAGTTCCAGGGTATCTGGCTCCATCTTCTAGCCTCTGTGGGCACCAGGCATGAATAAATTATACTTACATACCTGCAGGCAAAACATTTGTACACATAAAATGAACATAAATAAATCACATTAGGAACACACACACACACACACACACACAGACACACACACACACACACACAGCTTAAAAGTTCACAGCAAGCCGGGTGTGTGGCACAAGCCTGTAATCTGTCCCACTAGTTTCGACACTGAGACCAGAGGGCCACAAATTCTAGGCCAGAACGGCTCAGGCCACATAGAAGACACTGTCTCAAGGAGAAAAGAAGTCCTAACTGGAAATGCTCTAGCATTTTCATGATTTTTAAAAGGAGAAAAACGCTAAATATGTGACTAATTCTGCCTCTTGTATAGTGAAATAGCAAGCTGATTGAGTCAGACTGTGGGCAGGGCTCAGCCTCCGGGAGTGGCTAGAACAATGGCAGCAAACGGAATCACGAGAGGATCCAGGGCAGTTTTAGGTTTATAAGAAAACTGCTTAGGCATTGGAAAGATGGCTGAAGTGCTTGTCACCCCGGTGTGAGGACCTGAGTTTGGATTTCCGGGACGCGTGCACATGCAAATGCCCACAGGGACCTGGCAATCTACTTCTAATCCCTGCCTGGGAAGGTGGAGCTCAGGGGTCCCCATAGCAACCTGCCTAGTGAGACTAGTGGTCTCAGGGAGCTCTGAGATTGATGGGAAGACCAATTAATTGCTTTGGAAAGATGTCTCCGTACATCATATACCCATCTTTAAAACGGGTTGCTCCTAGATTGTTGAGTTGCAAACTATGTGCTTATTGCAGACATATAGTTCACATTTCAGAATTTCAGATTTTTTTTTTGTTTGTTTGTTTGTTTTTTGCCAAGCAGATGTCTTTAGTTTCAAGGAAGCCCAGCTTACCAGTTAGCTCTTTATCAGATTGGGCTCCTTTTGGTACGATACATAGGTCACCTACCAAACCCGAGGTCCCCAGCTCCCCATTTGTTACCACACTTAAGTCAGCCACACACTTTGCTTTTTATTAGAGGTAAGACCTGTAATACTCTCCATGTGTTTCTATGCCACTTATTGAATATCAGCCTTTTTCTAACTATTGGCTAATTAATATGTGCTGTCGTATATGACCCCACATATATGTAAAATTGTTCAAGCAAAATGTCCCATTTTGTTTTATAGAACTTTACAAATCTTACAGCTAGAGAAAATACAGTTTAACCAGAAACACGCCCAAGATCAAGTGGCCCTGTGAGATTTTAATTCCAGTTCTTCGATTCTGATAGCTGGCCTCATTTTGTTAACCATTCTACTGTCTAATGCCATGAAAGTATGTGCTAGGTCAAGCCCTTGCTTATTTAGTCCAGGACTTTTGCAAGTTATGTGTTATTCATGTCTCCATCTAATGTTTGTTTTGCCTTATTTTCCTAACATTACCATTATTTTACTTTATTTAAAGTTGTGAATATAAACATCAAAATAACTTTTTACAATTTCCAGATCTTTTTTTTATTGCTTGGGAATTATATACAAACATACACATATATTTTGGCCAAGTCTACTCCCTAATGCCTTGTCTTTCAAAACCTCCCCACCCCCACCCCACCCCTGCTACTTGGTGTCAACTTCGCGTGCTCTTTGTAAAAAGTCCACGTAAGTGCATGGGTATAGGGCCACTGCACGGCCACAGGCAGCCTCTCTGACTCTCCCTCCCATAACAGCCATCAGGTACCAATAGCTCCTCAGCTGTGGTGGGGCTTCATGATCCGCTCCTCACCCATGCCTTGTCCCTTGTGTCTAGTTTTAAAAGTAAAAATGGACACAGAAGTGGCCGAACTTGCCTGGCGGGTATGAGACCCTCCCTGAGTTCAATCCCAGTGTCACCAATAAATAAAAGTAGATAAGAGTAATATAATAAATAAGTGAGAATTGCCAGAACTGAGAAGCAACGTGAGTTCAACCACATGCCATGGCATTGGGAAGGCAGATGGAATGGGTCCAGCACTTCTGAAGAGCTTCAGACAACAGTTATCATGGGTGCCATGGAAGGACAATTCCTCACAGACAACCAAAAAAAAAAAAAAATGATAAAACGCAAAATTTATGTTTTAAATCATGCCACGAGCTTAGCTTTGTTCATTCTCAAGGGATGGGGGGATAATCAAAAAGAGAAAGGCGATCTTAAGTTAAGCATGCTGTGTTTTGGCTCTATCTATATGTCCCATCTACTTGAAGTTTAAATTATACCACTATGGTTCCGGTAAAATTCTGAAGAACGCATGTACTTATACGACCTGAGAGCTGAGCTGGAAGAGGGAGCCTGGTTTGTAATTGCTAGAATTACCCCATCCACTCACAGTGCCTTTTTCTGGTGTTTATTTCCACACAGGCACTAATTATAGAAGAACAATGGAAAAGAAAATAGTTGTACATTTATGAGCTGAGAAGTGTCTTTTTCTGAAACATGGCTATTGTGTCTTTATCTGTTATCCTGCCTTTCTGTGATGTATGGTATTATCCATCCCACCCTTTCTGTATAGTACCGGCTCAGGACCCTCATCAAAGATTGCAGTCATTTCTTTCTGCCTGCCATGCCAGCTGTATGGAACTCCACCTTAATTATACACAACCTGGATGTGCTAGAGTATAAAGATGGCAGAAGATTAGCTGGGCACATCATTTCATCTAGCCGGAGATGGGGAAGTGGTCATTCCTGTTGGAGTATGATTTTATAGGGGATGTACTGATTTAGGGTTACCCTCTCTCCTATAAATAACCCCTCACCCATGCTTTGTAAGTAAGCCCAAAGAGCTCACTGATTCTCCACATTGGGCTTGGTGGGATTGTATTTGGGATTGTTACTTTCAGAGAAAGAGTTCCCTCAATACTCCCATCACTGTTTCTAGTTTCTTCCCCCCCAGACTTTTCCATGAATGATCCATGAGTTACACTGACCCAGCTAGGCCTTTTCCCATTTGGTTACTCTTCTGAAGATGGTTATTTGGGGGCAGAAATGGCACTCATCTGCTTTCTCCAGGGATGTATGGAGGACACAGGGTAGGGACTTCCTGCTGCTGATGTAGGTAGAGGCAGGTGGCCTTGGTGCCTTTCAACTCTTTTCCTGGGTTACTTTGTGTGTTCTGCCTTTGCAGCTTCTGTGACCACCCCAGGCCTGGCTCACACTATGCCCTTGGTACAGAGACAATTCTCTGCAGGCCTGTGGACTGTAGGTACAGGCAGAGCTCTGGTGAGGTTGTTTATGGAGTCCTGGTCTCCAGCACTTCTGAATCCTGCTGTCATGATTACTAAGCTCTCTGTCACCTGCTGCCATCTCTTTTTCCTGTGTGTCTGCCCAGTGGGGTGGTTAGAAGAAGCAGCACTTCAGAGTTAGCAGGGGGTGTCTCAAAAGCTTTCGGGGATGCAACTTTGTCGGTTAATGCTAAGTGTAGCTCAAAGCTGCTAGAAAAGCTACCTCCATTTTCTCATTTGTCTTTCCTTTGCTGGAGAAAACTCTAGTAAATGCGGCTTTTTCTGGCCTGAAGAAAATGACATAAATAAGACATGTTGTCTAATTCTTGTTTAATGCTAAGGCGTCTGTGAAGTCTTAACAAGGCTCCCACATCTTGGGGTATTGCTTTGAATGTTCAGACCTAAAAATCCAACCAAATGTAGAGCCAGCCATGGTGGACACACTAAGTGTTCGGTGCATCAGTCGATTCAGATCGTGGCTATGTATCATGGCTAATGAGACACACTTAGTTCTGCCCACAGGAGTCACAGCATGGGGAAAAACCCAGGAATGAGATGTAAGTAGTCTTCCATTCAAACGCTCTGCAGCAAAAGCACAGTGTAGCTTGTGGTAAAAGTTAGTTTCTGCAGCAGCTTCAAAGGACCTGAGAGAATGTGAGCAGCTTGTTAAGTACCACATTAACATTGTACACACGGCAGGCCATTAAAAAACATACTGCCCTCGCCTTTGTGTAATCTGTGAAATAACCTCACTGGCCATTAATAGATTTTGTACCTGGAAATAATCATGGATAGAAGAAGGCAGAGAGGAAGGAGGATGAGGTAGGAGGCGTAGAAGAAAAGGAGGAAACACAGATATACTATTTAATACTTTATTCTGGTGCTCATATACAATAAACTGTATAGATTTAAGGTCTACCATTTTATCTTCTTCCAACTGTGATGGGGATGTTCTTCTGTATAGATGTTTTTCTTATTGGTCGATGAATAAAACACTGGTTGGCCAGTAGAGGCAGGAAGATGGGCGGGGCTAGGAGACGAGGAGAATTCTGGGGAAAGAGGCAAAAGAGGCAGCGGAAGGACACCATGTAGAGACCAGGAAGATAGGTTGTGGCAGCCGTTCTCTGGTAAGATGAGGCCATGCAGAAATACATAGATTAGTAGTTATGGGTTAATAATTAAGAGAGCTAGCCAGTAAGAAGTCCTAGCCATTGGCCAAACATTTAATAATTAATATAGTGTGTTTATTTGGGGCTGAAGTGGCTGTGGGACCAGGCGGGAAAGAAACCCCAGCAAGACAATTGTCTCTATCAATCCCCACAGTCAAGATTGTGAACATTTCCATCGTCCTCCTCCCTACCCGCGAACTTTCCTCAGCTCACCTGTGATTAGAATCTGCACCGCCCTACCCCCCAGCTGCCAAGCAAGCATCCATGCTGACTTCCCGTCAGAGCAGTCTACTTGAAATCTTATCGAAATAGGTACTCACATACCTGTATGAAATGCTCTTGAATGCATATTGTAGCATATTATACCTGTATAATGCTCTTGAATGCAAATTCTGAAATACGTACCCACATATGGTGATGAAATGCACTCGAATGCATGTTCTGGGTTAATTTCTTCATCTGGTATGATTCCATGATTCATCTGTGTTGCAGTATCTCTTAGTAGTTCATTCTTTTCCATTGCGTAAACAAACCAAGATGTATGTGTTCTTCTATGATTAAACATTTTGATGATTTACAGACATATGAAATAATCTTTGTACGGCCATGTGATTTTCATTGTATCATAGAGATAGCTTGTGAAATAGCATGGCCATTAGGCCAGGTGTACATCTAAATTTTAAAGAAATTGCCTAATTATTAACCACAGAGGTATCCCTGTCTGTTCACACCAGCAAGGTAGATGGCCTTGCTGCTGGGAAGTATTGGCAACACATGGTTAGTGAACTTTTTACTTCTGGCTGTTCTGACGGATGCATGATATAGAAGCAGCCGCAAAGGATGTCAGTGAGTCAGTTGTTTCAGACTGGCCATGGGCAGTCTGTCACGGCTTATGAGGCATACTCCTGAGTTCTGCCCACATGAGTCACGGCATAGGAAGTGTAGACTTTATTTATTTTTCCGCTAGGTAATGACGCGGGCAGTCACCTGCATTTCTCTGCCCTCCCTTTTATTTTTTGTTACTGTGTCTGTTCAAATCGTTCATCTCTCTTCACTGGTCTGTTTCCCCCCTCCTCCGCTCAGCATATATAAGACACTCGATTTCAGATGCCTTTCCTAAGTTTGTGGCTTGACTTTTCTGCAGATAAACTGTCAGTTGTACAAAAGCCGAAAACGTTCTCCTTGATTGCATCGTTGTGTCCAGTGACCCCCGTTTTCGCCACTCCATCGTATCTCTTGGGTTCTGGTTTAGTTTCCATTGGCATACTCTCAGGGTCGTTGGTAACTCAGTCTGCGATGGCGCCCCTGCGGCTGATTCTCTCCAGTGGGAATCTTAGCACCTGTAGTTCCCATCCCTAAACATTTCAGGGTTAGAAATATCTCCTGTGCGTCGACTTACACAGCGGCTGAAGTCCAAGGACTGAATTAGTGTCCATACTAGTCACTTTTCTGTGACCAAATGCATGAAAGAAGCAGCTTTTCGGAGAATTGATTGTGTCTCACTGTTCGGAGGACTCTGGTCTGTCAAGCAAAGGAGGTAATGGCAGCCTAGTGTGTGATGCCGTCCGGGAAGCAGAGGTCCCTTTCTCTATGGCCTTTTACTCAGCCAGGGGACCACAGCTTCAGCGAGGGCTCTGCCCATATTCAAGGTGTGTCTTCCTCCTCAGTCCTATCTGAGACACGCCTGCACTCACTCACTAACAGCCCCCCCCCCCCATGTTGTGTCTCTCTTTCCCAAATCACTGCTCTGTAACACTTGATAGCCAATATCTTGGATATCATTGTTTCAAGTCTAATAATTATAAACATTTACATAGGCTAAAACCTCTCTATAAAAGGTGAAGTAGGCTATTTCCTTAACCCGTGTCTTTCTCAATAAAATGAGATGGCTCTAGAGGAAAAAAAAAAAATTAAGAAATAAAAAAATTAATAAATGTGTAGCTGGCACATGTTTGACAGAAGTTAATAAAGGTTGCACATGCAATCTCTGTTTAAATGTATCTATGAAAATTTTGTCACACTTGTGCCACAAAGTAAGCTTCGGAGTTAGTGTCTTTCACACAGAACCCCCTTACTTCAAAGAAATTGGGTTACAAATCAACATAACTGTGCCAGCCCTGTATTTGAGAATTAATAAATACTCTTAAACAACTCAAAGGAAAACTCAGAGGGGGAAAAAATCAAAGAAGAAAGCTTAAGGTGATGTAAAGAATGAAGAGGTGGGGGAAAAACTACATCCTTCAGGTACCTGGTGCTACTGGTAGGTACTTCAAAGCAAATTCATAGGCATACATTTTTGGTTTTCATTAGATAAGAACAGAAGCTGGAACACTAAGAATCTAATATAAGATATCTGGGGGGGGGAGGAACCCAACAAAAATGAAATCCCCCAAATAGAGGGAAAAGTAATAAAGTTAGAGTAATAAAGTTAGATTCAGAGACTGACAAGCAAAGAGAAAACATAGAAATGAGAAAGTTGGTAGTTGTCCCACTAAAATAAAAATGAAATGTAAAAGTGTACCCTATGACTTGTATAATAAAAGCTAAAAACAGTAACACATTTAAAATAATTAATAACTTTTAAATATGTTAAAAGGATATAACTAATTTTATTCAGTAAATATATATTTATTAAAATAAATGTAAAATCAAAAATTGAATCAGTGCATTTTGATTATTTCACTTAAGGTTTTAAATATCTAATTATAAATATTTCCATAATGAACACAAGACATAAGACACTACTCTTACTGTAAAAGGAATAAGAGGTAGTTTATTCTGAGCAATATCTGAATAGCCAAGGCCCTGGATTCCAGTTTGGATTTCCCTACATGGTGTATTCTACCATAGAAGTGGGTTAATTTAAATTTGGTGTTTACAGTGCCTGTGGAGACTGGAAATGGATTTGGGATTCCTGGGAACTGAATTTGCAGGAAGTTATGAGTTACGGTGTGGTGCTGGGGACTGTAGCCAGTGCTCTTAATCAATGAGACATCTTTCCAGCCTAGTTATATGGGTCTTTATTAGTTGTAGAACTAAAAGAAGTATAAAATCAGTGTCTTTACTAAATACATTGTAGGCAGGGTATAGTGAAGTGTGACTCTTTGCTAGTTGATACAGTCTAACTTCATACATCCCAAAAGATTTTACCTAAACAGCAAGGAGATGTTAAGGTCTCAGAAGTGTGTAATAAATGTCTGTTAAGGCTTCCAAAGACAGGCCAAGATAATTTTGATTCCTGGTCTGTAGCATTCCACCTCTACCCACCCACTAAATTCCTTTAGTCTGTGAAATCTTCAACAAAATGTGGCATTTTGGTGTCACTCTACCCCATAGCAATAACACAGGCATTGGCAAACAGTCCTGTCTGGTAACCCACAATTCCTACCAAATAATTCCTCTAAAGAGGACATTGTCTCTCAGTTCTGAAAAAAAATGGACATCTTTTCCAACTAGTATTTTGATTACTTTAACTCCTAAAATTAACAATGTTAATAAGAAAGGAAAGTCATAGGCAAATATTTCTCAAGACTGTAGGTAGAAGATTGGGAAAGCAACATGTCTGTAGGTACGTATGCAAAGCTTATTCCCAACGTACTTCTTTGAGTGGACACTGGAGAATTAGTGACCTGTCCACTGTATTTACAGAAAAGAAATCATACCACAATCTCAAAAGATGGCAAGAGACATGCTATAACTTCACACTTACAGTAGAGGACTTATCGGACCATATAGAAACAACATAATCTACTTTTCAAAAAGAATTACTTTACAAAAAAAAAAAAAATGTAGGATACAGAACGAAATGCTCCAAGCCCCTTTTAGGATGGGACAAAATACAGTTGTGTCTAGCATAACTGATGATGCAGTGTGGTGAAGGTTAAAAAAAGAACAGAAGGCTGCCGTAATTCAAAGCGAGAAACCATCTGATACCATTCAGTCTCGAAGTGACCACACAGCAAAGCGTCATGAAGAGAAGCCGTGCACATTCACGGGAAAAATCTGTCAAACCCCGGTGTGCATAAATGGAGGAATTCCTATATGCTAACAACATTGGGATATAATGTATAAAAAATACATTGAACTCTGTGATAAGCCAGCTGAAAGATTTATACGGTGTTGTGAACAGTCGTACAAAAAGTGCTGGTCATGGTTAAATACTCCTTCGATGGAAGCCTCTCCCCCCATTATGCGCAATCAGTGCTTTTGTTAGCTCGGTGGTGGCACGCATTTGGAAGGCACAATCTGCAATCAGCCAATCGACAGCCTCATCACTCATCAGCTCTCCTTGGAAAGGATGCACACCGACAAACTTCATCTGTCTGTCTCCTCCCACTTCCAGACACACCGCCGTTCACTTCATTTCTTTGCTTCGAACCGCGGAAGTTCAAACCTTCACCCCCAAAGTGCCCATGTGTAGCCGGCATCGGTGGTGGTTCTTGAAAAGATCAATACGGTTGCTAAGGAAGACAAGGCGATGATTTATCTGCTTTCACACTGTTAACCAGACAGAGAGAGTTGATAAGTGAGATCCCAAGCATGGCCTCCGGTTCTCCAGGTATGTGAAAATTCGAGGATCCCACTGAGCTGTTGAGCAGCAGTAAACGTCTTTATGAGAACCTCTGGCTGGTTTGGTTCTTCGAAAGATTTATCTTTCTGTGCCCATTTTAGGTTTCCATGTGAGATTTTAGCAGAATGGTCTGTGTAAGGTAATGACTCATAATGACAAACCCAGCTTGGAAACCTCCCTTCCTCTCCCTGTTATGCTTAAGCAACTGCTGAGCAAAGCAAACTCAACTTGTGTGTGACCTCATAGCACTTAAGTTCCTGCAAGCCCTGTCTGTTCCCAACCAAGCATCAGGAGAGAGCAATGGAGCAGAGAGGGTTAGGAAACCAGGGGCCTTTGGGGCATGGCCTTAGATATCACAAACTTTTCACAAAGACTATTCTGGGAGCAGGGCTGCTTCAGGGATATGTGGACAACTCGGTGGGGTTGGGCATCAAAAAGAGACCCACTTCCTGTGAGTGCCAACACAGAGTAATGAAGGGCTGTGTCCTCCCTTGCCTAGGTTAGAGACCAGTGATGAATTTAGAGATGGGCTTGGCCCATTTGTCATAGTGTGGAACATCCAGCACCCTTAGCAGAATTTCAGCTAGTAACTAATAAGATGTCACAAGCTTTCCTCTTACTCATTTAATGTAATAGATTCTGAACTGCATCTGTTGGAAATAAATTTACATTAGGCATTAAAATAATGCCTCCAAGTCACCACTGTGTGTTAGTTTGCCGAGTGGATATTGACTCATAAAGGTAAAATGGAAAACCTCTGACCTCAAAGTCTCCATTGACATTGGAGATCACACATCAAGGACTATACATTTCAATGCAAATGTGGCATGTCTGATATTGGGAGCAAGTCCAGAAAGTGCCATGCGCCATGCTCTTCGGAGAAGACTAAGTCTTGCTTGGTATCCCATGAAGCACAGCTACACAGTTGTGGAGTGGATTCACATGGGAAGGACCCTACCCACGAACTTCCCTTTCCCATCGTTACTCCATTTGTGAGCCGACAGCAGATGGCTGAACCGGCACATGGCTGTGTTCCACACCACTCTGAGTCAGAGCCACTGTAAAGGAGCCAGAGTGCTAGTGGCCAGAAGGCCGGATCCCTGATAGCTTTCTGAGATGTCTTTCATGTCCCCGCGATGCTCATGGGCTGCTGCAGCACGCTCCTTGGCTGTGTTCTTTAATGAGCAGTTTGGGCTGTGTTTCCAGAAGCAGAAGCCTTATGTAACGTTGCAACTTCTCAAGAAACCCAATGTCAGCTGTCTACGTTTGCACATGTCCAACAGTATTTTAAAACTGTCTGCTCCACATATTTGCAGCCCCATAGCCTCTCCTGAAAACTGGCACATAGAATGAAGCACATGTAATTACTTACTAAGCTAATAGAGAAAATCACATGTCGCTGGGTCATACACATGCAGCTTGGGGAATGCCTAGCTGCAGATTTCAGTGCACTTCAGCTGGTCCTTCCCTAGTGACCTGCTATCTGCCATTGCCCTTCCTTTTATGCAAGCGGTGTGGCAGCTCTGGTCACCTCCTCCTGCACATTCACCGTGGCTTCCTCGCAGTCACAGAACAAACCTAAACCGTCTGGAGAATGCACTCAAGGCTCTCACAAAGCCAGTCATAGTATATGCCGATTCCCAGGAACAGTATTTAAACAAGTACGCAAACAGCAACAGCAAACATCACCAACTGTGTGTTCCAGTCTAACAGTCTGATGGTGTTTAACATCTCCATTCTCTGTGTAATGTTTTTTCAGGAAGGAAGCCACAGATAAGGTGTATGTGTCGAGAAGGAGGAAAGGTTTCAGTGTAGATGTGTCTGCTGGTGAATCACTAGGTTGTTAGGGCACAGACTGGGGAAAGGGGGTACTGCCATATGAGGGCAAACACACCCACAGTGTTCCAGCTCTCAGGAGCCTCAGGCATAAGGGCAAGTCAAGATCAGTCCTGCCGCCACAGGGAGGCGCTGTCTCAAAATTACTACTGCTGCTTAAAAAAAAAAAAAAAAAAAAAAAAAAAACCATCTATATTTTCAAATAGTAGCTCATAAACCTAAGCTTTTCCAAGTGCTCATTTCCAATATCTCTGTAAAGGTGGACAGCCTGTGTTCCTGCTTTACAAGCCACGCCCCTGCTAGTAATGACCCAGGAAGAACTTAGAGAAGTTTGCTTCTCTGCCATCATATGCTGCGTTTCCTAAAGAAACCTTTGCATGACAGTCTATAAAACAGAACCCCTATTGCATCTCAAACCAACATGTTTGTGTTTGCTTCGAAAATAAGACTAAAGCCAAGATTTCCACAGTCAGCAGGTGAGTACCCCTTTGTGGGTTTGAGGAGAGCTGGCTGGCATTGATGATGTTTAAAGAGTCCTATCTTCATTGGAGTCGATGAAATCATCAATTTAGCTCTCAAATCTGTGTTGTGCACAAAATGATCTTGCAAAGCAACATGAGGAAAGTGGTGTGGGATCTGAGATTTGAGTTTTGAGACTCACAGTGAGTACTTTCCTCTCTAGCACTCGGGGAGAACTAAGCAACATTTGTGTGTGTGTGTGTTTCCTGTGTGTGTGTGTGTGTGTGTGTACGTGTGATTCCTGTGTGTGTGTGTGTGTATTTCCTATGTGTGTGTGTGTGTGTTTCCTGTGTGTGTGTGTGTATGTGTGATTCCTGTGTGTGTGTATATGTGTGTTTCCTGTGTGTGTGTATGTGTTTCCTGTGTGTGTGTTTCCTGTGTGTGTGTGTTTCCTGTGTGTGTGTGTGTATGTGTGATTCCTGTGTGTGTGTATGTGTGATTCCTGTGTGTGTGTGTTTCCTGTGTGTGTGTGTATGTGTGATTCCTGTGTGTGTGTGTGTGTATGTGTTTCCTGTGTGTGTGAGTGTTTCCTATGTGTGTGTATATGTGTTTCCTCTGTGTGTGTGTGTGCGCGCGCGTGCGTGCATGTTTTCTGGTTTTTCAAGACAAGGTTTCTCTGTGAAGTATCCGCTGTCCTGGAACTCACTATGTAGACCAGGCTGGCCCTGAACTCAGAACTCAACTTGTCCCTGTCTCCCAAGTGCTGAGATTAAAGGTGAGTGCCACCGATGCCTGGCTACTGAGCAATTATTTACTAAGTCAGTTAATTTACAGAGGAAGTTTCTGTTTACCTCTTACAGCTGTATGTGACTCAGCAAATCGCCTCACTTTTTCAACGTTGGCCCCTTCACCCTGTAAGATGTGTCTCACAATAGCATCTCAGTAAATTATTAAAACCCATGTGTAATGCTATTTATAAACCACCTGGACTTATTTACAGGTTGCTGGAGCATTCATGGTTTTATTCACTTCAGCAGCTGGCTTTTTGCTTGATTTGCTGTACGCTTAAGTAATCTCAGTGTCTCCTGTCAGTCACAGAAAGTTATATTGCAATTATGCTACACGGAAAATACAAAGACAGTCATGGCAGCGGTCAGCTTAGTTTAAACTCAGGACAGAAGCTATGAAGTCGGGCCTCCAAATCTCAAGCTCGGGATCCATGCATTCAACCAACTCCAGATTTTAAAGAGTTTTAAAATTACACCTGTGGTGAATAAGATTATATTTGTCATTATTTCTAAACAACACACTGTGACAGCTATTTCTGTAGTATTTCTGTTGTGCTGGGTGTTATAGGTCAACTAGAGAGAGTTCTAAATAAATAGGAAGATGAAGTGAAGCTATACAAGTAAGCATTTAACATTTCAGACAAGGGCCTTACACTTGGACGCCACTCTATAAACCCCATAAGGACACAGAGGAGAATGTTTTCTCTAACAGTTGGCCGATTTGGCACATCATTTCCCACTTTTACTGCTTTCAGCCAAATGGGTTGAAACTAAACTAAGAAGCCTGAGTCAGTTATTCACCGAGAGGCCTCAGTGGTAACTCAACCGTGGCTATTCATTTATATAAAAGCTCACAAAAGGCCAGCGTCCCAATTAGTGAGGTTACAAAGATTTCATGGCAGAATCCTTCCACATTCTTAATTCAAACGCTTCCCTGATTAAGAAGAACATTTTGACTTCAGGAAGAAATTTAGAACTGTTTTCATAACACAAAACTTTGGAGTTTAAATGTGAAACCATCTTCATTTCCCTCTTTCTCATATCTGTGAATGACCCACCGGGGAAATCGTAGACGATTGTATTCAGGAAGAATTTCATTTTGGTTTGACTATATCTTTTTATTCTCAAAATTTTAAAAAGTTAACTTCTCCCAGCCAATTCCCAGGACAGTGACTTAGACTTCAGAGTGCCGCTGCATAAATACTTACTAAGCCAGGACCCTGTTGGAGCATTCTGTCTGTGTTACCAGAAATAGAGGAAATAGGAGTAATCAAAAGAAAACCAAGGAATTAAAGACTTTTGACTTTCTTGGGGCACATGAGACATGAGCATGGAGATTATGGCTTCTGAGTCACGCCCCCCCCCCCCCGTCTGTTGTTGTGGCTGTGGTCTCCCTGAACCACTGTCAATTGTGGTGGTGGATTTCCCCCCCTTCCCCCCACATACACACTGTTGCTGTTGTGGATGCATGCTTGAGTTTTTGCTGACTGCAAGAAGCCCAGTTAGGGGCACATTCTTATTCTTTTCTCTGCCTCCAGGTTCTCCTCCACTGTATCAATATGATTAGCCCCTAAATTCTTCCACACACTCCTAAACATGATTTTCAAAGTGCATTCACCACACATGGTAATGACAAACACAACTGTGTTATGTAATACGTTATTAGATGCAGTATATGACATTGTCCTAAAAAGCAGTGCTCTAACATTTTCTAATGACTTGCATGCCCTTAGCTTACGTCTCTTTAGTCTAGTGCTCCATGACTCAGTTCTCCCCCCCCCCCATCTCCTCTGCGTTCCTAAATGTCCTTCCCCTTTGACTGCCATGCCATCAATTTCTTGCCCGTACATCCAGGTGTCCAGACAGCCAGTGTGAACCAAAGAGCAATGATGACAGATGAGAGCCCGGTGACGGCGCTGCTGTCAGGAGCACAGAGGCTCTCTGGGAAATGCGCCCATGGTGAGATGTCTGCGCAAGTCAGAGACCACCTTCTCTTTCTGGGCCCTCAAATCCCTCTCCATACACTTAGAGCTGATTAACCCTGAATATGCCTGGGCTTATTCACCTGTGCTAATACAGCCACATCAATAGCACATACTCATAAGTCTAATTATGACCTGGATGCACCGAACTCAGAAAAGGCTAGGGATCGTCTCATCGCCAGTTCAGTCAAAGATGGAATCTTTTCAGTGTTTGTAAATTAATACCAAAGCAACCTCGCAGGCCTTGAGTATGCAGGGAGAGAAGTTAAAAGCTGTTGCTTCCTAACTGCTCTTGGGTGGTGTTTTCTTATAGAAACATTTGGTTGGATTTTTGAAAAGCTCTTTCCTAATTAGGCTGGTTAATACTAGTTTGCCAGGTTGTGTTTACAATCTTGTGGCTGAAAGTGGTTGTTTTCAAGTCAATATTTCCCTTTAGAGATAAGAATTTGCTAATGAAATATCTGTCCTAATTGGAATAATGAGAGTAAACCCCTAAAAGAAGTGATGTACTGAAACAACCATTGGATCCAGGACTTGTGCTTCCAATTTCATGCCTCTTGATGAGGCAGGACTCCTCTCCCCAAAGACAGCTGTGTCTGCCCACCATTCACAGAGAGACGATCCTGTGTCTTTGCAACCACCGGAGACCTAGCTAGCATTCACACTCTGGTAGTCTTGGGCTCACCAGGTCCTTTGTAAACAGCTGGCTTATTGAGCTGATGCTGCACTTGCTTGTAGAAGTCCTGAGCAGCTAAGAACCAATCATGCACTCAGAAGGGGGAAGCACTCAGCTCATTGGCCTGCATAACGCTCATGCTTGGACAACAAAGCTCAGCCTCAGCGTCCCCTCTCCTGTGACTTGTATGTTGGATGACAGTGTTGAATCTTTGCATCTTTGAGTCCTCATGCCGAAGGAGGGGAGCTTCCATCCCAATTAGACACGAACCCAAAGTCTTTCTTTAAAGACATGATGAAGTTTCCTGAAAACCTGCCTGTGCAGAGAACAAATATCAATGGTGACTATCACCCATGCTACACGTAATCTGAGCCCTTAATGCAAATTCAGTGTGAGAGAGTGTCAATGAGATGGCAGACACCAGTCATCTTCAGTTTTTAAAATTCCTCCTGAAGGCAGAGAGTTGTTCTTGGAACCACCACCAGCTCCGTTCTCAGCTCTTGGCACCGTCGATCGTGGCAGATGGGTGGCTTTAACTTTTAAATTGTGGAGACTGTTTGGATACTGTGCTCTCCATTACCCAAACACTCCTCCAAGGCAGCAGAGATGAGGCAGGCTTGTCGTCAAGCACATACTGAAGTTAGTGAAGACGTGTAAAGACTCACTTCTACAGTGAGCACAAGTGCACACACATGCTCACATGTACACACAGACACACACAGAGAGAAGATAGTCGTTGCGAATGTTTCATGGCTTTAGAAGTTTTGACGTACATTTTCTGTTGAGTTTCATGAGGATAACCCAACACCTAAGTTGCTGCCAGCAGAAAACACGGGCAGGCTTTTGAACTGTTTTAAGATGCCCCAGATTTTCCCAGCTATTCCTGGTCATCCAGGCCTTTCATGAATAGATCACATGTGGTTACTGACCTAACAATCAGAATGACATAGAGTGTCATATGTTTCAAAGACAGCTGCCAACTTAGGTTATTATATATGGCAAAGCTACCCTTCACAGTTTAAGGAGAAAAGTAAACTTTTTCTGATAAATCATCTAGTACTGTTGATGATTTCCTAAACTTTGAACATGAAGGAAAACACACCTAAGAGGCTACAGGAAAGAAAAAAAGAAAAAAAAAAAAAAAAAAGAAAAAAAGAAAAGGTAGAAGAGTAAACAAAAATGCCAAATATTACACAATGGCAGTAATTAATACAGGCGTTTGAGTAATTAAATGTCCATAGCCTTGATTTTCTGATCCCAAGATGCAGCCATTGGCCCTCTTTGTTACATACCTGAAACATACGCCATTGGCAAAGACAAACACAACTTTGGAATGGTAGGATGGGAAAGGAACTCCAAGCAAATGGAGCTTCAATGCAAAGAGGAATAGCAGTGCTAATACCGGATGAGACAGATGTGAGGAACCTTTACCCTGATTAAGGGAGTGCTCCATCAGGAGGACATCACGCTGATTAAGGGAGTCCTCCGTCAGGAGGACATCACAACCCTAAAGCATGTGCACTTAGTGCATGTTAGAATGGGCAACTTCAGCACCCCACTGTCACCAATAGGTCATTCAGACCAAAGTAACCCACAATGAAACATCAGAATTAAAAGGCATTGTAGACCAAATGACCTAAAAGGCATCTATAGACCACCCCACGCCACCACTGCAGAATATACATTTTTCTTAACCACCCACAGAACACACTTAGAGCAAATTTTAGGGCACAAAGCAAGTTTTAGCAAATATGTGAACATGGAAATGATTTCTTGTATTCTATTTGACTTCCATGGCATCAAGAGGAATTTCAGTTAATAATCCAGGGCGTTGGATACTGAACAACAATAAATGGCAAATGTGTCATTGTAGCAACCAGGAGAGAAATGTAAGAATTCCTAGGACCAAAGCAATATAATGTCAGCACAACATACCAGGACCCATAGGATATGGAGAATGAGGTTCTCAAAGGGAGTTTATAGCTACGATGGCTCGCACTGAAAACATAAAAGAATGTCAAGTAACTTAATTATAAGCCACATTAGAGAATAAGTTATGCTGTTATTTCCTTACTTATGGCTCTGTGACTTGACATAGTGAAGAGTCTTAAATGAAAGCAGAGGATGTCTTTGTAGAATAGGAGAAAAGGGGTGCGGAGGCCCGAGGATGGTACATACAGTCAAATACATAACACCAGAAAGCAATTGTCTCTATGGAACTCATTGCTGCATACAATGAGAACACACCAATAAAAAGTTATTAACTACAAACTACAAAAGGCCATCAAGAATCTTGGATCTCAGTCACTACTAATTGCTAGTATTAAATGAAGATGGATGTTGCACTCATTGGAAATAAAACAAAATAACAAGTTTATCCTTGTAAAGGGTCATCATATGGGTTTGGGCACTCTGACATTGCCCTTCTTTCTTGCACTGCGGAAATCTCGTCAGCGTGCTGGTGAGAACCTGAGATTATGTTGACTGTGTCATATACTGTGAAGTAGTGTGCACACCCTTTTCTCTCAGATGACGTTTCAAGCCTGCCCTCTGCTTGTGCACGTAGTGCTTTTGCTGGTGTGTGTGTGTGTGCATGTGTGTGCGTGCATGTGTGTCTGTGTGCGTGTGTGTGTGCCTGTCTCTGTGTGTGTCTGTGTGCCTGGGTGTTTGTGAGTGTGTACGTGTGTGTCTGTGTGTGTGTGTTCAGGGTTTAGTGTTTAAGGGGTGTTCTCTGGGGCACCTCCCACTGGACTAGGCATCTACAGAATCCTTGCCCTTCTAGAAAGAGGCAATAGGGAGCCTTTCTTACCCTTTGAAGACTTGTGGCAAGGTTGGCCCTGTATTTCCATGGCAGTCTTTGTAGATACAGTCAGCCATGTGACTCTTAAAGAAAGTTAGCTTCTTTTTCTTTCAACACTTTCAAAAGGTCATCATCCCTAACTTCTTCCTATCTTTTCCTAAATGCCACCTTTAGGCTCCCGCAAGTCTCAGTTCTTACTAACTACTGGCCTCTTACTAGGCTCAACCGAGCACTGAGACAGGAGATCTGGTGTGAATACCTTCTGCTTGGCTTGTTTTCTGATGATGCTCCTGTGTTCACACACTACAGTAAAATAGAGGTGATGGAGAGTGTTCTGCCTTTCCACACAAAGACCTGTGCTCTAGCCCTACAGTCAGACAGTCATTACATTTTGATAAATTTATTTTCTTTGTAAGTGGTTTTAAAATAGGTGTGTCATTTACTTTAGGTTCTGTTTTTGTATTTGTATTTTGTTGTTTTTAAGAAGAGAGTAGAAAAGATTCGGTCATTTTGGAGGGAAATGATAATTTGTACCTTTCTACATCAAGAAATCACTAAGTGCGTTTTCCATTTAAAGCGGGAGGGGGCGGGTGGGTTGAATATGGCAGCAGGAGGTAGTACTTCCTAGAGCTAGAGAAATAGGTATCCGAGTATTTTCTCCAGGAACCTTGGCGCTTAGGGGAGGCATCACTATGGCATTTCAAATAGTAGGCTGTGGAATACATGGAGATCAGACTTTGCTTAAAGAAAAAAGGTACCTCATAGCAATATGGTCAGGAGGACGAAGCCTCTCCTGAGTGCAGATCATCATGAAATGTAGTGAGTGGCAAAGGGTGTGGCCTGGGGACACAGCAGGCGAGAAGGTACAGGCCAGACCCATGACAGCATTGGTGCAGCCTGGGTTATGCTCACCAGCATCACCTGGGTGTGGGCACTGTCAAACCCTGTACTTTACCAGTTCCTCGCTACTGTTTATTATGAAAAATTGAGCATAGGGAAGTCATCTATTATGATCCAATAAAATCAGTAATCCACAGCAGTTTTCTGACAGATGGCTGCAAAGAGGAGTAAGGCCCCTTCTTCCAATCATTCGCAAGGTGCCATACGGACTGGCGTAGCCTGGGTTACACAGATAGCATAGTTTAAAAATCTAAGAAGCAGTAATGGCAGACTTGATTTATAGGAGTCCTAATGGATAGGGACGTTGTGGCATTGCTGTAGGGTGGGTGAGGTGAGCACGCACATCTGCAAGGCTCAGAGCGGGCGAGGTTACGTTCTTCAGCGCCATGTGCCTGTGTGACTGATCCATTCTCTCCATCTTCCAGAGGAAAGAGAGTCTGAGCAGCGGTGGGCCCTCCGTGTCTACAGGCCAGTTTTCTGCCACAGAAACCTAGCTTTTGAGGCAAGGTGGGAGCTTGAGGCATGACCTTGTGTAGAATTTACAGTGGAACACCACTAATCGCCTTATTCCTCGTGGTTTGCTCAGGCTGCTTTCTTATACCACCCAGGGCTGTATGTCAGGGGTGGTACCAACCACAGTGGGCTGGGCCCCCACTTTTCAATCATTAATCAAGAAACTTCCCCACATACTTACCTACAGGCCAGTCTTACAGAGATATTTCCCAGTTAAGATTCCCTCTCTTGAGATGTGTCTAGGTTTATGTCAAATTGACAAAAACCAACCAGGACAGAGACACTGGGTCTTCTGGGTTTTTTTATTTATTTATTTATTTATTTATTTATTTATTTATTTATTTATTTGTGGAATTAAACCGTTTATGTATTGATGAGTAACTCTTACATTCTGGAGAAGTGGCTCTTTGAATTTGGTTTGATTTTACTTAGTGTGTAATCAAAGGAAGCAGCACATCCCCGAGTTGGTTCAGCCTGGGCTGCATCTTTCTCTGAGCCTTAAAGATCAGTGGTTGGGTTGGGTGACACTCATGTGGGTCATGAGACTGACATAGTTCTGTCTGGCATGTTGAAAGAGAGCCCAAACTATGCACTGAGTGATCAAGTGCTTTGGATATTTCCTACTGGAAATTACACACACACACACACATACACATATTGAGCTTCAGGGTCAGAAACAGGGACCTCAGTAGTATGCGGTCTTCATCAACAGCAAGGAAATGCGAGGATAACCAGACATATGCCAGGATTGTAAAGAAAACTGATGCCCCCACATAAGAAGGGGAAAAAAAGGACTCCGCTTCTAGTAGGGCATTTGATTTAAGCTTCAGGAAGAAGAAATTCTCACTACCCAAGTGCACACGCTAGTATTAGGAAAGGAAATGGTGCGGCATCGCACAAAGCCAGTTTGGGCGTGTCCCACTGAATCAGAGTGACGATGTAAGAGTTTAAATGTGCAGGGAATATTAAGGAACCAATTACGAAATATGACAGGATACTACGAAAGTATTTCATGGAGGCGAAACAAGGAATCATTCACGGTTTGTGTATCTGGTGGGCGTCAGGGAGGGAGGCAAGCATGGATGGTGGTGGATGGGTAGGTGGATATATGCACGGCTAGATTAATGGGTGGGTAAATGAATAAAATAACCACACTTTATCTTAGTTAGCATTTTTGCTGACACCCGAAAAGAGAGTTTGTCCTGTAGTTTAGGATGGATGACACAATGTTGATGTATTGATGGACAGTTAAGCAAGGAAGTAACATTCAGCCTTCTCCACTTGCTTAGTTTTGTTAGCTCTAAAATATAAATGAAGGGAAGGAAAAGAAGAGGTAGTAAAATTCACTGTAAGTGATAGGAGAGGAACAGAGGGATGGCTAGCCGCCCGAGGCGACAGCAGAGTCTGTGTTCTTCACAATCCACCAGGAGCTAGGCTAAATGCTTGCAAAGTGTCACCCAGTTGATTTTTCATAACAAAACTGTTAATTTTTAGTTCACTTTGTATTACTTCAACAAAAATACTTGAGGCCGAGTACTCTGTTAATAAAATGGGATTAGTAAGCTCACAGCTCTGAAGGATGGCAGTCTGAGTAGCGTGACACCTGTACCTGGGCATGTCCCTAGCTGTGTGACCACATGGCAGATATACTCAGGAGGTATGCAAGAGCAGAGAAAATTACATGTGGAACAGGAAACCAGAATGTCCCCAGGCTCACTTAACACAGCCCACTTTGATGAGGATTAATATCTTCCATCCTTGGGGAAACCATCAGTCCCTTTTAAAGATGTAACTGGGATTTCCCTGGTCCTCGCCACTCTATAGCATAGCCTGGGGGATTGAACGCATGAGCTTTGATATGGACAAGCCACAAGCTATCAAACCATCACAACAATGGTATAATTACTATTGACCTAATTCATGATAAGAGAGAAGGGAGTTAAGCAGTTTAATGATTTTTGCCCTGTTTTCCAAGATTAGGATGCAGTAAGGCCCGCATCTCTGATGCCCACATGCCTTCAGTACCCAGTGGTCCTCCCATAAGTCACTCTTTTCTAAGGAGCTCAAACCCCTAGTGTGGCAGAGCCCCGAGAATATTCTAGAAGGTACAGAACTCTGTCCACTCTGCCCTGACACCTGATTGTTGGCAAGGAGGATGGAGACTAGGAAAGAAGTATGCCTCTGCTTTCACAACATCCGTCAAACAGTGAGCCAACTGGGAGCCTGTTTGTGTACGTGCCTTAGTGACCAGTGGAGAGCTGGGTCAGATCAGTTGTCTAGAAATCATTCGGATATTGGACTTGTAGTTTGTGGCCGTCCGTAGAATGACTGAAGCCTGGCCTGATGCCTCAGATTCACCGCCATCCTCTTTCCTTGGTTTATCTATGAATGAGTGAGGAGTTGGGAAACCAGGGCTGCACCACCAGGTAGGATGGCTGTGAGTTGGCTGATGGTGCCCTCCAGAGCAAGGTATTTTGTGTACAGATCGGGGAATAAGCTTATAGTTGAGGTGAGCTGGTGAGACACAGGAGGGGACTGCAGAGAGCACACACTGGCTTTCCTTACGATTCCTCTTCATAGACAGAGTAGTGCAGGAGGGTCTGTGGCTCCTAGAACAACTTCATCTACCACAACTGAGCAGTTGAAAGAGGGGACTCTCTAGTGGCATGCCCGGGCCACCTGTTCGGTTCTTCCTTCCAGACTTCCTCCATTTGCTTCATGAAAACGCAGAAGGAATGCTTAAGGGGTTTACTCCAAGCTTGAGGAAACAGATAGATTCACCGAGTGACAGATACACTCTCTAGAATTCAGATAAATCTTTGCATCTAAATTCCAGGCTGAAACCCAAGCCGCAAAAGTGACAGATTGCTTTGCCTGGTAAAGACCTGTCACAATAATTGAAGATTAAAGGAAAAGGTTGTATGAGTATAGGACATATGTTTATAGAGAAAGCCGTGATGCCCCTATCCACACCCATCTTGGCTCCACAGTCTTAGAGGACCACGTTGCACCACATTCAAATACAGTGCCTGGGATAAGACCCTGAGAGGTCCCAGGCCCCTTGAGGAGTGTGGTAGTGAAGCCTTTCTTTCTAGAAAACCTACAGCAGCTCCTGGTGCTCACCAGTTTTTCTGACTGCCCTTCATCTCCCCAGCTGGGATTACACACACACTCCCAACTGTGCCTGGTTTTTCCCTTGGGGGCTGGGGATTAAAATGCAGGCCCTCCTGCCGGGCCTGTGTGACAAGCACTTCACCCACTGAACTGGTCCTTGGCTCCTCTTTATCTTTCTTCGCCCAAACAAACACAGCAACAGTAAATAAAAGCATCACTGATAAGTGGAACAAGTTAATACAAACATTCCTACTTGATTTGGAAGATAAAAGGAGTCACCTAACCAGCCCCAATGCTTGGGGGGGGGGGCTGGGAGTGGCTTAGTGTCCCTCTGTCTAGAGAGGGCTACATTGGCTGTTCATGATTTTTATGTCTGCTTAGGATCCTATAACCCTAAAAAGAGGTGTCTATATAGAAAATTTGGGAAAGACCTTGAACACTTTGTTATCATCTCTCAACTGGAGACCACACCTATCACCTGCTTTTATTCTTGTACTGGGAGCCACTCACCTTGCTTGTGTAGGCCTAGGCCTGGGACAGCCCCACCACACTATTCCCCAGCCCCAACTCTGCCTGTACAAACCCTCTTAAAGGGCTGGGGAATGCTTTCCTTTGGGAAATAAAGCACACCCTACTGGGTTTGTGTCTGTAATCATCTAGTTATCTTCCCTATAACAAAGTTAACTTCATTCCAGATAAGAAGTATAGTTATTATTACTACAGAAGTCAGGACAAACAGATCCCGTACTTCAACCCAAATGTGTGCGTGTACACACACTTCCCACGGTCTGACTTCTCAGTGGAGGCGTTTTCATTTTACCTGTTGCTGTGTGGTGGCTTCAGATGAGAGGAGGGGGCGTATCGAACAGCAGTGAAGGGAAACACTACTCATGCAGGAAGGGTTCGGAGCACCCGTAGACCTGCTTTGCCTTCGTTCTGTCTGTCCCCATGCCCGGGACACATGCCTTCCACCCCCAGGCCCTCACCCCTGCTGCTGCATGAGGCACATTCCTATCATCCCTCCAGACCTACAATCACTGCTCTGCTGAGCCTGTATTTTGTTCTCTTTCCCAGAGAAACTAATGTTTTTCACACCAGGACTTCCTTTTGTTCCTGGTTTCTGTTCTGGCTCAACAAGTAGACACGTGTCCACAAAGTCTTATGTTCACCATCCTCTTTTCTAGGGAGGGAGAACCGTGAAGAAATGGATTATATTTTATATACCTGTGTTTCTCTAAGCCTAGGGAGCTGTAGTTGCTCAATAAGGGCTTGTGAATTGCCTTGAAGAGAAGGAGAAAGGGACTACACTCATGACACCAGGGATTCTGCAGCTTGTGAAGCAGTGTTGTGGGAAGTGAGTTGTTTTCTTGAAGGGAATGTTCAGTCTAACACATCATGTTCCGAATTCTCAGCCCTACCGACTGGCATGGCTGTGTCCACCCCAGAGCACTCACAACACATGTGGAAGCTGCTAATTCTCTGAATGAGATTCCAAGTATACCTTCATATTCTCTTGGTCCCATCTGCCAATCAGAAAGGAGATACGGCCCCAGCAATCAAGAGCCTGCACTGGATGTCAGTTACAGAATAAATGCGTCCTAATGGGCTGTGTCTGAAATCATACAGTCATCTTCCTAAGTTCTTACTGTCCAGCCTCTCAGAAATCTTCCATTCATTCACCCGCACATGGAAATGACCAAAACTAACATTAAAACCAGAAGGAAAGCGTTTATCAAAGCTCCAGAATTTTTTAAGCAACGAGTTTCCAGTCAGTCTTCTTCCTGGGTTTCGTGAACTCTAAGGAAAATCAGATTCCTTGGTGTTCCTCCATTCAGAGAAGCCCTTTTCATCATAAAGAAAAAAGTTACACACTGTATTAGTGATTGGTGTGATAAGCAATAGTGCATGAATGGTAAGCCACTGGAGTCAGGGCATAACTCATACTCTGTGTAGCTTTCTCTTCTGATCACTATTCGGCTTATAAATGACCCCAATTTTACACATCTGGAAGAAGAGGCGCCAGATACAAGGCGTCTGCAGGTAAGGATGGAGGGCAGTGTTTCATGCTAGAGGGCTATAATTTAAAGCCTGTGGTTTGGTGGGTTATGGTGGGTCATAAAATAATAGGATGCTTTAGATATGGAAAGATTATTCATAGCAGAGGAAAATTATTGTAGCCTGGGGGAATGGGAAAAAAAAGGTAACAGAAGAATTTGGGGAAATTTTAATGGAGATGATTCTAGAAATGCTGAAATTATGTAGCTGTGTTTGGGCTATGGCTCCACTCTCTCCCTTGGGATATTATTGTCTGCCTCTGCCTTCTTGATACCAAAGCTAGTCAGCCAGACTGGCCTCTGAGTATCACACAGACATCTATTTAAATCTATGCTAATGGGATTCCTCCGTACATTCAGCAAATTAGTGTTATGACAAATACGGGGCCGTGCAGCTTTTTCATTTCTGAGATTGGTTTTTAATCTATGATAAGAACCTTGGGCAATTAAGGGAAATACCATTGACTTATAACGTCTCCTTTTCTGTCCCAGTGTTTCGGTGCTTGTTTGATTTCTATGAGCAGAAGAACGCCCTTTATAATAACCAAGATGTTTCTAATCTCTTCAAGTATTAGTGCCAGAGACCTCAGGCAAAAGCAATTCTCAAAGCTCTCTATGAGGTAGTTTTATATGTGATTATAGTACATCTAATATCATGCAAATATTAAAGAGGTTTAAAACTTCTAAACCCATTGATATTTTCCCATCCTCAGGCAAGTGATAAAAGCAGAAACATACTGCTGTAGGATAAGCCTTTAGGTAAATGTATCACACAAACATCACCTAAAAATATTGTAGGACTTAATTTCATCTGATGCATAGTCCCTGGAACATTTTAATTTTGCTTCTTAAAAATGTTCTCTCTACATGTATTTCATTTGTCTTCTGTTGTAACTTTGTTTCTGACCCCCATTTGGCACAAATGCTACAGTGCACACCTTCTCCTTGCTTCTAAGTTGCTGCCAGTCAAAGTCTCCTTCAGAGGCAGAATGCATCACAGTTCAGAGTTGGTCCTACCTCAGAGGCCCCTGGTTTGATGGTTGACTTCTCACTGAGCTCTGCATGGCTCTTACCATCACCAAGTTTGTAAGTCTTTTTGCTCTGATCACAGCATCTGAAAAAGATTCACATAGGTTCCAGTCTAAGTTTGGCTTATTCTTCTCAAGTACACAATGTGCTTCTTTACTTGAACATGTTTTTGAAATGGCCTAAGGTCAATTCCGAAGGGCCAAAGGGCATGGAATGATTTTAAACATATTTTCTAATAAAGAAGTACTTCCTTGTTTATTGTGCATTCGTGAGCGATTGTGATGTGTGTACACATGTGTGTACACTCTCAAGTTCATGTACAGAGGCCACGTGAAGACCTTGGGCATCTTGCCTATTTCCTTAAGACAGAGCCCACTAAGTCGGAAAGCCCTGTGATTCTACTGTCTCAACTCTGTGCTGGGGTCAGGGACTCTTCCGCTTTTGTCTGGCTTTTGTGTATATGCTGGACACTCAGGCAAAGGTCCGAATGCTTGTACATCAAATATTCTTACCCACCGAGCCACAGTAAAGCCTCCCTAGCTCTAGAATCATTTTAAAACTAAGAACTTAGAACTCATTGCTAGAGCGAGTTCTCCAAAATAGCCTAACGTACTTGGCAGTGTCTATAAACATGTACATTTGTCTATCATGAGTATAAATGTTGACTCTAAACAGTGTTATACCCTTCAACTTGGATGGATGGCTTATGTGGCCAGGCTCTGAGAGTCATGGGTTGGCTATTTGCTCCATGTCACAAGACTCTGCTGTCCTGGGTGGCTTTGCAAACTCAGTCTCTCAGCCTAGTTGTGAGAGAGACTTAATCATCACGCCTGACCTCAGGAATAGAGAAAAAAAGAGACTAGGGAGCAGGGATCCTGACCCTCTGAGATTAGGCCACCGGCCAGCCATTGACATATTTATAGTAAATTGAAGCCATTCCCCTTAGGATGAGCTGAAAAATGGTGCAGGGAGTTTTTAATTCTACTTGGAGAGGAAGAAAAGAGGCACCAGGGAAATGAAGATAGTCAATAGCCCAGAGCTCTTAATTAAGGAAGTATTCAGCGACCCTAAATCCCGGAATCGATACTCGTGTTAAGCAGCCAGCAGAGCAGCAGGAAGAAAAGCTGTCTGTCTGAGCATCCTCCCTTTTAGAGGCTCACATTAAGCCAGACTTCCAAGACCTACATCACGAGGCCCCAGGCTGGCCCTCATTCAGCTGTCCCTAATGAAGTTGTTGAAAAGATTTTCCTCTAAAAGTGATCCTCTGTCTTTAAGATAACAATCCCTCTGGTTTTACGGGTATTTCCCCAAATAAAAACATTCCAGATTTGCTTATGTTTGCATACTGATTTTGCTTTCAAAATGGAAGGATTGGGAAATCATGCAGGAGAATAGAAAACCGGTGTTGATTCTTACATTCTGCGTGTGTTAGATGCAAAGAATCGAACTAATCAAGCTTACCAGTTCTGGACACAGTGTTATTAGCTTTTTTTGAGGAAATTTTCTTGTTTTATTATTTTTACCCTTCACCCCTGATCTACAGTCTCATTTATACGCATGTAATATCCAATTTAATGTCTATGATAATCAGTACTGTCTCTGTGTGTGAATGGGTGTGTGTATCTATGTGTATACACATACATATTTATCAGTGTATTTTTATGTCTCGTCCCTGAAACACAGCCTTGGGCTGCCTTTGTTGTAGAGCTAGGAAGGTATAAAGGCCAGATAGTAAGTCTCCCCTGTCTGGAATGTACTAATGGGTGAGTTTCAGTCTCTCTCTCATCACAATACCTTTTCCCCAGGCTGATGTCATACATAGACACCCGCGTCCATCCGCCAAGGCTCAATGTGTCCTTCTCCTCCTCCCCACATCTCTTAGCAGCTGCTTTTCTACTTTGTTATTCTAGACTTACTTGTGTTCTCCGTCATGACACGAGTTCTAATTGGTCTCAATGATGGAACCCTGCAGGCAGATAGCAGGGCAAATGCTGAAGGGCCGGAGAGAGAAAAGGGCGTGTAGCTGAAGTCTCTTGTTCTACCTGGCCCCAGGGTCTCCTTTTAGCCCCAAATAAACACACACCCCCTTCTATTAGTTATTAAACTGCTGACCGATACAAATAGACTTCCTGGCCACACCTACGCCTCTCCTCTGCCTCTTCTCCTCTCCACCTCCTCACTCTCCTAACCTACCGTGTCCCCTTCTGTGTCCCCTTCCATTCACTCATTCCCTTGAGACTCTGTCTTCGGCTAAATCGTAAACTCACAGCTGGGGCCAATCTTGCTGGCCTACAGCTCCCAGGGTTTGTGTATCTCCACCGGCAACACTCAGGTCAGGTGCACATGGCCACACTCCCCTTTGACTTGGGTGTTGGGATTTGAACTTGGGTCGTTATCCTTGAGTAGCAACCACTCTTACCCACGGGGTATTTCCCCCCACCCCAGTCCCTGATGACTTCTTTTTCTTGATTTATTGGATTGGTTTCAGCTTTCCATTATAATGTTGAAATGAAAATCTTTGAGGGAAAGAAACCATTCAGTCTTCCGTCGTCATGTTTCTGAGCTAGGTTTCTAGAAAAGGTTTTTATATTAGTTAATTTCTCTAACAGGCCTAGTTTTCTGTGGAAATGTAAGAATAGATACGGGCTTTTTCAAAAGCTTTTAGATTATTTCTAGTGGGTTCAGTCTAGTAAAATAGTAAATTATACATGATTTTCAAAGGTTAAATGAAAATTTCATTCTAAGATAACCCTACCCAGTTATGATATATTTTCTTTCCTGTACTCATATGTGCTGACTGTACAAAAGTGGAGTTCATTATGACGTTCTCTTACAGGCCTGCGGTGTGTTTATATCATGCTTATTCCATCTTTTCCTCCTCTCTCCCTTTCCCTCTTTCTTGTCTGTGAGAGCCCCTTGAGCCGGAGAGATGGCTCAGGGGTTAAGAGCCCTCGCTGTTCTTGCAGGGGACCCCATTTAATTTACATTCTCTGACATCTATCTGTAAGTCTAGTTCCAGGGACTCTGATGCTCTCTTCTGATCTGTGTGAGCACCAGGCATACATGTGGTGCACACACATGCAGCTAAAAGTCTATAAATAAAATCTCATGAAGTCTGTAAACCTGATTTTAAAATCCCCCTTATTTTCAGCCTTCTGTTGCTTATTCTTGTTTAAACATTTCCTCTGATATTCCTCTGTGAGAGACACTATGCAATGCCTGTCATTGTAATGCTGACTTACTTTGCTGAACACAATGATGCCTAGTTCCACCTGTTTTCCTGTGTATGATGAATGAAGCTCCAATTGTTTATATGCCTCATTAATCATGTCCATTGAATAATGTTAATTTTGACTTTTGTTTTCTGAAAGTTTATATTTCTATTGTTTATCTCCAGCCCCCCCCCCCCAATTTAAGTTTTACCATTCTTAGCTTGTTTTCATCAGAATAACACTGGCTAAGGATGAGTTGGGAAGTCCAACTTTGTCTTCATCTTTTCCTACATATTTGTAGAGAATAGGTATTTGTCTTTAAAAATTTGGTTGAAAAGAGAGACATCCAGACACAGAGTTCTCTTCGTGAGGTTTTCAAAGGCCTAGCGCCTCCGGTGGGCATGGGACTGTTAAGATTTATTTTATTATTTTGTTCTTTAGATTTATTGTGGTTGTTTTTGTCTTCCAAGGAAGGGCTCCTTTCCATAGAAGCTGCCATGTTGATGAATAAAGCATTGTTCGTAGGGGCCTGGGAATATGGCTCAGTTGGTGAAGTGTTCGCGATGCAACCCCGAGGGGACTAGTTCAGCTTCCCAGTAACCACATTAAAAAAGAAATGCAGGACGAGGCAGAGACAGGTGCATCTTCAGAACTCACCAGTCTTCCTGTCTAGCCAACTGATGAAAGTGGCGTTCAGCGACAGGCCTTGTTTCAAAAAACAAGATGGGGAAACCCGGTGTTGATCTCTGGCCTACACACATGTGTGTGTGTGTACATACACACACACACACACATAAAAGTGCAGGCTGGTCTTGGTGTGCTCATGCTCCTGTATTTGCTGGGTGTAAATCCCTTCCTTTGCGCCCATGCTGGGACTCCTCTGATTTCTCGGGAATCTGGTAAGCAGTGCACATTGCATTGGCCTTTTAGGAGGAAAAGAACTCTTGCTCACTTTCCAAGCATTGATTTTTAAATCTGATCTTCATGGTTTCCCCTTGCTGCTTGCTTTGCTCTTAATTTACTTTTCAGGATCTTATCTTGAGGTAGAACCTGAGGTCGATGATTTGAAATTTATGTTCTTTTTAGGAATTTAGTTCCATAGTTTTTTAAAAAAATATATATATTTCTTTAGCTGCATTTTGTGAGTTCTGTGTCTTCATTTATGTTTATTGTAGATTACTATTTTAGTGTATCTCATTTTTATTTGTGAGTCACTTTATTTTATTTAGTTTTGTATTATTTTGGAGTAGAACTAATTCCCATTGGGTAATGCTTATGTCAATTATACAATAGCTTTTGAAGCTATTGCTAGCCTCATTGTACACTGGCTAACTCCTGTGATTAGTGTTTTTAAATATTGCAGTAGGCATGTGCCATGGTCTCTTACAGTTTTAATTTGTCATTATTTAGTAGCTTGTGTTTTCATACTTATTTTTTCATGCTTATCTGCCATTCACATATCTTCCTTGATCTTCATTGGTAATTTTTCTTCATGTTCAATTTTTTGCAGGATGAGAATCATACACGTGTTAGGTGGGTGCTCTCCCGTGGAGCTGCCTTACCAGCTCCATATATTTCATTAGTGCAGAACTCTTCACGTATTCCAAATCCAAAGCTTTTTTCAAATATTTATTTACAAGTGATTTATCCAAGTCTTTGTTTTTATTTTTAATTCTCTTAATAGCTTTTGAAGAGAATTTTAAAATTTATTTTGAATGCAAAATATATATATACATATATACATATATACATATATACATATATACATATATACATATATACATATACACACATATACACATATACACATATACACATATACATACATACATACATACATATATACATATACATATATACATACATATACATACACATACATACATATATATATGTGTGTGTGTGTGTGTGTGTATATATATATATATATATATATATATATCCTCCTATGGAAAGTACTTTTCTGTAATCTCTTAGAAATATTTACCTATACAAAGATTATAAGTGTTTCTATTTTGTTTATTTTAGACATGTTGCTATTTACATATTACATTAGCAACTGAGATTCATTTGGGGTTGACTTTTTGCGCGTGGTGTTTAATGTGTATCAAAGCTTAACGGTGTGTTTGTAGACATATAGATGCCAATTGTTGTAGCACCATTCTTAGACAAGTATATTTTTCCCACTGAATTGCTTTTGAACGTTTGAAATCTGTTGTCCATATAGATATGCTTCTGTATTCTATGACAAAAATCGATTTTTGTAATACATGTGAGACAATAGGGTTCCTGGGTCTCGGGTATATGTGTGCAGTTAATTTACCACAGCAGTGCACTATATCCTTATTATTTTAATTATGACTATTCACCTACAGGAGAAGCAATATTATTTTCTTTTCTAGTGCTTTACTTGACAATTGCTTGTATTTCTTGTCTCAAAATTGAAAAATCTGCCTTCTCCACATGTAGGTGCTTCACCATGGGAAAGGGAATTATCATAATTTTCATAAATGAAGAAATTTGTTTCCATGCACCATTATCTCTTATAAGTACCTCCAAATTAGTCAGAGTCTTTGTCATGTCATGAGATAGATATCCCTAAATAGTCACCATTTTTCATACAAATGACTTGAAGATGCTATTTATTAACTAATGATATCAGTGAATCAAGGTATAATTTAAACTCCTTTTAGGGGCATTGGGTATGTTAGATAAGGCTTTTGTAGATTTGGGCTGAAATGTACTGGGATTTGCTCATTGGTGTTTCCTGGAACATAACTATAAAATATGTAATGGAAAAGTTGGCATTTCTTAAAAGCCTTACTGAAGTGTTGCAGCAGGACTGTCACGTGGATGAACTCACTTTATTTTTACAGTATTTGTTGCATACGTGAGACAGTCAACCAGCAGATATCCCAAGTGATACAGGGGTCACACTGCTGGAAAAATGCAGAATGCTGGGGCAGACAGAACATTTTACCCCGCAGAAAGCCACCCTCCCCATGTCCCACACTTGCCATAGCCAGAATATGTGGGATGCTAATCTCACTCGTTTATATTTTCACTTGTTTGACAAAGAAATTATAAATCAACTAACATACAGTTAAAGATTGGATTAAATGATAAAGTAAATAAATACTTGGGAAAATGACCAGAAATCGAATACAGCTATTTAACATACTTGACTACCTAAATGCTAAGTGTCATTTATTTATTTTTTATTTTTCTGAATTTCTTAAATAAGTACCGTATTAGCATCACTACTCCCTCTCACTCTCTGTCCTCTACCTTCTCCCATGTCCTACCACCCCGTTTTCATTTATGATATCTTCTATAATTGTTAACACACACACACACACACACACACACACACACACACATAAGCATACATACATACACACAAGCACACACTCACGCACACATGCACACATACATACACACAAGCACACAGACATACACACACGCACGCACACATGCACACACACACGCACGCACGCACGCACGCACGCACGCACGCACAGGATTGAAGGAGCCCATTTACTGTTGTTCCCAGCACTAAATGGATGAGCACTTGGGGTTGGATGACCTATGGGGCATCTCTTCCCTGTCTCTCCAGCCTGTAGCTCTTCATCTGCAAGTGGGGATTTGTGAACTCTCCCCCACCCACACTGGAAGGCCAACTTAACGTTACGTGTGTATTGTTTGGGCTACCATGTTTTTAAGACTTTTTATGTGTAGAAGGCGTTTTATCTAACAGCATATGTCTTGGTCCTCTGGCTTTCCATCCAGTCTTCTATGATGCTTGCTGGCCTTATGTACAGAGGTTGTGTGGTAGCTATTCGAGTTTGGGGCTGCACATGCCACAGTCCCTTGCTCTCTGTAGTTTGATCAGCTCTGTAGCGATTTCCGTCTGCTGTGAAGATAAGCTTCTTTTACAAGAAGTGAAAGCTGCACTTACCTGAAAATTTTACGATTAGTCATGAAAGAATCATGCAGAGGTACTGGGGAGAGTTACTGTGTATTAATGGTATCATGTGATCTGTCTGTTTTCATTCAGTATAGTTCATACTAGGGAGACCTTAGTGCACCAGTGCTTTGAATGGGACTCTAAAAGAGCACATTGGCCATCAGTGTGTTCTCTGTATTTGTTGCATTTCAGTGGCCCAGTGAATGTTAACTGTTTGCTGTGTACCTAAGACCCAGCATGCTTTGATTGTGGCGAGTACTGAATGCCTTCGATGCCTGTTCTTGTACAAGTGACCATCTCAGAACACAGAGCATTAGAAGAACTAGAGGTAGGCCCCAGTGGATGGTGTAGACGGAGTTTCTGTTCCATCTAGTTCCACAGCCAGTCAGCCCCAAATAACACATAGAGACTTATAGTCATTATAAACTGTTGGCCAGTGGCTTAGGCGTAATCTGGCACGTTACTTTTTCCACAGCATGGTGTCACCCTGGTGGCCTCTCTCTGCTTCCTTTCCCCAGAACTCTCCTCGTCTGGTAGTCCCGCCTAGAATTCCTGCCTGGCTACTAGCCAATCAGTGTTTTATTCATCAACCAGGAAGAGAAACATGTATGCAGAGGGTCATCCCCCATCGGGATGAATCATGCCTGGTCTTGAACACCTACTGCCCACACAGCCTCAGGCTTCCCTGTTCTCTGTGACAGAAGCTCCCCACTCTGTGTCAGCACTGCTGTGGTGGCTTGGGTTCCACCCCTGCGGTCATGATCTGTTTGCTCACAAGAAGCTCACAAGGCATTCTGTTATTTAAATACTAAAATTATTTCTGTATGGTAGACTTTAGAAACTCCTTCCCAAGAGCTTATTAGCTTTAATTTTGTTTCAAAATACTTGTTTTCTGATAAGTAGATGCTATTGTGAAAAAAAATTAGGATTTAGTGATTTGAGAAATAAACATTTATTAAACGAATATACTGAAGAGCCCTTAGTGAATAAAATAAAAACATATTCATTAAACTCTCTTAAATATATTCCCCGTGGGGCTGGATGTGGTCTTACACATCTTTAATCCCAGCACTGGACAGGCAGAAACAGGCAGTCTCATGAGTTGGAGGCCAGCCTGGTCTATCCAAAGAGTTCAAGGCCAGCCAAGTGCACATAGTGAGAGTCTGTCTCTAAATAATTAATTAAAGATATTCACTATAGGAATGCCATCACTGTTATGTGTCCACTAAAGGCAGGCTTCTTATTCTACTCTGAGGCAAATCAAGTATCTGTGCTTTGTACCACACCTCCTTATTATGTATTTATGACTGTCGAATTCTCTTTCAGAATCCCCAGACTTACTAATAACACTTATATACAGCATGAAAAGGTGACCTAGTTGAGTTATTTTGATTTGTTTTTGCTTTTACAAACATTATTTTTTTTTTGACATACTGGAGCTGTTAGGTTGATATAATTTAACTTTTAGATCTTCAGAAGTGGGTCAGTAAGCACGTGGAAATAAACCCCACACCCCACTAGACATAATAAAATCCGTGGTGGTCTACTGCTTTACATCTGTTAGGATTACATTTATCAAAACGGGATAGGGAGACGGGTTGGTGGCTAAAAGCACTTGTTACCCTTGCAGAGGAACTAGGCTCAATTCTCAGCATCCACATGGTGGCCCGCAGCTGTCTGTCACCCCAAAGCCACAGGAACCAACAAGCAAGCATGTGGTGCACACGCTTGCACGCATTTAAAGCATTCTCATACATAATGTAAAATAAAATAAAAATGCATACTAAAAAATACATACACACCTCGGGCCACAACCGAATAAGTCCTTTAAGGGCGATGAGCAGAGTCAGCACACTCTGAGTGACCCAACAGAGCAGCTGACAGGTCTGCATGAGACTGTTCACAGCAGCACTGGTTATAACAGCCAAATGTGCAAGCAAGTCAGATGTCTATGTGGGAGTCAATTGATGGGTACACAGAGTCTGATCTACACACACCACGATTTGTGCAACCTTAAAATGGAGTGAAAATTCAGGACGTGCCGTAGTGTGAACGAACCTCAACAACAGAAGTCAGAGGTAGAGTGGTGAGTGCAGTAAGGTCTTTTGTGTGAGATACCTGGGATACAAATCCGTCAGCACACACACACACGCACACACACACACACACACAAACGCACGCACGCACGCACGCACGCACGCACACACGCACGCACGCACACACACACAAACACACACACACACGCACACACACACACACACAAACGCACGCACGCACGCACGCACACACGCACACACACGCACACACACACACACGCACGCACGCACGCACACACACACACAAACGCACGCACGCACGCACACACACACGCACGCACGCACGCACGCACACACACACACACAAACACACACACGCACACACACGCATGCACGCACGCACACACACACACAAACACACACACACGCACGCACACACACACACACGCACACACACACACACACAAACACACACACGCACGCACGCACGCACACACACACACACACACACACACACACACACACACTCGTTTCCAAAAGCTGGAGGAAGGAACAAAGTAGAAGTGAACATTTCATGGACACGGAGGTTCAGTTTGGGAAGGAGAGCATTGCTGGAGATGGGGAGACGGGGAAGAGCTGTGTTTGCCCGACAGAGTGAGTGCACTTAGGGTAGCTGGACTGTCTGTCTCGCAGTGGTTAAAATGGCAGCTCTCACCTCCTCATGAACCCCTGAGCCCATGTCCAGTTGGTGAATGCAGGCAGCCACGCCGGTTCCTCCGGTTCACTGGCCGTCCCTCCTAGCTGACCAGACACGTGCACACAAGCAGCCATCACGGAGCCTCTTCTTGTCCATCCCTTACCAGCCACAGCATCAGAGCCCATTTACTCTCGCTGCCGTCGCAGGGGCCCGGGGGGCGGCAGCCTTCCAGTGGTTCCCGCCTCTCCAGCCCTGTGAATCCAGGAGATTATGATACTTGGGTGAAATCCACAGAAAATGGAAAAGAACACAACCCCAAGTAAAATTTTAACCAGGTGCCCTATTACCTACGAAATACACATGGGATAACGGAAGCGCGTAGTTTAGGCTTTAATGGCGCGATCGGTATAGTGATGTTTCATTTAGGTGCCATTAAAAAGTAGGAACACTTAGGATAAACCTTACAGAAGAGGGTCAAATCATCACTCTCGGCTGGACTTTAGTCTAGGTTCAGTCTCCACCTTTCCGCATGTTCTCACCAGATACTTTGGTAAACAAAATCCGATGCATATGCAACGAAACATTATTGAGCTTAAAAATGAATGAAATTCTACTAAATCAGGAAGAACCTTAAAACATTGTGATATGTGAAATAAGCCAGGCTGAATTTGGTGTGGGATGGGCTGGCTCTGAACTTGGGATCCTCCCCTTTCTACCTCCCATCCTACGGGAACCCAGACATCCATCACTAAGCCAAACATCCATCTTTTCTAAGTAAAAAGTAAATAAACTGTAGACTACCACCTTTGAAAGAGCTGTTCCTACAGTCTTTGCCACTTGTCCAATACCAGCATAGTGACTGTCCACATGAATATTTGTTATTTGTCACTTGAGGAAGAGAGCATGGGTAGGCAAATGTGCTTCTTTGCACACACAACCCTGCTCCTTTCTGGGTGTCTTTATTGCAACAGGCACTTTATGTGATATATGTTCAAGAGAAAAATGTTCACCCTTAACTAGTATAGACAAAGGAAACCCACAGAAGCCCTCGAGCCACAAATAAAAGATGGATCTATAAATATGCATTGAATACGTGTTATTAAAACACGTTGGCCTCTTTGGGGAGGCTCGCTGCTTGAAACTTATGAACTTAGTCAGTACAAAGTCACGGGAAATACAGACTATTATTCTTATCCAGGCTTAAAACAGTCTTCAGTGTGGGAAGATGCCTTGGCCATGAAAGCTTAGGCTATCCATATTAGAAAAATGTGAGAACAGGTTGTGGATGGCTTTCAGTGTCTAGTTGTACCTTGGTGAAAAGAGCGTTACATCATACTTCATCCACACCCCGCCATGGACTTAGACAAATGGAAAGCTATGGAAAATTCTCACGTTTCTGTTCCCGACATTTTTTTTTGTGTCTATGCTCAGTCCCAATCTTTTCCCGGCCACTGCTTCTCATGATTCCTAGATCCCAGCTCCTCTGTATCTTCTTCACAAAGCCTGTCTCTACCAGAACGGGAGGAGAACTGGCCTGATGCCTTCCAGTCCTCCTGTGGTATTCACATTTCCTTCCTTGTCGAGAGAGTCCCACCCCCTCATCTCTTCACTGGAGAACCTCCAGCATCAGAAATGAACTCTGGAAAGATTTTAAAAAGAAGATATTTCCATGCTTCTATGAGATTTTTAAGAATATAAATATGGGACTAAGTGATCTTTTTCTGATTTTAAGAAATGAGCACATTGAGTTTAAAAAAAAAAATGGCAGTTGAAAACGTCACAGCAGTATCAGCGACTGTGAACCGTCATCTGTCACCATATTTACTGAATAAAGAAACAAAGTGGTCTTCCTGACCGTTGACTTGGCCCTGAAGATGGGCTGTACAGCAACATGGCTGTGCTTCTCACCGCCAAGAGTACACTTAGCGCTCACAAATGGTTAAGGTAGCACGTTTTGTGTAATGTGAATTTCATTAGCTAAAAATCAACTTTAATTCTTCTTAACAGAGGGAAAAAAAGCCCTTGTAATTCACAGGCATGAATAACCCTTGTCGAACACAACGAGCCCTCAAGATGGTTTCAAGGTACACTTGTGATGTCATCTTTACTAGAAAGTACCTGTGAGTGCTTGCTTCTTTTATATCCACTAAGTATATTATACCGAAGAGGACTGTATGCATGATAGTTGGACGTAATTTAGATATTGTGAACAAAATATATTTTAGACCTCTAGGAAGGACCTAGAGATGAAAGTCGTTGAATCTTCTGCAGTTGTATGGGAAATGTAGAAGGTGTGTGTGTGTGTGTGTGTGTGTGTGTGTGTGTGAGTGTGAGCGTGTGTGTGTGTATGTGTGTGTGAGTGTGAGCGTGTGTGTGTGTGTGTGTGTGTGTGTTCACATTTTCTGAGGAATAGAACCTACAGCTTTGAAGGCTCTGGCTATGTAAATGAACCCTCCAGAAGCCCACGGGGCACTTGTCTCCATGTTTGGAAATGGTAGAGGTGTGTTATCCTCTGCCATTCCCTATGCTTCTCCTAAAGGGTAATTAATAGCAGCACGCCATTAACTTGGCAGGCACAGGTGGCGTGTCATGAGGGTGAGCCCTGTGCCCAGGACTATAAAACATCTCTAACGCTCCCCTTGTGTGAGGATGTCACAAAGTCAGGCGAGAAACAAAGCCTATGCAGACAGGACCGGGGTTCCCACATGCTCCGACAGGTTGGGGAAATGCAGAAGCCAGTTCCAGTGGCGCTGAGGGCAAGAGATGAATATAAGAACCAGCAAGGGAGCATAGGTCAGCAAGTCTCACGGAAAGCCAAAGAGCTCTCAGCACTCACAGGCTGCTGGCTAGGACAAGGCCACCCCAAGAAGGACTGTACCCTGCAGATGAGGACCTGCTTGGAGCAGCCATATTAATGATTTCCAAGTAGTGAAACTAGATGATTCCAAAGTGGTGTCTTTGTCTGTTTGGAAATAGATAAATTTTTTTTGTATAAACATAAATACAAACAAATGCATGCTCTCTTGTTTGCATCTCTGAAATGGAACCTTTGTGGAGAATTTTTCATGATGGGAAAACAGACCATAAAAGGGGAAGAAACATTTGAGCCTGAAGAACATGTCTCAGTAGATGTGTGGCCGTGGGCTGAAGAGGGTGTCGAGTGACAGTAGCTTGTGCCAGGAAGAAGGACCAGAGCTTCCGCCCCTCTCTCCAAGAAGACTTTAGATTCCCTGGAATCTTCTCATCAAAAGTTCCGGGGGCATTTAGCAAAAGCGTGACAGACAATAAAGAATCATTGTGATTTAAAGGCAACAGACTTTTTTTTTTTTTAATTCTGACTTATTTATTAGTGAAGATATCCAGGGAGCAAGATTCATCTTGCCCTAAGTTGGATATCTTAGTTTATACCTGTAATCCCAGCTCTTAGGAGGCCGAGGCAGGAGAATTGCCACAAGTTGCAGAACAACCTGGGTTACAGTGAAAGACCATATCTCACGAGAGAGGGAGTGAGTGAGAGGAGGGAGGGAGGGATAGAGAATGGAGAGAGAGAAGGAGATGGATGATGGATGGATGGATGGATAGATAGATGATAGAGACTCGACTTACCCTGAATGACATGGATTGCCATTACCCTCTCCGTGTATTTACAAACACATATGTGGGGTAAATAGGATATAATGTTCGGGTGTTAACCTTATCTTGCCTTTCCCTTAAGGGTAGGTACAATAGAGGCCTGTTAGGCTGGGCATACTTCCCAGGAATTTTATGCAGTGGATGGTAGCCATGTGGATGGTAGGTCACACATAGAGGTTGTTAGTGAATGGACTATTAAAGAGAACCTTGGCCGTTGGAAAAGCAGTATTCCATCTTTCTACAGTCATGATGTTCTAGTTAGTGAATCAGTCTGTAGGACCTTAGACATAAATGTGGTTTCTGCAGGGGACTTGAATTCACACACCACATGATAACTAAACAAACGAAGATTGGGCATTGTTAGAGCTTCTTTTATTTCTACCTCTAAAGCAGATTTTGGAAGGTGGGATACTTTAGTCCTAGGGCTAACTCTCAGAGAGTCTTCATAGGTCCTTTTATACAACTTCAGCTAACCAGATGTAGATCAATGAAGCAACAGTTAGCAAATTATTCTGAGATGCCTGGAGCAAGACACCTCCCCAAATCATTTACCACTTTCAGTAAACACTGTCTCTCAGTTTCACAAGCATATAAACAAATGTTTTTAATATAATAAATACTTCTAAATCTGAAAGTTAGAAACCAACAATGTCTCCAGACAATATAACAAAGCATCAGGTGTTACAAGGAAGCTCGTTTTTAGTTAAATACATTTAAATGAAACTCAGCTATTACAAGATTCCATCTTCATTGAATTTTATTATTATAACAGAATAGTCAAAACTGGGAAGTTTATGAAGTCTAGACGTCTCTTTACCTCATAGTTCTATAGATCTAAGAGTTTTTGACAGCATCTGCTTGGATCTTAGCAAGAGCCCCATGGGTGACTGCAGAGGAAAGAGTGTAGTGGCTATTTTTGTTGTTTTATTAATAAATAAAGCTTGGGAGTCAGATATTAGGATATAAACCTGTTAGATCCTCCTCATGGCTTAGCTGGCTTGAGTGTGCGTTCGCTTCTAAAGGAAGCTATTTCTGTTCCCTCCCATGACAACAGACGGGTCCCTTGCATTTTATAAGAGATGACAGGAAAATTACGTTACCAAAGGCTGGCAGAGATGGGAGGCACGCAGTAGGGTCATTTATCGAGGGGAGAAAATTGATATCAGAGCAGAAAGAACAGAGCAGGCACAATGAATTTTTTCCCATCACTCTCTCCTTTTATGCCCTCATCACGTGGGAGATACTGATCAATTTCACTGCGAGCAATAAGAATTAAAATGAAAAGTTTGAGCTCTCTTATCTAAAGCCTCCTGACATCGTTTCCCCAGCCATTCCCCTGCAAGCACCGAATGCCTCTTTATCCATCTTTCATTTGAGCCAGTGTCTCCCCACGTTCCCTGTCCCCACAAAGAGCTGTCCTCGTCCCACTTTGACTTTCCCTTCTTAGCAGAGGGCACAAGTATCGTTTGACTCCATGCTGGCTGCATCTCCATCGACCAGGGAACATTTAAATGTGGGGTCGAAGGATGTATCCTGACCCTGCACAGCTTCAAAGAACACGAGGTGGGTGGTGGTTCCTTGGCTTCTGGTGTCAGTGACAAGGACAGGCTGTGCCTGTCTGTACACACACACACACACACGCACACGCACACACGCACGCACGCACGCACACACACACACATACACACACACACACACACCTGCTTCCTTTTTCTCATAAGGCATCTAGCATGGGCCGGGCACCTCCAGGAGAATGGAGTTGACAAAGGCAATTTAATTCTTAAATGTCGCCTTCACACGATTATCAGCTTGACAAATATTTCAAAAAAATGTCCAAAGAATAAATGTTAGGGACACGATTATATCTGGAGAGCCCTCCTGGCCCCATAATGCATCAATAATAACCGTGTGCTGTACCCTAAGAGTGGGAGACAGCAAGGGTTTCCATGCTCATAACCATGTGAGATTTCCATTTGTGGGGGGGACACTGAGGGTATCGGTGGTTGTGGTTCGCAATGCAATCTATTTGAAAATCCTTCACGGTTTTCTTTAGTATTTGCGATGCCTTCCAGTCAGGTGTCTTTTGTGTAGAATATTTCTATACAACAGAGCCCAACGATCCGTGACATATCACTGGTTTTTTTCCTTATGTCTCCTGTACTGCATGATCTAATATTTTCCTTAAGATATAATTCAGGTCTTACTTCATCTGAGCATTTCTTGTGCCCACGCCCATGGTTAATTTCCCTTGCGTGCTTCTCTTACTTGTGATATATGATTTTGTGCTTGATTAAATCCAGATGGTTTTCCTGTTTTCTGTCCGAAGTTACAGTTTACCAGCCGAAGGTGACCTATAGATGCGTTTCAATTCGCCAACAGATAGTTTTAGAGACAATCATCTTTAACTGAGTACCTACATTTTAAAACTAGCTGATGATACATGGGATTATGACTAGGAGCTTCTCTTGCCCGAGGAAGACAATGCCTCTGACCCCTTTGCAGTCTACTGGAGTCCACAGCTGGCTGGAGCTGAGGTGCAGGGGTCCTTTGTGGGCAGGAGCATCCATTCCAATGGACTCACTCCATTAAGTTGACTTTTCTTATTTTGTTTGTTTTGTTTTGCCTTTTTCTTCCTAGACTTGTAGAAACTTGGGATCATGATCTATTTAAATCTGCATTTTCAGAGTTAAAAAAAAACTGGCTTATAATTATTCTCTGTCTCAACCCTGCCAGGCATAACTCCCAGACACATAGTAGTTGTCCAGTAAATTAATTTGTGAAAATGCATCTATTGTGTGCAGACAGCCATATGCTGGGCTTCTAGGGGAGCCAGAGAAAACAATCTCCACAGTTTACACAAATTAAATGATTAATCTTCCCAACTTCTTTTTGGGATTCACAAGGGATACCCAGTATGGGGATTAATTTATGGTGTGGAAAGAATAACATTTAATGAAACTATTTCTGACTGAACGTCGAAGAGAGGCTTAGATATAGGAAAGTAATTACTGATATGAAAAATTGCCCTCTAGGGGTCAGCGCCAGCCAATCCTGACCCACCAGTGTTCTGACCTGCCCAGGGAGGAGCAGGGTCTCTTCACATTCCTATTGCAACATTCATCCTAAACCAAGGAACCGAATCACCTGAAGGCCAATCCCACCTCAGATGGATTGAGAGATTTCACAGCTATCAAGAACAGCCATGTGAGAACACCTTTCTTCCCTTTTCATTGTGTAATGCTGTCTTACATATTTAAGCAGGAGAGTTACTAAGGTTGTTTTTTATTTTAAACATACTTTGAATAATAGAAATACACAATTACCCAATAACGCCTTAGAAGGTTTGGTTCCTTGGAATGAAAATTTATCTTATAAAAATTGTTCATTATAAAGTATCAAAGCAAGAAAAGCATGCAATATTGACATACAAAGGCAGAGAAATAAATGCACATATAAAATATAATTTGATTTTTTTGGGTTTCAAAGATACTTAGAAAAAGCTGACAACCTATGTAAGTTTAGTAAAAAGTAATAACAAAATACACTGAAATAATAGTGGTTTGTCAACCAAACACAGTGACAAAATAACTTAGAAGTTTACACTTAGTAATAAATGATAATAATAATTATTATTATCATTATTATTATTATTATTATTATTATTATTATTATCTAAAAACTCAAGTTAGAAGACAATGATCTCACAAAGCCTAGTTAGGAAAATACAAATATAGTTTGTCTTAAGAAATCACCCGATAATTTTTTTATCTTTTGTATATACAGACATCCTTGGGCTTGGAGACCTAGGTTCTAAATACTTGGAAATAAACAGAAAATTGCTTGAGATTTGTGCTCTGCCCTGGTAAGAAGTGGAAATAGCTGGATATTGAGGAGAGCCTGGAAGTACTGTATAAAACTAGCAACTGAAATCCCTAAAACAATGTTGGGATATGAGAAAAAACAGCAGGCTAGGGAAGGCGCCTGGCTGCCATCCTCTAGATGTGTTACCGCGTTAACCTTCCCTGTCCTGACAAAGTCCAGTTGGTGTTTAGTTGTGTGTGCACTGCTCCTGTGTTTAAAAAGACTGATGTTAGTGACAGACAGCTGACTCCGAGGAGCCCTACAATTTTCTTGTTTCCCCCTCTGTGAAAACCCCGTAGGCATCATCCAAAGATCTATTTGCGAACAAAGCACCAAGCTTTAGTTATCTGGAGAGTTTGAGATTCCAAATAAATATGTGTGCATACATGTACAATGTTCACTCATACATGTGCGCAGTGAGATTTTTGTTTTGTTTTCAAGCTGTAAGTTGCCAGGTTAAATACAGGTGATGTCTGAAGATCAGTCGGGTGAAGGGTGAAGGGCACATAGGAGAGCAAAGGTCAATGGAGTGAAACCTTTGTCCCTGAAGTAGGAACTTAAGACACAACACCAGTAAAAATCTAATGGAAACAGTCCATAATGGTTCCAAGCCCTGCCTGAACAAGGCGAGACTTAAGGTCACTTGAAGACTAAGACGTCCCCACAATTCAGAAGTGAATACTGTTCTCTAGAGACTGGATTGTCACTAGGCACTGTGTAGACAATGTGGAGGACTCGTCTTCTCCTCCCTTCAGAGACTTAATGGCACCCACTCAAAATGTAGCTAAGTTCACGTGTTTCCTTCTGCAAATTAAAGTCAACATTAACTTTTTCTCATTGCCCTATCTTTGTTCAATGTATTTATGTGAAATAGCCCTTTATCTTGGAAAGCATAATCCCCAATCCCCCTTGACTGGATGCACTCTACCCCAGTGACCCTCAGTAGTGTTCAGTAAGCACCACATTTCCGGTTTATGCTTCTTGAGTACGTTTTTATAAATCTGGGTGTTTTCTTACTTCTTGTGTTTTCCTTAAGCAAATATAGCCATCTTTATTCTCTAAAACATCTGTGTTTTATAGGATATGGAGATCAACTATGATCAGTAATTCAGTTCGTATTATCCATCAAGGTCTTCTGCAGCTTTTACAGCTGCGTAATACTCCATTGTACACATCTCCGTATTTTACTAACTCAACCTTCTGCCCGATATAATAACATGGCTTTCCTTGTAGGTCTTCAGTACTGTGTCTTAGAGGAAGGAAGGCATTGCAGCGGGGGTGAGGAATGTATAGAAGTTTTAGTCGTTTTCAGCAGAGATCCATGTGACATTGAGCAGACCATACTGCCAGCAGTGAGGTCTGGGCTGGCGAGGGAATAAGACTGTCTTCAGTGAAGCTAAAAGAAAAGAGCCTTGAACACTTGCATACATTTCAGCAGTTTGGTGTGAAATTATTAGAGGGAGAAGAGCATGTAGGTGAAGGGAAAGAAGCCAGCGTGGGAGGTCATAATGGTGTTAGATACTCTGTGTTAATGTTTTATTGAGATACTATAGTTTTGGTACTTTTTTGTATCAGTAAACTTTTTAAAATTAATTTTTATTTAAATTAAAAGCAGTCTCATTTTACATACCAATTCCAGTTCTCTCTCCCTCCTGTTCTCCCTTCCTCTCCCCATCTCTCCATCCCACCCCTCCCCATCCACTCCTCAGGGAGGCTGAGGCCTCCTCCCATGGGGAATCATCAAAGTCTGCCACATCATTTGGGGTAAGACCTAGGCTGTTCCCCATGTATCTAGGCTGAGAGAGTGTCCCTCCATAGGGAATGGGCTCCCAAAGCCCATTCGTGCACTAGGGCCAAATGCTGGTTCCACCGCCTAAGGCCCCATAGACTGCCCAAGTCCCCAACTGACACCCAAGTTCAGGGGGCCTGGTTCAGTGCCGTGCTGGTCACTTGTTCAGGTCAGCTGATTCTCCGCATTTCTCCAGCCTGGTCTTGACCCCTTTGCTCATCACTCCACCCTCTCTACAGCTGGATTCCAGGAGTTCAGCTCAGTGCTCAGCTTTGAATCTCTGCTTCTGCTTCCATCAGCTACTTGGTGAAGGCTCTATGATGGCATTTAAGGTAGTCATCAGTCTCATTATAGGGGCAGGGCATTGAAGGTAGCCTCTCCACTGTTGCTTAGATTCTTAGTTGGGGTCATCCTTGTGGATTCCTGGAGATTTTCCTAGTGCCATGTTTCTAGTTAAGCCCATAACAGCTTCCTCTATTAACACATCTCTTTCCTTGCTCTCCTTCTCTGTTCATCCTCCAACTCGACCTTCCTGATCCCCATTCTCAACAGATAGCTGATTGATAAACAGAAATGAAAATAACAATAGGCAGAAAGTTAGTTCAAATGATCTCAAGGTATTGATTGAAAGGAAGGCAAGAGAAAACACATCACTTTTGGCCGTGACATCTAAACCAAACCGTGAGTTTAATTTAGAAAAGCTGTGTCTCAGTCAGCAGTGCATCAGAACTACAATTGTTATTCGGTGCATGGAATTGGAGGAATTACTGTGGCACACAGCTCTGGCCTGCTGGACAGCTATGGCAGGCATCGCTCAAATAAAGATAGTGGAAGCTTTGAAAAAAAAAAAAAAAAAAAAAAGAAGAAGAAGCCTTTCAATGGAAGTATCTTTGAAGCCAAAGCATTGTGTGGGGCAGAATTGTGTCTTCAAAAAAAATCATCTATTGAAGAACTAGCACCTAATGGAACTAAGTCTGAACACCAGACATTTAGAAAGTTGACTTACCTGAGATCACAAGTCTGCTCCGAAGCCCTTTGAAGGGAAGGACGGGACCCTGGGAATGAGGAGAGTGAGACAGTGGCCATCTTGAGACTGAGGAAAAGCCGATCTTCAGACCCAGTGCTTGGGACCTCAGCATGGGCAGCCATGAGGAAATGCATGGCTCCTGTCAAGGCACTGGGAAATGGGAGTGTGCTGTTCCCTAGCTCAGATACGGGTTCTAGAGCCAGGAATCTAAAAGGAGAGGAGGAGAGAGCAAGCCAGGTCTAAAATGCGGAGTCTAGGGATGGAGAGAGAGTCAGTGGTAAGAACTGTATACTCCTCTCAAAGAAACCTGTGTTTGGTTCCCAGCACCCATATTAGGTGGGTCACACTGCCTGTGACTCCAGCTCCAGGGAGATACAGTCCCTCTGTGCCCCATAGATACCCACACATATGTGCATACAAACCCACACGCAGACACAAACTGAAAAACAATAAAAGTAAATCTTTAAATGATGACCGGATGATTGTGAACACCACCAGATGGCCTTGGATCCAGGCTTGCATCCGTGGTGAGCAGAGTGGTTTGACTTTGGCAGGCCTCTTAAGCTTGCCGAGACCTAGATCCCAAAACAGAAGCAATGACAGGTAACCCTGTGGCTGCTGAGAGCTTTAGCACAGTTTCTGCCATCCGTGTGAATGTAGTAACCCATGTTTGGTGTGCCGTCTGTCAGGTCCAGCCGAGCTGTCCAGTTTGTACCTGAGAGGTGCAGTATGGATTGAGGAAAGAAATATGTAAGATACAGAAATAGATTTGGGAGGGCCACCAGCGAATACTAGGATCAGCCCCAAGTTTATGACTCGAAGTTCTTGTATGCTCCAATCAAGGGGGGGGGGGTCAGGCAAAATACTTTCTTACCAAGGTACAAAGAACAAGCAAGCATAATTACCTTCTCAGTACCCAAAACATCAAGTAATCACACCCTAAACCAAACCGGTTGTCAAGGGGGGGCATCCTTTCGTTACCCTGTATGCCAGATACCCTGTTGTAGTACAAATAATAAAAGCCCAGAGACATATCAGGGTTCAAGGCGGAGATCAGAAAAGCAAAGCAGGAAGCCACTAAATAGTTCTTACCTCTACCAAGGCTGGGGCGATCCTGTCCTCATCGTAATTGTAGACTGAGTACCACACGAGACCCTGGGCTCCTGTCTTATGTACCTCTCTAGTGCTGGGATGAAAGGCATACACAACCACTACGCAGCCTCTATAACTAACTAGTGTGGCTGCGAGGCCTAAGGGTGCAAACTACCGCTACCTGGCCTCTAAAGGCAGTGGCTAGCTTTGCATTCTCATCTTCAGGCAAGCTTTGTTAGATCATAAACAATATATCACCGTAACTGTTGTTAAGGCAAGACACATAATAGCCATACCTAAGACCAAGCATACTGCGGATTTATTTAACCTCAGAGGATTAATAATGGCCTCGATCTCTCTGACCTTAAGTCAAGATGAATCAGAGCCACTTTTATAGGCCTGACATATGAATAGTGAGCTTTCTCTAAACTCTAAGGTAGATGGTTATGTATGTAATCATTGGGTGTCAAGAGCAGGGGTCATGCTCACATTGAAAACAGGAGTCTGACTGTCTGTGTGTCTGATTCATTGTTGTTCAGGCTTATCCTGTGTGCTTAGCATGTTGGCATGTGGGTTGAAGACAAGGCAGTTAGGTAGACGTGTTCAAATGCTGTCTATATCAAAACAAGTACCCCTTGAAGTAGAGCTGAGTGACCCCAAGCTTCACCAGTGTGCATTGCCTTGGCTTTCCAGGACATGTGGGCAGCACTGGTCTTTTCTTGTTGGTGTGACCACCCCCCCCCCAAGCTCTGACTCATTCATCCTTGTCTGGCTGACTGTAAATGTTCTCTGCATACAGCAGAGGAGTTACTCTGTGTTTGTGTTGTTCCAGGCCTTCTTTGTTAAAGAAAGTGGAAAACCTGATATTTTCTGGCAAATGTTTGCACAAGTCCAATGTTTAGCCTTAGACAGAGTCAGCATACAGAGAATGAATGGCATCATCATGCCTCCTTCAAGGGGGTAATGGGAGTTGTGCAAGGTCTGTAGCCTCTGACAGATAGATGAGCCCTAAAATTATTTACTAGGCATCACACATTGGAAGAAATAGCTGTAAAACCCTTTTGTCTGTCACTTTCTAAAATATACCAGCTTTCCCATCATCGTTGGGATGTGGGATGGGCTCTGGTAGAATCGAAATATTTTTTCTTTTTTAAAAGGAGAACCACCGTCCTACGAAATTATATTTTAAGAGACTGACAATGCATACTAAATGTAGTAGGTATTCCTTTCCATCCCAAAGTCTATGAAAGGCATTGTGTATGTATAACACCATCACGCTATCAGAGCAGATAGCTTCATAAATCATTGACTGTCTACTGCTGTCTCTCCAGAATGCCAGTACGCATTAAGTATATTGTTGCATGGAGGTATGGTATTAAAAATCGGACTGTCAGAGGTTGGAAAGCAAACATGAGCATCACTGGGCACTAAAAATGTAGAAGAACCCTTACCGGTATTTCTCAGAAGTGTCCTATAAATAAATCTCAAGGGAAAGTGAGTTTTCTGCATAGAAACATTCATGCTAATTTATTTCACGTTTTAATTTTTTCCTCAAGAAAATACATACTAGAGCTTGGTCTGGTTGTATTTAAAGTTAAAGTGAAAAACTTAGAAATCTATTTATTTACTTGTTACAAGGCTTCTGAACTCATTTTGCTAAGCAGTAAGTGCAGCAGGCAGTTGGGGCACTTCCTCCAGTGTAGCCCTGGATACTGCTGTGGCCATGTGAATGCAGACATGCCCGTGCAGGAGTACCAGAAAGTACAGGTAAAAAGATGTGTATGGATCACTTGATGCATGCATATGTTCTGCATGTATTACATATGTATACACAATAGCTAATTTCAAAATAATATAAAGTTAGCTCTGATTGAATAGAAATTTACCTACACTGGAAAGGGACTTTATTAATTCAAGCCATCGAACATTTCACTGCATCTGAAGACAGCCGGTGGAGCCCCAGTGGGGCAACTGGTTACCACGCGGTGCTTATATGGACAAAACTGTACAGAAATTGCACTTTTACTTAAAAAGTGGCTCACCAACCAAACTGGGGAAAAATCCTTTCCCGCCATGTCAGTCTCATCTTCTCTGAGTGACTAAAAACCACGGTCCTAAGCATTACCAGTTGTTTCAGACTTGGAACTCTTAATGACTTTGTCTCTACCTTTGGGTCAACATGAGCTCTGGAGCTCACGGCAAGCTTTGTAGCTTCCCGGGGCCTGGCGCAGCGGGAGGGCACTAGCCAGAACAGGATGTTCAGCATCCCAGACAGACGAGGTGCGGGAGGATGTCCTGGTTTACTTCTGTGTTTCTTTGGGTCCTTCCATGTACACTAATCCCCTACTGGCCATTTCCTGTGTCTGAGCCCAGATGACACAGTCTCTAAATGTTGGGTCCCAGAACACAGAACTAGAAAGACAAACGAGGCAGCAAAGGGGGTAGAAAAATACAAGCTGATAGGACTGCTTACGATGTAGTGTGGTTCCTACAGGCACACGTGGGTCTTTTGCCCACCGACCTAAACACTACAATGCAGGCCACCATTAACAGCTAAACTATTCTGGTTGCAGCTAGCTGTGGCTATGAAATTTTACATAAAGTGGCAAGGATTAATTTCAATGAGCCATTTCTAGCTAACCACCCTGGCAGTTAACCCAAGAACCCTTTGTCAATTAGTGTCTTCCATGTTGGAAGTATGATTGGACTAGTTGCTTCAGAGTCTTATTGCTCAGATTTAGTTCTTTTTAAAAATCACATAAGAATCCTAGAGTGGATGGGGTAGGAGGGGGGTGCTTCCTACCTAATTGTAGTTGTCCCTGGATGGCTGAAAACGTTCAGCGAAGCCTCGATCTCATCCTGCCTAGAAAAAATTAACGTGAATTTTCTTCTCCATTTTAGTTTCTGCTTTGGTTCTTATGTTAGAAGAATTTCTAAAATGCGTGTGTCAGTTGGCCAATTTCTTGGAATCTTCACTAAAGTGAAGTCTGGCGAACCTGATCTTATAATCTCAGTGTTGTTCTCCCTGAACATCTGCTCGGGGTGCATCCATCAGCTTCTTTTTCCAGCCAGCAGTCCCTGGAGCAGTCCTTCTCCTTGGCCTTCCGATCAGATCCCCTGGCCAGGTGCCACAGGACTGTCTACAACACTGGCGCTCCATGTGACCACACCGTTTCCAGCTTCCTGGCATTGGATATCAAACATTCTGTATGTGGTTCCTTCAAAAGTTCCCAGAAAGAACCAGGGCATCAATCGCTCCCTGGTTCTCTTAGGCAAAGGTGTCTGTGTATTCTCTTACTCTCCCGATCTCCATCCCTACCCCAGGGTCTGATGGGAGAGGGCGTGTGCAAGGCTTTGGTGATGCTTCTCGCATAGGCCAAGGGCTGGACATGCCATACCTATCTTCTCCTCATATCCGCCCTTGCAATGCCGGCCAGCCTCATCACTCCTGCGGTTCTTTGAGCATGGTCTAGTCTCCAGTGGAGAAAATTCTGCAGCTACCATTGTGTTACTGCTGCTTGCATTCCCCCGAATCTCTTCTTTTCTTCTTGGGAATCTAAAGGGCAATTGCTTGATCCTCTGTTTTCCAGGGGTTTTTGTTGGCCCCACCTTGCCTACAGCAATAAGCCTCTGCCTGAAGGCCTAGCCTTTAAATGGAGAGCCGGAAGTCATGAAAGGGACCAGAAATGAAGACAACAGATGGGGTCATATTATGAATGTCTCTGCAAAACAGCTGAGTGTCTTTGTAAGGTGGGTCACTTGTCAAATGAGAAAATAGCCGGAAAGTTAGAATAAATTTCATATGAAAGGGACCGCTCCGTTATTATGAAATGAGTCATCAAACTGGTTCAATACCATAACATCTTGTTTATCTTCAGGTTTTTCTATCCCTATAAAATCTCTATGCCAAACGTTTTCCCATTCTATACTGAGAAAAAAAAATGCCGTTGGAGATTGTTGTCCTAGCGTGGAGTGACCTCGAGGAGACATGAAAGGCTAGCTGTCCTAGGCTACGAATGGAAAGGGCCTGTTAAAGCGGGGTCTTTCATCTTTTTTACAGGGAATTCCTCCATCGGGCTCACTTTGAAGAGCTGCTTTCAACTTTGGCTCAATAGGCCTTCCTCACCTGTCTTTTAAACACGAGATTAAGCATCTAGAAATGTGTCGGTCAAGATTGTCTCCTACAGGTCCCCTTCACCGTCCCAAGGGATCTGAGGGAATGAGGGTGTGTGTGTGTGTGTGTGTGTGTGAAAGAGAGAGAGAGAGAGAGAGAGAGAGGAGTGTGTGTGTATGTGTGTGTGTGTGTGTGAGAGAGAGAGGAGTGTGTGTGTATGTCAAGTTTGTGTGTGTGGATGTATGTGTATATGTGTGTGTATGTGTATGTGTGTGCGTATGCGTGTGTGTGTGTGTGTGTGTAGAGCACTGTGATTGAACATCACCTAGCCACTTGTCATGGCTTGTTTGCATTCAACCTGACTGATGGGGGTTGTGTTTGTCAATGAAGTCACTAATGGGCTTTGTAGGGAAATTCTTGCTGCAGAATGCTGACAGGGTAGGAGATGGTGCTGAGTATCTAGGAAAGGGAGAGGATTCTGAAAGCTTGATTGTGACCCTTACACTGCACAGCGGCTGTGTGGTCACCATGACCTCCTTGCCACAGTCCCTGCCCTCCTGTGTGATGACAGCCCTTTGTGTCTGTCCCCTTTGCATTCCCCTGTGATACATAAGCCTGTCTCAGCAGGTAGTTCCAGCTTGGCTGGTACTCTGTTGGGCAGAGAGAAAGTCATCCCAGCAGCTTCAAATTTAGAAGACATCTAATTCTAACAAACTTACATTCCAACCCAAAGCTTCGGGTGTATTATAATTGGCAACACTGGCTTTAAGTCTGCCTTCAAAGTCCTCCTTATCTTTCTTGTGATTATCAAGAAATATTATCAGCTCCTTTATTGAAGGCGTCTCAGTCTGCTCTTTTCTCCTCCTGGAGTATTAAGGCAGAGTTCAAAGGAATTTGATGCAGTATGTGGGAAGAAGTCACTTTAAATATAATACTTTTGAATTTTGATTCAAGAAATTAACTCTGTATTCATAAATATGAGATCTTCTTTAGTTTGATAGATCATGACCTTGAATTTGTTATAACATTAATAAATTAATGAAAAGTGAAACGAGTCATTAAACTGTTGGTAAGTAAGAATAGGTCGTAAATATCGTTGGCACTTAATTCAACATGCTGAGACATAAAGTATTGCTTGAAAAATAAAACTTAAACTAGGAAAAGGAAGTCAATGTTGAGTCAAATACTTTAAATCATACTGAGAAGGAAAAATTCAGATATTTTTGTTGAGTTTATTTGTATTTCTTCAAAATGACTGTATCATATTAGATAGACCAATGGATCCTTCTGCTTAACAACTTATTTACCAAAAGTTTAGAAATCCTGCATCTGAAATTAAGGCAGCAAGCAAGTAATTTTGTTCTTGCTTAGACAGCAATCTTGGCTTCTCTGTTTTGCTGGCTGTGATCCCTTCCTGTCTCTCTGTGTTCTGTCATCACATCCCGTAGTAACAGAAGTCCATAGCATTTGATACCTTCTGAGGTAACATAGAGCTATAAAATTTGTCTTCAGTGAATCTAAATTCTACCTTTATAACTACTTTGATTATAGCAGAAGGGACATTTAGAATTGTCATATCTAGTATCACGACTCACTTAGTGTATTCAGACAAAGTGAACCTAAGACTGATTTTAGGACAAGAGAAACCTGTTTTGGAATGTAGCTACTTTCCTTTGGGTAAGTTGGGCATCTCTTTGAGTCTGAGCTTTGCCACTCATAACGTATCTTTAAAGGACTCTCTGGAATGTTAAAAATCAAAGGTTAAGGGGATGGGTTGTCCTTGCAGAAGACCTATGTTTGGTTCCCAGCACATACATGATGCCCACAATGGTGTGAAATTCTAATTCCAGGTTATCATGGCCTCTTCTGTCCTCCTAAGACAATGCATATTTGCAGTGTGCACGCACACACATATGCAAAACATTCATATACACAAAATAAAAATAAACAAAATATTTAAAAGATCAAAGAATGTAGGACAAGAGTGTGAGCAGTTACAAGTTCACCACTGAGAGAGATTTAGCGACACACAACTACACTTACCGCTGCCAAGCACTATCAAGCCCTTTTTGTTTTCAGAAGGATCTGCTTTTTTTTTTTTTTTTTTTTTTTTTTTTTTAACAAGTAAGAGGATGAAAGATAGCTGATTGTATAATCCCAGTTAGAGACAGACCTTCGCTATGTTGCCAGGCTCTTGATCCTCCTGTCCCAGGTTCATAAGTGCTGGGATTACGGGTACATGTCACCTGTCACCATGGCCAATTACAAATGAGTTTTACTGAACTCTGAGTTTATGATTTGTATTATGTCAGTGGGTTCAAGGTTATGCGACCATGAGTTCAAAATATTGAAATCATACATGATATAAAGATGACAAGCACACATTCAGAATCTCAAAGATGAGCCAGGCATGGTGGCACATTCTTTTAATCCCAGTACTCAGGAGGTAGAGGCAGGTGGATCTCAGAGTCAAGGCCAGCCTGGTCTACAAAATGAGTACCAGGACTATTATAGGGCTATACTAAAGTTCTTCTTCTTCTTCTTTCCCCTTTGGTTGTTGATGATTATAAATATACAAATATAAAGAATAACCTTTGAAGGTTGTTACCCAGTCCATCAACAAGTATGCGTTAAATTCTGGTTAGATTGACAAGCCTGGAGCTCCTACTGTGAAAATCCTACTGTACATTGAACACATTTCCTTCAGAGTCCTGAATGGAATGTAAATCAGCTTCCAGTTTGGGGAAGTATTGCAGACTTTACTTGACTATTTTCACTTAGAACCAAGTTATTTGCTTGTTTACTGTCTATCCTGAGTGCCAGAATTTAGCAATAAGTAACTAGTGAGGTTTTCTTCTACCTTGACATGTCAGCTGGTGTTGTCGTTAGGCGGGTCTTGTTCAGGCAGCCATACTGTTGTGCTCTCACGGGCGTGGCTTCCCTGCAGCAAGGAATGCTGGTCTTTGCTGCCTGCAGTCTTCCTGCTTTCCTCCCGTGAAGTCCCTGAGCCATGGGTGTACGTAGGGATTGCGTTGTAAAAGTGTCAGTGGGGGTTGGGCACACCACACAGTTAGTTGGTATTTATCTTGTAAAAGTTTTGCATTATCCACTTCTGAAATAGACTCCGTCTTCTGAAGAAAGGGAGCTTTCTTGATGAATGAGAGCTATGCCCATCAAGGGTAAGAACTCAGAGTACCGTTTGAGGCTGTGCTGGTTCAGGTCAGTGGCAATAGTAGGTGCTCCTCTAGGAACTTTGCCACGTAGGGGTGGTGGGCTAGGTTTATAGTGCCAGGCATGAATTCCTTTCCACTGAGTGGGCTTTAAGTTCAACTAGACAATGTTGGTTATCTTCAAATGAAAGTACCGAGATTATACCATTGGAAATGCCACGCTGGACTGGTCATTCTTGAGGGTCATAGGTTTTAAAGTTGAGCAAGACTAGTGCTTGCTTTTCTCCTTTGGGTTAAACATTCAGCATTTGAATTTGGGTGTACACAACCCAGAAATATTACATTACCCGCAAAATATTGCCATCAAGTGAAGCTGGCTTATAGTGACTGATAAACTAGTTGGGCTACTGGTCTTCAGATGTGTGGCAGTGGCATCTTCGCTCTGAATGTCTTCACAGGGATGCCAATCACTATCCAAGCTTGTTTTCTCTTAAGAAAAATTAGATAAGTGATTATTTATTGAAAGTTGTCCAAACTTTGAAGATTGGTAACTAAATAGAATTGACATTTAAAGTAGAATTGGTAAAGTTCAAAAGTTAGTATATAAGGTAAAATGTACAAAATAAATGTACCCAGTCACTCCTTATCTCTTCGATTGTATTTGAATTAGTGGGTCTCTGGCTGGAATTATTTTTCTTTCTTTGCATTTAGAGTAGAGTCTCCATTTGCCTAGTTCATGAAGGTCTAGGATTTGTATAACCTGGTGATGTTATTATATTTATTTTTGGCTAACATGTATTACATTTTGAGAAAATTTTATGTATATAAAGTCTGTTTAATTTGAACAATTTAGAATACTTTTATGGGGCTGGAAAGATGGCTCAGTGATTGAGACATGCATCGTTCCTCTAAGGAACCACAGTTCCATTGCCAGCACACACATCAGTCATCTCATTAAGTGCATGCTGGATCTGTGATCAAGCTGCCACATAACCATTTTTAGGGTACCGAACAGACAAACTTGAAATGCTAAGTAGAATTGGCATTTATCTGTTTTTTTTTTTTTTTTTTTTTTTTTTTTTTTTTTTTTTACATTTACTATTTTAGTGACTCTCTGATTATTTACGAATTTTTATGGCAGTGGGAGGGGGAAGGGGACACCATTATTTTAGCTCCCACTATTTTCCTTAATTCTCTCTCCCAGCTTCAGGTGTCACAGTCACTAATTTCTTGAAGCTTCTGTAAATAATTCTGAAAGGATACTTGAACACACACACACACACACACACACACACACACACACACACACACACACACACCCCACATGTATGCGCTCACATTATCATTTCCTGTATGTATGTGAAAAAACAGCTATAATCTCTTGGTCACTCCAAAAATAGACACCAATGTTTGTTTGTTTGTTTTTGCTCAGGTAGAAGTTGATTCAGTCGCCTGCACAAACTGTGTGTAACATGAGGTTTTATTCAGAAGGTGAAGTACAGTCAGGAGAAATTACAAATAACAATGACAAAAATCACCATCAGCTAGGCATTGACAGGAAAGTGGAAAAAACATCCCATGCTAAGTACAGAGTTTCCTGCCATTATCTTTTTCAGTCTGAACAAACACATTTAGAGATTCACTGACTTGTTTTACTTGAAAACACAATCTCAGGTGTCCTTTTTAAAAGTGTTGAAGTAATGTGCTTAATAGGTTTTTAATTTTCAGAAACCTACTAAGTAAAACCTAGAAGTCCCTTCCTTCACCATTTAGTCTCAGTCATGAAAGCTAATTACTATGTGGAATCCCCACTCAATAACCACAATGCATATGTGAAGTCAGGTACATCACATAGATAAGTGGGCCACTAACACCACCACCTGCAACTGGCCGTTTGTAATCAGTGAGTACTAACTGCCATACGTTTATGTGAGCTCATTTGGAGTATAAACGAATTCCTACAGATTGACCGTACGAATGGCAGCCAGGTGGGTTTTGGGGAATGTTGAGATTCTCTCCCTACTCACTGTCACTGCAATGAAGATGTGCACATGTTTTCACACACTTAGGGCATCATTCATAGTTGTGTGTCTAGGTAAATGTGATCGAATACCTTTGAAGTTTTGCCACGTGCGTCTAACATGCCTCCTGCTAGCAGGGATGGCCATGGCTCTGTTTTCTCCTGCTGTTTGTATTTCCGATTGCTCCAGGCTATGTGTGGGAAGATGATAATTGGTCATTACGCTGCCTCCTTTCACGACGGCACAGATCTGTTTGAAGTTTGTGATGAAAACTATCTTTGCTGTGAAAACATAGGAGATTTGTTTCTGTTGCTACCACACTGAGAAAGGGCTCTCACCAACCCTGCCCTCGCCAGGGCTACTCTTCCAAGTCTACGTGAACATTGCTAGATTGCCGGGCTGCGTCAGCTGGCTTTGATGCCCGGAAAATGAGTAGTTCTGGGGAATATGTTCATGTCAGTGTTCTCCCCAAAATCCTTTTGTGTTGCAGAACCCCAACCCAACTGCAGCATGCTTGGCATTTCTCCTTTTACCATAGCCGTGCACAAAGGTTTCTGGTATTCAGAAGTGAATATATCTGTTTCCATGGTGGAATCAATACACATTTTAAAAGTGAGGTACAGAAGTCCGTTTAGTGCTTCATTCCTATTTACAAAATAACAGATCCACCATAGTATGTTCCAGTCGGAAAGCAAACATGAATAGCTTGTGTCAAAGTGTAAATGCTGGATAGAACCTCATAACCCTCTCTCTCTCTCTCTCTCTCTCTCTCTCTCTCTCTCTCTCTGTCTCTCCCTCTCTCTGTCTCTGTCTCTGTCTCTGTCTCTCGCTCTCTCTGTATACATATTTACATACATATGTTTGTGTGTATATGATGTATTGTTACATGTGGCAGGAAGTGGATATTTAGTCATATGGCATTTTTATTCCTACACAAAGTTTTGTCAATACATTTAAAATTAATTTTAGCCCCAGAGTTTCCCAGACTTTCCCTCCCCAAGCTGAGTGTTATGCAAGTCTTTCCACCAGGTTACTGTCCTAGACTTTTGTCTAGGACATTTTAAAGACTATAAAAAAAAAAATCAGTGTTTGAAAATTTTAATTATATTTATGAGATAATTGTCTTGTTTTGGCTTTAGTGCATTGGGAGGAGCCAATGTGCTAAATTATAAACCAGAAAAACCTGTGTGCCTCTTCAATGCGTTGCTTAACTTCACATGTGTTTTCTGGTCCTGGCTTTACCTTCCAGCTGCTCAACACAGGACAGGCTCATAAATAACACTTGCCCCTGTGTATGCCATGTCTTCCTACTCCTATGCTAACTTAGGGATGTGCCCTATAAGGTAGAATTGATCTACTTTTGACACTGGTGAGTTCAAATGCACACAGGTGCCTGTGTGTCCTGCGTTCAGTGACAATGTTTTGTTTACTTCACAGACTGAAGTCTTCCCTGTGCACTTCAGTGGGAAGTTTCTCTTCCCAGCCTTTGGTGCTCGTGGGTTCTGTGTGTCAGCATGTCGACAGACAGTCCTCAGGTTGTGGTCCTGAGAACAGAGGACTTGTGGGTCCTGGGTTAGTAACTCCCTTCCTGCTGATCCCCAGTTTGCTGACAAGGCGGGTGAGTCCACGCGCCAGTAGAGAACTGTTTGGTATCTTTGTGTCCAGAATGGAGGGCAGGCCTCTGAGGTGGCTCTGAATGTGGTCCTGAGCCACTCAGGTCCTTAGCCTTGCCCAGGGGAGCATAGAGGAGCTACCCAAAGGAACACTGCCAGAAACAACCAAACGTGCCAGGACCTGCTATAGTGATTCTAATTTCATAGCCAAGAGATGGAGTAAAAGATGTTCTAGCTAGTATCTTGTGCGGCGTTTAGGCCAATTTTGATGTGCATTGACATCTGGTGTCTGTATGGAAACTCCATATGCAATTCTGGTTGATTCATTTAGTACTCCTGACCTCTAAATGACTCCCTGATACTTGAAACTGGGCTGGAGACATTATCAGATGAGTGTGTCGGTCTTCTTGCATTACTGTAACAAAATATCTCAGGCTGTAACTTATACAAAACAGAAATTTATCACAAGAGTACGTGTTGGAAAAGGGATGCTCCCCAGTTCCAGGAGAGTGGTTTCTCTGCTCATATTCTGGAAAGGATGAACTGTGTCCTAATATATTGGAGGGGAGAGAAAGGGAGCAAAGTTTCTCCTTTAACATGTCACTGGCCCACTGAGATGGAGTTATTTTTCTCCCCCAAATTTCGTTACGGCCGATGCAGTCCATCCTTGCTCGCTCACTTCCCGGGAGAGCAAGCCAGAGTGTTGACAGTATCCCTCTTCTTGGTTTCCCCTGATGTGGTTCCAAGAACCCGCTGTTTCCCAACACCTGGAAACGCACAGCGTCAGGACTGATTTTCAAGTTTTAAGCAGCAAGCCATTCCGAAAAGCATGATAGATGTGGTGGCATCCTGCCGCATCTTACCTCGGAGGAATAGCATCCCTCTGTGCAACGTACGCACTTCCCACCCACCAATCACCTGTTAGCCATTTGATTACACATAGCGTTTGACACTGTAGGTTGGTTACGGTCCCAGACGTCTGCTGTGGGTGTTTGAGCAGCTCTCCTGTGGACTAAGGACCTGGCAGGTCACCCGGAAGCTTCACTGGGTGCTGTTAGCGAGGAACACTGCACCAGCCCTCCTGCTAATGGACATTTGAAAATCTTTTCAACTCTTGGAAAGCAAGAGGAAACCGAGTGAACCTTCTCTGAGATGATCCTTTACCCATAGCCCTAGGTACACTGGCAGTGGAGAAACAGTCAAGGCTTGCTTAAGAAACTAGATAACCTTAGGGTAAACAGTCTCAGCTGTGGCATTTGTCGTTGCTTGGGAGTAAAACTGTGAGACCAAGAGTCCTTACCCACTACCCAGCCGTCTTCCTCCCTTACTAAATCCGGCGGGTGTCCCTATGGACTGCGTTTGCTTGCTGTGATAACCATGACACCCAAGGGCCTGCCCCAATGACTGTGACCTTGGCACATGGGTCCCCCTTAATAAATCCTTGTAGAAGAAAGTTATTGAGGACCAGGAATGGGAATGGGGGCAGAGGAAGCCCCGAGTGAATGAAGTCCTGACTGAATATGTTGTGACACGGGCATGACCATGTCGAGGACTCTAAGACCTCAGACCGGTGGGACATTTGGCAAGGCCGTTATCCACACGGGCCACACTTGAGAGGGGTGGTTACAGTAACAGTCTTCTTGGGAGTCTATGTCTGAGCCCTTGTGGCCAGTGCATGCAAACACTAACAGCTGCCTCCCCCCAGATGTTTACCATCTGAGACTGCTCGCCTACAGAGACATCCTACCAAGACTGGGCAGCCACAAACCCCCCTCCCCCGTGCTGTACCTAAGAAACCCACTGCAGCTCCAGACCCCACCTGCCCCCAGCTTTTATTGAATTTGTGTCAGTGTGTCTGTCCTTCATTCATTCTCTCTCTGTCCCTACCCAGAGTTCCATGACCCGAGCCTCACAGGCCGAGGCTAAATTCTCTTCATCCTGGCTTTCTGTCGAGTGTCTGTGTCAGGATTTGTCCTGAGTCTCCCGACGGTCCCTGTCTATCCACCCTCTAGCTCTAGCGTCTGGAAGGCTGCAGCGCAGGCGGGCCTCCAGAGCACAGGTGTGAAAGGAGAGATGTCTCATGTATTACTCATCTCAAAGGAGAGAAGGGTTGCCCATGACTTAACAGATTCAGATTATGAAAGAGGAGCTGACTTAAGTAACAGTGGGTAGTATTTATATCTGAAATTTGAACCTAAGGCTAGAAGCTTAAGCAATTCACAGCAAAAGCATGAGACTGTGTATCTCTGTCAGTTGTTAAAATAAATAAATAGAAACGTCTGTCTGCGCTAGCTTCTTGTTTGCCTTTAGGAAACTTGCCTCTTCTTCCCAAACAACCCAGTGCCGCACAGGGACCCCAGCTCCTCTCTCAGAATATGAACTAAAACATTTAACTTAAGAAAGCATAATTATAGCGTGGTTAATGGGTCTAGGTTTGATTATTGGTATTCTTCGCATTCAGGAGAGGGTCAGTCTCAAGCATCACTTATTAAACAGCACTGACTTTGCTCACATATGCTCCTTATGACTGCAGCTCACAGGTAGCAAGATGGATGCATCATCCTCCCCCACCCCTGCCGAGCGCCTTCAGGGTTAGGTCTCAGTGAGCAGGAAGAAGGGTCTAGGCCCCGCAATGGGAGGGGATTTGGATGACAACACTCTGAGCTGCTCTGGTAATTAGTGTGGGGCTAATGGACCTTTCGCAGGAATTGTGTTACACTGCCTTTGGCACCAGAGAGTGGACTCTTTCAATATCTCTAAGTCATGTAATTTCTTTGAATGAATATATGCCTATCTCTGTCCCTGTCCCTACCCATCTCTCTCACACACACACACTCTCTCTCTCTCTCTGTCTCTCTCTCTCTCTCTCTCTCTCTCTCTCTCTATATATATATATATATATATATATATATATATATATATATATATATATCCAGTCATGAGAAACAGGAAATGATTCAAAAGCACATATCACAAAGAATCCATTTTTCAAGTCTTCTCAAGAAATGAAGGATAAGTTTGAAGGGAAGTGATATTTTTTGCTTTTTTTCCCCCTCGTATAATTAATATAAATTGGCATTTGGTTTTTGCTGAGGATTATGGAGGGAACCCAGGGGTAAAGGCCATGGAGCCACTGTGAACAAATCCTTTGTGGTTACTCTGCCTGGCTCTGAAAATCTCCAGGCACAGCAAGCAAGTGAAATGGTTCTTACCCATTAAAAAACACCCATAAGTGACTTCCTAAATAACTGCCATTTCATTTTTCTTTGGCATCCAAGTACATCATTAAAAACTCAGAGGGGGCTTAGAAAACGGTCTGCTAGAAGTTATTTTCAGAAAATGCAAAAGGAGTAATCATGCAGAATTTTCTTTCAGTCAGAGGGAGATGTTGTAAAAAAATTTCCTTTAAAACTACCTACGAAGGAGCACTTTAATAGAAAACTAATTTTTATAATTACAATGTGGATTAATAATTTACCAGCTAAAAATATTTAAGTATTTTTATCTGATAACTTCTGAATGATCATATTGCCTTTCCAGAAAAAAAGTGTATTTGAATTAAAATTTCAAATAAAAATCAGAGACGGTCTGTATTTAAAGACCAAATGTGTACAATAGAGAATATGATAGCTTGCCACTAATGTGCTCTGAAACACTCTGTATGATGAGACAGAGTTAACAGACCTACCGTGAACTGAAAACAACCGTGTAATATTGAACAGGCTGAGGACAGTCTGACATAAGTCATGGACCACAGACCTTAACCTCAGAGGAACCACAGACTGGGCTGATGAGTGAGGTCATGAAGGGAAAGCTGTTGGGAGGTCCTGCTCCTAGTAGACATTCACATCTGGAGCCAGATGGATGGAGAGTCTAGCTAGGGATGTCTAGTAGCACGTTGGACAGCAAGACTGACAACAGAGGCTACAGACCTGGCCCTTTCATTCCCTACTCATGAGTGTTTAGTGGGCGCCCTCTCAAGTGTGTGTTGTTGCCTCTGAACTGTCTATGAGAATAGCTGTCTTCTTTTAGAATGGTCAAGTTCAGCCAACACAAATCAAGATCAGATCCTCACTGAAGCTCCTACATACACAAGAACAAAAAGAAAAGCCAGAGACACAGCTCAGCAGTGAAGACTAATGGCTGGGTTCATATCCAGCACCCACATAACAGCTAAACACTTTTCTGGGAATGTCTGTAACTCAGCACTGTGGGGAAATGGAAACAGAAGGGCTTACCGGCTTCCATCCGGCTGAAAACTAAATGCAAGCGTCAGGTTCAAGGACAGGCCATACCTCAGAGGAACACGGTAGAGAGTGGTAGAGAGGGCACACAACACTTTGTCGGGTTGACACTCACACACCTGGGCACATGTACTTACACAACCCACACCCATGATACTCTCTCACACGCATTCATACCCACACATACATATTTTTAAATTAAATAAAAGGAAATACAAGGATGTTTCCAGAAGATTGAACATGAAGAAGGTCTTGCTGGTAAAAAACAAACAAACAAAAAAAACAGTTGTAGCCTTGCCAGAGACCATGGGAGTATATAATAGGTAAAAACTAGTATTCAACAGATTGACCCACCAGATGAATGACTCCAGCTAAGGACCATGGGGTCACTGGCTGTGGGTAACTGTCTGTCTCTGTCTGTAGTTTTTCTCATGTGAGAGCTGTGGGTATCTTTCTCATTGCCTCTGTGTTTATCTGGGGAAAACATTCCATCTACTGGGCACACATATAGTTGTGGATGTTCAGGAAGATGATTTCTGATTAACCGTATAATTCTGATGAAGAGAAATAATACAAGGATATTTTTCATTACTCGGACTGACATAGGAGATTAATAGTATTCTCAGTCACAAAGACAGCTAACTTTAGACTTCAGAAAAAATTCAAACCGAACTGGTTGTCCCTGGACTCAAATACACAAGGACAATTCCCCAGGTGCTTCTTACTGATTCAAGTTCACTCGTGAAGCAAGTTCAGTAGACACAATTCTCTCAGCAATGGACTTTGTGCATGGACTCCCAACCTCAAGGTTCAGACACAGTGTTTATTGTTTAAGCCCCGAATTTCAGTGAGTGGTACTTTCTGTCTGGAAACCCTTACCGCTCCTTTCTCACCATGCCTGGTCAGGGCAACCTCCGTAGCGTGAGAGAAACTGTGTGGTCAGCGTGACTCTGTTTCTTGTTGTTTACTTAAGAAGTGCTGTGTGAGCTTGAAAATGTGATTCCTATTTGTTCAGAGGCTTTGCTGTAGGGAGAGATGTAAGGAGAGAGAAGTGTGGAGATACGTAGCTGAGTGTGTAGACAGATAAAAGTGCAGCTGTATAGAGGTGTGCTGAGGAAGAAGTTTATGACTGTGTGGATGGAGGGAGGCGTGGCTGCGTAAAGACAGGAAGCAGGAATAGATGTAACTGGGTATAGAGATGTATAGCTGTTTACAAGTTGGCTATAACTAGGGACAGACATGTAACTGTGTGAAGAGAGGTGACCATGTAGAGAGACTGTCAGGAAAAAGAGATTATTTAAGATGCTGTAAAAGAGAAGGTTTACCATTGGGAAAAGTGTGCTTGTTCCTTTTTTCTTGTTACCATCAGAAGGCATGTGTTTCCTCTTTTGCCCTCAGATAGAGAAGAAATCTTCCCAAGTCCTCGCCGCTCTGAAGGCAGTCCTTATGCCTCTGTGGGTGCAGACTTGGTAGCTGGCTTCCATGGCTTTGGTATAGCCCACACCCACCTTCGTGGTCTGGCCTCGGCCTGTTCTACGCCTCTGTAGAAGTCAGAGGTCAACCCCAGATGCCATTCCCCAGGCACCTTTTACTTTTTGCTGGTGGCACGTTTTCCTGTCTGCCTGCAACTAACCAAACAAACTAGGTTAATGTGGCCGCTGAGCCCCAGGGATCAGCCCATTTCTGCCTCCTCTCTACTGGGATGGCAGCTGTGTCCCTCCATGCCTGGGCATTGAACTCAGGTCAGTTGTCCCTGCCTGGGAACTTCCCCAGACAGAGACAGAGCAGGCCCTGGGCTCTTTTTCTTAGTTCTTTCTACCTGTGCTGGCTCTGCTGGAATCTCCAGGCCCGGTTCTCGCCGTAGCCCTCTGTACACTTGCCCTGCTCTGCCCCAGCCACGTCTCCATTTTGCTTCAGACTTGAGCTGAACATAGCTCTTGGCAGCCTCCTTTCTCAGTGAAGACTCAGGCCCATGTTTTAACTTCTCCAAGGCTCCTTATCTTCTGCACAGCGGAAGTGAGAGGAAGAGCAGAGGCCACAGCAACTGATGTGCAATGAGGTTTGTATTCATGGTTCTCATTTGTTAACAGAACTGCTTCTGACTCGATTATCAGTAAGGCAAATGCCTTACACTGGGAAACTTTATAATGAATGGAAACCTGTTTCTGAGAGTCCTGAAGTCTGAGAAGCCCAAGTTCAGGTGCTAAGGCGGCTGTCTAGCATGGGCTTCTGACCGAATGAATCTGCATTCACCACAAGAACAAAATGCAGAGAGGATGCAGGCTCCCCCTGCCTCCTTTATACACACACACACACACACACACACACACACACACACACACACACACACATATGCACAACAGATAGGACATGTTCTACCTGTATATGTCAGTATGTATGTTTTCAGGATGTCCATTTGGTATTGGGGAACCAATCGCTGTGTTCTTTCCTTGATGAAGACTATTTTCCCCAGTATCAACATTCCTTTGTTGCCTAAATTCTTTGTGTAGGGTTGAGGCCCAGTGAGCATTCCCCTGTCTCTTGTTAGCATGTCCTTTGGTGTTTTCCTAATTCAGCTTGTGTAACACAGTCATGCTGGTAAGACCGTGTGGGCATAGCTTCTGACATTCCTAGGAGATGCAGCCTCACAGCAAACTCCTTCATCTTCTGGCTCTCGCAGTTTTTCTGCCCTCTTTCCAAAATGATCCCCAGGCCTTAGATGCAGGAGGGTCAAAAATTTAAGATGTTCTCATATCCAAGGTCTTAGAAGTACCAAGAGTACTTAGAGCACCAAGCTCTGAAATATTTCGATCCTAACAACATGCCTTCTAATGGGCCTCTTTAGAGAAAGGAAAATTTTGTTTTGTTTTGGGGGTGTTTATTATCAGATAGCACCTGCCTGGGTGAGAGTTGGTTACTGTCTTGCAGTTATTCACACTGTACCAAATGTCCTGTTGGAGGGAGCATGAGACACTAATGGCTCTCCCAGTCCCCAGAAGGTCAAGAGCTCTGATGGAGGTATAAGACCCACCCCCCTGGATGAATATCTACTTGCTTTGCTTATGAAACAATTAGGCTGCTGCCTTTCTTCTGAGGGAAGTTAAATTACTACAAACAAATACAAAATGAGTGTATGCTCTCTGCTTACTAGGCAACATTTTTGTTTTGTTTTGTTTTTTCCCAGAATATTAGTGTTTTTTAGGGGAAGGCTGTTTTTTTCTGCAAGGGACTTTACAACCCTTTTGAGTCACGGAACTTGCCCTTCTTCCCACCCCAAATCTCCATCTGAAGTCTGAGGGGTTTGTGAGTACTGTGTGAAGTGCATATTACCAGGTCTTTGGAATCACCACACAGCTGAACTTTATCCAGCTTATCGTCCACGGAATTGGCTATTAGTGTGGCTCTGGGCTCTGCTGGCATCTCATGCAAGCATGCCATCTGGCCAAGGGACGGCTAGATCAACAGTGTTTTCTGTGAGAGAGTTAAAGAATTAAGCAATTACAGGTCTCAGAACCATGGGTAGAGATGTGGAAATATGTTCTATAAATACCACCGCAACTACTGAAATCCCTTTGCAGGCAGCGCCTTCTGAAAGCCGGGGAGGTCTGGGGTGGCTCACTTCTGATTTCTTCCATGTTTGCCCCAGAGAGTGTCCCAGGGAATCTTGCACAGAGAGGATTTTTTTTTTCTATTCATTTTTGGATCATATGAAAGATGAGACTTTACCGGAATCCACATTCACATTTTTGTGCATGTTCTCCCTTTTCTTCATAAGGTTCATTGGAGTGGAACAACCATAGAATTCTGAGGCCACGGCCATATGCAAGTTAGGGAGCCACAGACTCCCATTATCAAACCTGATGCATGATGAGTGTTGGGTTCTTTACATCTCTCCAAGTCTCCAAAACAGTGTTCAGTGCTGACCATATGGACACAGTGGTATCACAAGGGAAAGTAAAGCAGAGGGAGGCGACTGCCCCCTCCATGCAGAAACTAATGAGCATCCAGGAGGCAAGTCCACTGCATTTGATCCACACGGGTCTTCGCGTGCTGTCCCTCCTTCCACGCCCCTGCAGCTTTCCCTGAAGCCCCGTCGGAACGGGGCTCAGGACGGTTTATATCCACTATCCACTCCTCCGCTTACTCATCTGTTCCGTGTTTTTTTTTTTTTCCTTTAGTCGTTCAGTTCTCAATTCCCACATCCCTAGGTTCAAAATGCTTTGTGAGTCCTTGCATAATACGTATATAAGTATGACCAGCCACTATTATGAACATTTTCTAACTTATTTTGGACACACATAGACACACAAGAGACCGTATACACATATCACACACAGAGAGACACCATGTCTCTCACACACAAACACACACACACACATCTCTCTCACACTCACATGTCTCACTCACACACACACTCTCTCTCTCTCTCTCTCTCTCTCTCACACACACACACACACACACACACACACACACCACCGAGAACAGAATAAGCCTGTGTCTGCTGGGCAAGAGGTCAGCGTGGGAGATGGCTGGGCTGAGGGCGCCCACCCCACGCTCAGTTCCTCCTCTTTGCGATTCCCCATTCTTACCTGTCTGTACTTCAGGGTGCTCAGGTCTTAGCGCTTGGTTTGCTGGGCCTCTGGCTACAGGCGCAGGGGTTCTACATAAGAGCCCATTCCAAGGCACAGAGCGATGAGATGTGTCCTGCTCCCGTGGGAATGGGCACTGGGGTGCCGTCTGCTTTTGTTTCTGAGGAGCAAATACAGAACCACCGGAGCAGTTGCCCAGGCCTGTGCTCTCACACATCTTCATACCATCTGGGGTCTGGGGCTGAGGCCAAGACTAGCTTCGTCTGAAAGTGCTTCAGCTGCACCCGGGGCAGCACTTAACTCCTTCTCTGACTGGGCTTAGGCTACATCACATGCGCAGTTGTGGCTCCCGAGCTGTAGGAGAGACAGCTTCCAGGCATATTCTGGTGGAGGACATAAGTACCAGGTAAAACTATTTCCAAGCCTTGACTCCGCCATATCCGCTAATATCAATAGTGCATGGCCTTTTACATGGCTCAGTGTAAGGTGCAGGTGAGCGGGGAACATAGTGGGTGCCTCCTAATGCATCTCCATGGCTTGGATACCTGCGGAGGATGGCCCTTCTGTACAAGTAAAGGAAATAAGCACTTGGCAGAGGCCTGGGAAGGGGAAAGGAGTAAGCATACTAGTCATATGACAGAAAGATTCTTCTTGCATGGAAGAGCCTGGAGCAGGCAGAAACCAGACACGTAATTACCAAGTCATCGTAATAATGAAGGCCTAATATGGGGAGGAGACGATGAGGGCGTGAAGGGATTGGAGGTGAGGAGGGTATTTGTGGTGCCTAATCACACCTGACTGGATATAACAAGGCAGGGAGGATCAGCCCCATGCAGTGACTAAAGCCTGACCAGTATCAGAGAATGGAAATCGGCGTTGAAGCTGGGGGTTACAGCATCTCTGAGATGCTGTAAAGTTTACCAGGCGGGTGCTTTGATGGAAATAAGGCATAAGATAGGGTGGCCTTGGGGAAAGAGGGTGATAAGGAGGGCGGCAGATAAAGACTCAAGTAGGAGCCATCGTGGGGGATGGAGGGGGGACCCTGGGACTAAGGGCAGAGCAAACCTGTCAGTGTTCCGGAAGCCAGAGCAGGAGGGTGGCAAGACGTCGGCATGACCTCGTTCTATGGCCTTCTGACTAGAGAGGGCAAACACCAAGCCGAGGGGTGCTTGGCAGTGGGCTCAGCTGAGTGGCAGAGGCCGCTGTTCTTCCAGGGTTAGCGACAGTGAGGAGACTACTCGAGGAAGACGCCAGGGGAGGGGGATTGCACCGTGCCCTTCACGTGGTTGTATTGCACACAGGCATCTGTTGACCGTTTTCACAACCACAGAGGGTAGCGCCACGCCCAAGAACACAGAGATGGCGCCATCGGTGAGGGAGCCAGATCCCAGCCATTAGGAAATTCAGACGAATGATGCTTCGATCTATTACTGATTCTGAACTAGGACTTTATCTGGGGTAGTCTAGGTCTTGCCTTAGCAAATACGCTAATTTTCCTTCTAAATATTACAGACTCCTGTTCATGAAGAACATGATGGGAAGGTTCTATTGTAAATGTTCACCGATTTTAATCGAAAGGTAGCGGAAGGACAAACGAAGCCTTCGCTAGCTTCCCCACTGGAGCTACACTACACTTGCGCGTGGCCGTGGGGACGGGAAGGGAGGTATGCAATCTGCCACGAGCGCAGTCGTTGGGACTCTGTGGAGAAATGCCCAGTAACTGATGGTAACCTCCAGAGCTCCTACAAAGCAGAAATGACTACCGGTGTTTAAATTAAACGAGTTAAGGACAAAGCACCTGGGAGGTAAAACGTCTTAAACGGGAATTACTTGCAAGGCACTTACGATGCTTTAGGATCTGTCTTCCTACGAGGTTCCGTCAACCTCTGATGTTTCCATCGTTTTCTATTTCTGTGTTCCCCTTTCCCCCATATGTCTGCTTCTATCCCCCCCCCCAGTTCCACGCTACCAGCCTGTCACAGGCAGTGTACGAGTTCTGAGTCCCCACTGACGGGTTTTCCTACGTCAACCAACCCAGCACGCCCCGCTGTCCACTCAGAGAGAGCCACTAGTGCTCCAAGGCATCGAAGCCGCGTAGCCTTTAACCGTGTTTGCACGCTGCAGAGCTGAGGACGACTTAAGGTCTACCTGCACATAATGCTTCCCGTGTTCTTGTCTTTGTGCCCGCCCCTCCCCCAGGGCTGTGACCTGGAACAGCAGAGCATTGTACACGTAGTGCAGAGACCAGAGAGGAAAAGTCATGCGGCACAGGCACCCGGAGAGGACAAGCCCCACGTCACCTCAGGGGGCTCGGTGTGGGCGCCCAGAAGCTTGACCAGGGTGGACCTCAGCAGCCATATCCTGCCAGCGGACTCCGTGGGACTGGCGGTCATTCTGGATGGAGACTCGGAGGCAGCCAGAGGCCCCGGTAAGTGCAGTGACTCCGTTTTGTCTGTCAACCGACTCTCCAGAGACAGTGCCCTCACTCTGCACACACTTGGTTCGTGACATGTCTGGGGCTGGAATCTCTAAGTCACCACAGGGGGACATCCTGAGCATGCACAGTTGTAGACACGAGGGAGTAAAGGGAATAGTAAGAACGTACATTAGAACAGAGTTACAGGAGAGCAGACATAAAGGATGCTGACCATGCACGGGCCATGAACAATGCGTTACGTTTCTCCTTTGAGGAGGTGGGGTGGTACAAACATGTGGCAAGCCATGTCAGTGTTTGGTGTACAACCAGGAGCGCACATGTCTGTCTCGTGTTTTGCTTTTCTTTAACTTCTTGTGTTCTTAAGTGTATTTCCCTTGACTAGATTTTCAGTGATGCAGAGATGGTTTAAAACTCAAAGGTGTTTTTAATTTCTTGTTCACATTCTCTGGCCCCGGGTCATGATGTAGGTATAGTCATTTCAAGCATTTTCCTTGGTAAGTAAATGCATTGCCCCAGTGAATTTATGTAGTAACGGATGCTCAAGACTGATCAAGTCTAGAACACAGGAAAGTGTCCCTCCCAGTCTGGAAGCTGCGGCATGTAGGTGGCAGAAGGTTGGGAGCCTGGAAGGACCTGGCATCTCTTTCTGAGAAGGCACCGTATCGGTGCCTGTCTCTGAGGAGATGAAGACCATATCTTCATGTTGCAGAAGGGATTCTACAGCTAAAATAAGAAATGATAGGGCTACTGTTTCTTCAAATAATGGCTCAAAATAATCCTCACACCAGAGACATAGTTTGTGTCCCATATTATCTGGGTGTCTGTATACTCATGGTAAACTATTCTCTTCCTTGACTATAGTGATCCATCATGAATTCCTTTTTATGACATTAATCCCACTCCTGAGGTCCTGAGGGTCCCACGTCTTAATATCATATTTGTGATTAGGTTTAGAGGGGACACGGATAGGTAAACCCCAGGAGGCAGTCATCATTTTGTTACACCGATGATATTAATAGATTTACTTAAGCATTTATTATCTGGTATGAATAAGTAATGGCAGAACACTAGTAATTTGGTCTGTACATACAGATAAAAGCCAATAATTAACTCTCCAGAGCAGTTTATTTCCTCTCCCACGCACACATAGATAGGCCTGGACTAGCATGGCTTTCTCAGCACCGGGGGATCCGATCCTGAGGCCAGAAAGACGGAAGCTCAAAAATAACAGAAAATGGCTCTCGATAAAATGCTTAAATATTGCTTCATTGACTTGTAAGACCATCAGTGATCTCGCAGTAGTAGTAGTAGTAGCAGGAGCAAAATCTACAAAGAACAGCACAGAAACACAGTTCCCAGCTGTAGTTACATAAAAGAGTGGAAGGCCCCGGAAGTCAGGTGTGCTGCTTCAGGCAAATAACTGAGCTCATCTGGTAAAGGGAAGAACCCCCCAGGACAACGAGGTCCTGAAATGAAAGGAGCCAAAGTTGGCTGGACGAGAGCAACAAGCTGGATGTCTCCCAAGAGAACGGAAAAAGTGGAGGGGTAACCGCTGCCAAGAGCAGAGCCTTGACCTAACAAGTCAGCACCCCAAACACTGTTGCTCAAGTCAGGGACAGGACACAAACAGCCTCCTAAGCCAGCATGAGCTTGCCCGCCCCCAGCTTGCCAGTCCTGTTGAAGGATTAACCAGGGCAGAGAGTGGGACCGAGGCCAAAGTAAATGCTTGAGGGACAACATGCAGTCAGTGTCGGTGTGAATTATGATGGTGGACAAGCATGCCAGGTGCAACATAAACAGTGCCTAAGATGCCACCCAAAAGAAAAACTGCATTAGGAGATTAATACTGTGATAAGGGGTCATACGCCGAGCAACAATAGAAAAGAGTAAGCTAGAATCATAATGTTGACCCTAAAATGAACACTCTGACGGATGAGGTGTTGGTTTGGATGTAGGTTGCCCTGTGATTTTATACATAATGCTGCGAATGTCAGTCAATTGAAGCCGCCAGAGAGCAATTCTATAGCTTCATGGAAGCAAGTGAGCTTTCAGGATACACCTTCTGTGACACCTGCACACGGGATTGTAACAGAAATTTATGGGGTTATGCAAAATAGAAAGAATAGCCATCTTTAAAGCATGGTGTTGAACTCCTATGGTGATTCCATAGTTAAAACAAATGGTCTCAATGTGTCAAATCCAGAAATACAGAATTAAGGCTCTTTTTTTTTAAATTTCTGAATTGCAAATGGGTGTTCCGTGGAATATGGCTTATATAAACATCAAAACATTAAAAAGCCCCATATTGTTCATCACTAGGATTATCATATGGGTATGGTTGAAAATTAAACATAACATTGAAATAGTTTATTCTTTGTATTTAAGATGTTTATTGACCAAAATCACTCCATTATATTAGTAGAACAGCCAACTAGTTCTATAATGTGACATTCAAATTATCTTTCTAAAAATAAAATATACATTTACATTTTTGAGCAAAACCCAACCAACCTCTCTACTCAGTGTCTCCACAAGAACAACAGCAGAGTAATCCTGTGTGTACATGTCCAGTCTGCTGCTGTTTCTGCCTACACTATCTGACCACTTAGGTTTAACTCTGGGTTCATCCGAAAACAGAACGATAAGCAGCTGGGGTTGGCGTGGGGACTGGCTTCTTAATCTAGAAACCAACACGAGAGAGCCATGTTGAAAATCAAGGAAGGGATTTAGTAGCTATGAACTGGAATCGGGGAGCAGCATCCCCAGACCTGACTTGAGGGTTCTGAAATGAGTGAGCTTCCAGTTTACATGGAGGAAGAGTTGAGGCAGGCGCAAGGTTACGCATAATTAAGCAGCCTTGTTCATTTTGTGGCCCAGTGGTTCTCAGGGCTGGCATTGTGAGATCGTGCTTAGTTGGTGGAAGGGGTAGCAATCCTCATGTTTCCTTCATGGGACAATAGGGTCATCTGCCTATAGGGCTGCTGTTTCTAGAACTCAAGGAGAACATCTCCATTCTCTCGGTTCGGGTCATGGGACGATTTAGCAGCTGACTAATGTTGGTTATGTGTCCCTTCGTTACACTTATTTTGTCTTCAGCCTGGAAGGAGAAGTATGAGCAGCCTGACGTGGCTGATCTTCGAGTGAGGGTCAAGTCTGTGATCGGTGTAGTGCAGCAGTCTGACCCACTACTGTAACACAGTGAAGGCAATAGACACAGAATGAAGGCCGAGACACTGTCTCCTGTTCCGTTTTTTATAAATGCATTATGCATGTATGAACCTGAACCGGAGTGAAGTCAGTTTGTCTTTCCTTTTTCAGAAAAAAGCAATCTAACTCTTTATTACAGAAATGTCTGCAATCTGAGAATTTTCTCTCTAGGTATCTGTAGGTAGGAGAAAGTAATCAATAAGAGAGGTGATACATGATTTACATAAAAAACCACTTAATACTGTTTATACTGTGGAACTTGTCAGTGTCTCAGCAAAGTCACATCAGACTAAAGAACAGTAGAAACAAGTCTTGGCTGAGGAGACCCTGTACACACAGCTCTAAAATAAGCACTTTAAATAAAGCTCACGAGACATTCCTCCATGCTCAACACCCCTGGCACAGGCCCCTGTAACAAGGTTATACCAGAAACTCTGTCAAGCCTAACCTGACTCAAAAATGGTTCCTTCCCAGAAACACCTGTCTAGCTCTGGCTGTCTCCTCCAGTGGTGTAACACGGAACCTGCCTCCGGGCACCCTGACCACATGATATTTGTTTGGAAACAGCTGATAGATACGTTTTGCCTTTAGAATTCTCTCTTCATCAGTGTCTTGGGGATGCTTCTATGATCCGTCACAGCCCGCAAATACCACAATATATTTCTCTGTCACTTCACATAAACCTGTTTCTTCGGGCGACATTCTTCTTATATTACATTTACGGTACTTAACGGTCTAGGGCATCCAGGCTGATCAGAAGTCAAAGAGCTAAAGTGAGCCATGGGAGCAGTGGTCCTCCAGCTCCCCAGGGTCATCCACAGGGTTAGGAGAGCACAGGATGCTGCGCCCCCACACTGCCCATGGATTAGGGCAGGGACTAAGGAAGTGCACTTCTGACATGTCCCTAGGCAGGGGTAATATATGGTCTTACAGTCTGGGGGCTAAATTGAGTAGCACTGCCTCAGACAGTAAAAAATAACATTGTTCAAAATCTGCCCAGTGAATTCGGTATATAATTGTACAGACTTTGAATGTGAACAGAGCTATTTTTGGCCTTGGAGTTCTTGTGTATAAATTAAGTTTACATGTTGTTTGTGTTTCCGGAATGAGGGACCATTCGTTACCTTATGACGGGTAAAAAAGAGCTACGAGACCTAGAAAAGGAGGGGCCTCCAGCAACTAATCATGTAAACACACAGACACTGGATCCCTACCTGGCCAGGCACTGGGATATAGCAGGAAAATAACAGAAGAAAGTTCTAGCAGCAAGAGGGTAATAAGGAGGATGACTCACTAGCAACAGTGTATCCTGTTGACTGTCTGGAGGGCCGGGCGGGACGGGACCAGGCGAGTGCAAGCTTAAGTTCCTCTGGGATATGCTCACATTTGGGGTGAGCATGAACAGGGAACATCCTTTCTGAGAGCTCAGGCAGAGGCAGCAGACAGGTCCATGGACCGGAGGCAGAGCAATGTTGAGGAAGCAAGTAAAGCCATCAGAGCCAAGGGCTGAGTGTGGCGAGGCCTTGCGTGGTCTCCCTGCAGGGAATAATATTACACTGGGACCTTGGAAAAATGATGTCTATTGTGTATTTCAGTCAGATAGTTAAATTTGAAAGATCAACTTTATATCGTAGGGTTAATTTTTTATTTTAAATATTAAATCCTTGACTGGTAGATGCTCCTTGGGTAAAGGTGCTTGGCCAAGCTTTGATAACCTGAGTTGGGTCCCTAGGATCCACCTAGTAGAAACAGGGAGAGGGAAGGGCGGGAGAGAGGAAATATAAACGAACTTTAAAACTTTAAAAAAAAAAAACCTGTGTTAATTTTATTCAGTATTTTCACATCTCCCTGCCACAACATACTTAGAAAGTATTGGCTGCATATGAAAAACGATCCTATCATGTAACCATGTCTCCCCAGGTTGGATAAAGACTTTCCTTCACAGGCTCATTTTGTGAGAGAATTTCATACATAAATTTGTATTTTGATCAGCTCCAATCCTCCATTCCCTGCAGTACAACTCCGTCTCTGTCTCCCCAACTGCTTTTCCCTCCCAACTCCACGTGCTCCACTTTAATTAAAACAAACAAACAAACACAGGAACAAAAGCCACACGGAGTCTAGATAGTCCTGCCTGTGTGTGCATGGGCACCGGGGACCCATCTCTTAGCCCCTCACGGTATTCGTCTCCGAAGAAAACCAAGGCTTTCTCCTCACAGCTCCTTGGTTAGGGATGGGCCTTCATGAGCCTCTCCCTGATGCAGGCTGGGATTTGGGTTGGCTTGATCTTGTACAAGTCCTGTGCATGAATACCAGGAGCTTTGAGTTCATGTGCACAATAATACACCCAACATCTGTTTTACCACAGCTGTCCACTCCTCTGGTTTTTCAACTCTGTTGCCTACTTTATGTAACAAATCCTTAAAGCCTCACGCTCGGGAAGAAAAAACGATATCCGGGTCCCACTTAAAGCTGAGCCCCCTACAAAGGAGACTAGTTTCCATGAGACACTCCAGGCTCAGATTTAACTTCAACTTATAAACATAAAAATAGGAGCTACTTCTACCTAGGCAAATGCAAAAGCAGTTGAGATCTATGGTACTTCAGATCTTATACTCTGGATCTGTACCACACAGACTCACCACAACTAGGGAACCCTTCTTAACAACAATTCTTTGCCACTCCTGGGATGTAGTACAAGATGAAAATGATTTGGAGACTGAAGATTAGCTCATACCTGCCAAATACAAATCTGACAAGGAGGCTCAGTGAAATAAAGTGATGGGCTTCGGACATCATTTTCATTATATCCCAAATCAAATCGAAAGGACTTAAGAGAGTGTGCTTTGCATGCATGGAGTCAGGGGGCTATGAATTTCTTGGTTTTTTTTTTTTTTGGACAGCTTTAAGGAGAACCTCTTGGTATGAGCCTTCTATGAAATGACAAAACTTTGGCACTCATGCTAGAAATAAGAGTTTATATCACACCAGCTTATTAATATGTTAGGATTCAGCGGGGAATTAATTTTTCTTTTGTCCCAGAAATTCCTACTAGAGTATCATTTTTCAGAATAGAAGTAAAACTATTAGGCGCTTATGGGCAATGATGAGGTTACTGCCCGACTGACATGTGGGGCCCAGGGAGACAGGGAAGAACACAGTGCTGTGTTTGTTCCCAAGAAGCCTGTACAGGGTTCTAAAAGCGGAGTTGCTCGTCCTTGCTCTTTGTAGTGTATTGCCCTTTGTGAGCTGTCATGTGACTACTTGTAACGTTTCTGTTTACCCTTCTGAAGGTTCTCTCATCAAATGCAAGTAGGTCAAGTGCATTTTGCACCTCCACCGCCTGGCACATGGAAGGTGATGGCTATTTGTCAAGCGGTCATGAGTGTCCTGTTTTCACATGTAAAATGTGACCCTTGCAACTCTTCAACTCTTTGTTTTTCACACCTGGCAGGAAAAAGTTGGTGAATGATGAAGACTCCCTCCCTCCCTCCTTCCCTCTCTCCTTTTCTTTAAGATAGGCTATCAGTGTGTAAACCAGGTTGACATCCATTGTCTAGTCCTCCTGCCTCCATCTCCTGAGTCCTAGGATTACAAGCTTGCACCATCACAACTAGCTCTCTCTTAAAAAAAAAAATAACATCTAATATATAATAAACTCTTTGACAGGAACAGGGGATAAAAAGAGGAACCAGGTCCCAGAGAGATTACAATGTATTATAAAACATACTTTATGGGTAGGAATATAGTTTGCATATTGAATAACATGATGATAGGTTGATTTAATATAGCTTTAAACAGAAGATAAAAGGGACATTTTTTTTTAGCTTACAAAGTCCCTTTCCTAAAAATAAAAAAATTAAGTACTTTTTTTCTAAGTGGGTCAGTGTGACAAATGTCTTCAATGACTAGTCGTGTCTAATTCCCATTACACTCTTGATCAATTATATTTAAAAAATTGCAGTTTCACAATCACCATTTCAAAAGAGTAATACATTATGGGTTCTTTGGTAATGCAAAAACGGTTCTTGCTACTTCAGTGCCCAGACATTCAAAAATCACATGTCCATCATGAAGAAAAGAAGATACTAGATAGTGAAAAGATCCTGTGTTAATTGGTATCATGAAATTAATATCATTAAAATGGGTTGTCTGCCAAATTGAATCTGCAGACTTGGTGCAATGTGCTTTAAAATCCTGATGTCATATTTCCTGGATCTAGAAAGATGCAATTTAAGAATGTCAGTGGAACCATAAGGAATATGGATAACCAGAGCAATCCTAAGGGGCAAGGACATAGCTGGAGGTTTTATGATATCTGACCTCAGATTGTACCACAGAGTTAGACAGACAAAGCCCAGTATGAGCATGCTAACAGTCACCAATGGAAGAGAAAAAATGACCCAGAAATAAACAGACAAAGTCATGGAGTAGGCAAAAATACAACCCCTGTAACAAATGGTTCTGGGGGAAAAAAAAAAAAACTGGATTTCCACCTGCAGGAAAAAGAAATTTGAATTATATCTTTCACCTTTTACAGAAAACCAATTTCAGGTGAACCAAAGCCCTTTAGTTAAAACCTGAAATGCTAAAACTGCTAGTCTTAAGGACTTTGGGATAAGCAAGACTTTTCTAAACAGAACATCACCAGCAGAATGAGCAACCAGCTCTTAACAGATAGGACAACATGAAACCTAGAATTTCCCTGCATAGAAAAGGGAACTACAGAGGAAAATCAGCCCAGAGGATGGAGGACACCTTCACCAGCTGTGTATCAGAAGGGCCTAATTTACAAAGAACTGCAGAAGCTACACTTTAAGGAAACACATTTGCAATCAGTCAATGAGCTAACAACGTTTGACGTTCTTCAAAATAAGAAACACAGTGACCAGTAACTACATGTTTAAAATATTCAACATTCCTAGTGATCAAGAAATGTAAGTTAAAACTACTTTGAAATTCTACCTCATGCCGGCCAGAATGGCAACCCTCAAGATATCTGGCAGCAAATGTTGGAGAGGGTATAGGGAATGAGTAGCCTGTATTCACTGTTAGCAGGAGAACACATTAACATAGACACTGTGGAAAGAAAGCAGTTTGTAGGTTCCTCAAAAAATTTAAAGCAGGACTACAGCATGGCCCAGACATACCATTCCTGGGTATACACCCAGAGAACTCCGCATCTTACCAAACAGATGTATGTGCATCCGTATTTATTGCTAATCTCTTCATTGTGGCAAGGGGTGGCACAGCCTAAAAGTCCATCAGCAGATGAATGGTTAATGAAAAAGTGGCACAAATACAAAACGGAATGTCACTCAGCTGTACAGAAAATTGAAATCAAGAAATCCAGGGAAACACAGGGACCTGGGAAATAACGATAAAAACCGACGTGATCCAAACTCAGGAAAAACTAAAACAGCTGCTCATTCTTTCTCAGGTGGGTGCTGGCCATCTGAGAGGGTAATGAGTGTGAGCACACATCTATCTCAGTAAGTCTCTCAGTTGTGGGTACACTCTAAAATTTAGAAACGGAGACCAAGGGAGTGTGATGTTAGCTGATGAAGAAGGATGGGAGATGGGAAAGGAGACAAGGAGAAATGAAGAGGATCTAAAGCGGTTTCCTTCTCTAGCTTCAGCTCTATCGCAGATTGCTTTTTTATTTTAGGTGTTCAGTTTACAAGATGCACGCCTACATGTGTTGTCCCATCAGGTGAAGCCAAGTAGTAAACAGAGACCCAGGAGAGCGGAAGAAGAGGGGAGAGGGCACGGCCGGTGGGCGCCATGCTGCAGCTTGAAAGGAAAATAAGCTCCTTGTTTATCTGACAAAACATTTAATAATGCAGAGCAGGTCTCAGAACAGAGGGGGAGAGAATTCTGATTGCTTTGATCACAAAGAAGCGGTTGAACTGCAATGTAGTAGATATAATGATTGCCCCAGGCCGGTCGCTTCTCAGTACATACAGGAGTCAAAACACCACATCATAGCTCATGAATATGTAAATGTGTTCAGTGTCAGTCGGAATAAAACGGGACACAGCTAACCAGGAAGAAGAGGTCGGGGTGGACACCCAAGGCTGGCTTTGTCTCTCTGTTTTTGGTGCAATAAAACGAACCCATGTTCTTGCCCTTCACAGTACAAGCTCTGTCACACAGCACGTGGTGGAGGTGTAGGGAAAACGTGGTTCACACCACGAGCAGCAGCTGAACGCTGCTGGTCGCGTTCTTGTTCCGAGAGACTGGGGGTGCTGACTTCCCGCTAGTGTGGACCAGCTCTGAGTGCCATAATCATAGTGACCAGTGCAGACTGCTGTAACTTTCAGTCCGTCTCCACCCCTCCTCTTCCGGCGTTTATGCAGGTGTCCCCGCACACCCCAAGATGTGAAACACTTGCAAAAGGAGAGATGAGGTGTGGAGAGGAATGGTGTATGTTGCTAGAGGGTGAGTTGTTCCACACCTAGTCGGGGGTCAGGGGCGAGCTTACCATCAAAGCCAGGACAGATGAACTGAGTTGGTCCCACAAGCTCCCACCCAGGCTGTGCTTTGCTTTTGGGTTGGAGGGAGGAGGTTCTGTGAGTGCCACTTGGCTGCCTGCGATTGGTTGCAGAACAGAGCAGTGGAGGGTGCGGTGCAGGGAAAGGTGGGTAGCGATCAATACCGGCCTGTGGAGCGGACTGCGGTGCTTGCTGGGAGCCTGGGCATGCTTTGATTCCTCCAAAGCCGCTTTTGAAAAGTCATATTGCAATTAAAAGGAGAAAGGAAACGCTGCCCTCCGGACTAAGGGAGCCCAGGTTTGACTGCGTGCTCTGCTAATGAGAAGCAGGCCTTAATGACCAAGGAAGTGACTCATTTGCATCTTCACTTGGTGAACCCTGAAGTCTTTCAGAGGACGCTATCCATGTGCCAAGATGTTACGATTTGCATTTGACAAGAATGGGGAGCCCAGGAGGAATATTTACAGCTGGTGGATTCATCCTGGGAGTCTGCTGAGCATCCTAATTAATGCCAAGTGTGCCAAGAACATAGGCAGGCTGCTGGACTCTATTTTCTTGATGTGGTTAGGAGGAAGAGAATGCACAAAATGGAGCTAAGAAGTACAGATGAACTGCCTATAATAAGTTATTTCAGACTTTCTAAATTCATCTGGAATGAACATTGGCACCTATTTAATGAAAACTTTTTCTAAAAATTTCCTTTAACCCGTAGGTTCCAAAATATTCTCAGCTAACTCAGGAATTTGCGTTCTACTTAATGTAAATAAAATGATGGATTAGTGTAGTGTCCATTTTATGAAGCAAAATTAACTTGTTCTGACAAACAGAATTTTTAGGGTGTTATTTTTATGAAACCCTCTCTGTATTAACTATCTTTCGTCTTCTGATTGAAGCTTCTGGATTTCTGTAAGCTCTTCAGACTATCCTATGATCCCAATATCACACAGACGGCCATGGGAATTGCAGATATGCTACTGTTACTACATGCCAACCCCATGAAATTCCATCTTCTGTCTTTACCATGCCTGATTAAACTAGAAAGCTCTACCCATTCATGACCCACAATGTTTTATGATTCTGCTAAGAAGGAAACCAAGAGACTAGAGAGAAGGCCCGGTGGTGAACAGAAGTTGCCGTCCTTGTAGGAGTCTAAGATTCAGCTCCTAGCACCCACACATTTGCAAACAGTGGTCTATAACTCCAGTTCCAAGGGTTCCAGTGCCAGGAGGGCACAGTCCGGTCCTGAAGACATACAAGCTGGCAACCAGGCCTGCAGGGAGAAGCTCCAGTTCAAACATACATGAAACAATGAGTTGGAAACCTGATCACTGAGGAGTAAGAGGAAGCATCATATCTCAGTAAATCATGGCCCGTTCACTGACTACAACTTAAGGCCATGCAGAGTGACTCTGCACATGGCACAGGTCCATCACATGTTGGGCGCTAGAAACACAGATTAGACAGGGACCTCACGTGGTAGCTGACCAGGCTCATGAACTGCAGACAGGGTTCTGTTGGGTTTCTCTTACTGATTTCTTCAGTTGATCTCCTCTCAGACTCTATGGCAAATAATTACTTTCATTTGTTTGGAGAAAAGGATTGCTCTTTTACCCTGGACACCAGAGTAGCACATGCATGTTCTACAGGCCAGTGTGGAACATGCTCAGTGAATCTTGTTCTGGGATGTCTGCACACTCCAACATTGCTTAACACACAGTCAGTGCTTAACAACTGTGGTTAAAACCCTTGTAGAATTGTTCAGTGTTAACGCAGAGGCCAGTTCTCCTAAGACAAATGGATGGCCTAATCATTTCAGGAAACTTTAGAAGGTATCCTGAGTTCCAAACCCTTTACTTGGATAATTAAAACCCATTCCTAAAGTCTTCATCCTCACCAACAAATGCACAAAATTTACTTTTCATTTTCCCAAGTGTGCTGTTAGGCGTGGCCTTCTCAATGCAGCAGGTTTGAAAATTCCATTTCTTATTTGACCTACATATTGACGTTAAATTTATGACTTTGCAAAAGCGGTCTCCATGTATCACTTCTTCTCGAACACTCACTTCTCCATTCCCACATGCCACATGCTTTTCCATACAAACATTTCCAAAGGGATAAGAAGTGACGACCCTGGGCTCTCACAAGAGGAAATTCAATTTTCTACGTTTGATACCGTCGCTAAAGTCATTATATCTTTCTTGTAATATTCATCACTAACGACGCATGCAAAGAATTTTCCAGAACGGCAATCACCATATCATTGTCATATCCACAAAACTGAAAACAGCAGGGCATGATGGTGTATGTGTGTCACCCTCTCTGTGGAGAGTGGCTGAAGCAGGTGAGGGATAGTCTGGGCTGCATCATGGGACTCTGTGAACAGCAACAACAATAATAACGGTAGGGCCAACGAGATAGCTCAGTGAGTAAAAGTACTTCAGGATGTGCCTAATGATTCCCCACACCCATGGTGGAAAAGGTAGCTAATACCTAATCCTTTGATCTCCACGTGTATCCTACAACACATGCTCACCTATACTCATAAACATCTCACACACACACACACACACACACACACACACACACTACTACCACCATCTCACGATATTATGGATAATAATCCACAAAATAACTTAAAGAAATATAAAACCCTGAAACGCTTATGAATAAATAAATTGTGAAGAAGCATGTAACCATTGAAGATGGTGTTGGAGAGTAGATCTAATAATAAATCTGATAATGTTCACCACATTATCAGCTTACGATCCTATTTTTAAATAGATAAATGACTGTACAAACATGTGCATACACATGTGTAGAAAACCAAAGAGACATAGTATACAGTAAATAGTCCTTATTAATAAGATTATGTGTTACTTTCTTAAAAATTTGTTTCATTGAAAAAATGAGACACTTCTTGTCTTTTGTTTCTGATGCCAAGATCCTGGAAATGAGGGCACTTAGCAGCTGTGGCCTGGCATGCCATGTTTCCTGAGAGCCTTCCTCATAATTTGGACTCATTTTTGAGCCTAATTCTAATTTTCAGCAGGCCTTAGGTGAAATGGGAGGCCTTGTATTTGGAAGGATTCCCAGACAGCCAGGTTTTTTAGTGCAGTCAGTTTTCCTGCAATCTGTTAATGAAGAACAAAGTTAATTTCTATAACCATACACTCCAAGTAATATTGCAGTCTCTTAATAGTGTCTCCCCTAGAAGTACCAGGAATCTTCTGGTTGGCAGAGTCCAGTCCTGAGATAGCAAATATACATGATGGACCCCGGCTTTTGTGGAGTTGTCTTGTTGATAGTTTATGGAGATTATCAAAGGTTTATGACAGCACAGATAAACACATAGACACATAGACAATTGTTGAACCACCCATAGGATTAAAAAGTAAAAGCACATTTTGTTAAAATTATAAAAATTCATAATTTTCCTAAAAAGCAAAGTACAATGAAAATAACATGAGCACTATAGCTTCACTCAGAAACACATGGCCACTAAAAGGGAAGCAACAAGCATTAATCTAGCTTTCCCTTTGAGAGTTTCACTTCCTTTCACACTGTACTTAAATCTTTGTATTGTTGGATTTTCCATTTGTTTTTCATCATTTCAGCCCTGACTTTGATTGCCTTTTTCTTTCTACATTTTTGGACTGTTTATTCTTGTTTTCCCAAAGATTTCAGATGTATCATTAAGTTGTTAATTGAGAGCTCATTTTCTCCTCCTCCTTCTTCTCCTTCTTTGGTGTAGGCACACAATGCCATAAACGTTTCTCTTAGAACTGCCCACGTTGTGTCCCATGGATTTTGCTATGTCATGCCATTTTCTTTCAGTTCTAGGTGTTTTTGAATTTCCTTCCTGATTGATTCTTGTCACAGTTACCATTTGGCAGTGAGTTGTTTAGTCTGCATGAATTTGTATACTTTCTGTATGTAGTTGCTTTTGTTGTTGATATCCAGCTTTGTCCCACTATAGTCAGAATGTAGGATATTATTTCAGTTTTCCTATATTTGTTGAGACTTGCTCTGCTTCCTCCCACATATGTGGGCGGTTTTGGAGAAAGTTACATGGGCTGCTGAGAAAAACAGGAGTAATCTTTAGTGTTTCTGTAGAATGTTCTGTATGGATGGGTGTGTTAGGTACATTTGATCGTTTTATTTCATTTAACTCTAGAGGGTATTTTCCCCAGGATGATCTGTGGCTGAGAGTAGAGTTTTGAAATCACTGACTACAGATGTATTGCGGTCAATCTATAGGTTTATATCAAATTTTTTTTTTCTTTTGTGTAATTGAGTAACTCTGTGTTTGCTGCATATATGCTTAGGATTATAATATCCTCTTGGTGGGTTTTCCATTTACCTGTTCCGACTAGTTGTTTGAAGTTTTTATATGTCAGATATTAAAATAGCAATACATGATTGAGTTCTATTTCATTGTCTTAAAATACCGTTTTCCATACTTTTACCCCAAAGCTGTGATTTTATTGATGGTGAGATGTGGTCCTCAGAGGCAGAAAGTAGAAGGATCTAGTCCAGTCTGTTAGTTTATGTTTCTTATTGGGGGAATTGAGAGTATTGATATCCAGACTTACAACTGAAGGATATGTATTAATTCCTGTTTGTTTGTTTGTTTGTTTGTTTGTTTTAATTACCTTCTCTGGCATTGCTTATTTGTTCCCTGAAACTTCCTAGGTGTATTTGTTCTTCTCTTTAGACAAAGGTATTTACTATGTTATTCTGTGTAGAGCTAACTTATTAGTTATAAATTTCTTTAATCCTTCTTATTTATCCTTCAACTAAAATGGATACTTTTGCTGGGTATAATAGTCTATGTTGACATTTGTGGGTTCTTTGGTACCTGAAATATGTCTTGGTTTTATTTATATATATTTTTTATTTCTATGTTGGGATTTGTACATTAATTTTTTTGGGGGGTTGAATGTTTCCTCTTTTTTTTTTTTTATTCAATTCACCTTTCTTTCAACAGAGGTTTCACAATGATCAGGAGTGTGTTGATTCATAGCTGGATTGGGATGTCAACTTCCTTTATTTGTCTAGTACCTTGGACTTGAGCCTTTACCCCAGGTCTTCTGCTTGTCAGCTAATCTTGGTGCTTTGTAACATGGCCATGGAGCTTGGAATAAGGCTTCCTTGAACATGTAGAGCAGTCTTTGTCTCAAGGACAGATAGGCAGCTGTAGGTTTCCATCTCATCAATCAATCCTGCCTCTATTCATTTGTTTGTTTGTTTGTTTGTTTACTTTAAGAAGACTTTCCTGCTTCCCTTGGATGTCTTCTTCCAAACCCTGGGCTTAGATGTGTGTCTTCCTCACAGAGGGGCCATGCCTGGGCCTTTTGAAGAGCAAGGCCACTAAGGGAAGGAAGCACTAACACATCTTTGGCAGCTGGCTTTGGGACTGACTTTGGCTAGTGTTTTCCGGACAGAGCCAGTGCACTGGATCAGGATTCCCATGATCTAGCAGAGCTAGGAAACAAATTTCTTCATGAAAGAGTCAGTATTGTTCCCAGATCCAACGGATCGGCAATGAGCTAAGACAAAGTTGACCGACTATAAGGACTGGAAAAACATTCTTCTGACTGTGCTCACTAAGAATTTCGTCACTGCAACAGATAAAAAGCCTAGTTCTCCTTTTGAGTGAGTATTGTTTGGTGATATGCACTCATGGCATCCATTATGCTTCACTTAAATTATTTTACATATAAGAACAATTGCCATACTTTTGATATATTTTGCGGCTTCCTTTCAAACTCTGGCATCACAAACATGGAGTGCAGCTTTCTACTTCCCAGCCTTTCTGCAGCTCACTCACTGCATTCTTTCAAGTTCCCCCTGCTGCTGGGATCGCTCATGGTCTGGAGCAAACTGAATGTTGGGGGGTGGGGGGGAACGCTGTTCTTCCCTGAGAAAGGAAAGAAAGCCACGCTTGTCCTGTAGTTCTAGAGAGTTGTATTTTTCAGTTGTTATACCTTCTAGCACAGCCTTTTATTTTACCGAGAAATAGGGCAGGTAATGCAGAATTGTCTGTCATATGCAAGCATTTTAGCAGCTGAGCCAAGCTTATGAATATACATAATGTAGTCTTCTGTAGCCACAATTCCTTTTAAGTAGCAAAAATAAAACATTTCATTAACATGACCTAAAAGTATACATATTCTGCAGTAAATAGAACTAAATAACCCAAAAATATGTGCACCTAAAATTAGGTTTATCAGTGCTTTTATATTCAACCCCAATAAAAACATTTGACTATCTAGAGGTTAGATATTAAATGAATAATTTAATGTTAATCTATATTTCAAAGTATAAAACCAAGGAAATTATATGGAGTCTGACATCTGCAAAACACATGTATTTAAAAAAAAAAAACTGCCATAATTATAATTCTAGTCAATTCAAAAATTGCCTATTAAAATCTTTAATCTAAATATATTTTTATTATATATATATATGTACATATACATATACATATATATATATATATATGTTTTTGTGCACATTCACACAAATGTCTGTGTGATTGATACGTACATGTATGTATACTAGGGGATGGAACATGTCACATACAAGAGGCAGAGCTGCTTTTATGACCACAACTCCATGGCAACATGGCCATGGATGAAGCTTAAAGTTCCAGTCCTACAAGTGCAACCACACATCAAAGCCACTGTAGATTCTTTCCTATTAAGGGTTAACATTTTAATCGAGCCAGTGCCTTGCAGACAAGAAGAACTTATTCAAATAAGTACTGTGTTATCTTTTAGGCACAAAGGGTGGAGCTATACCACCTGTCTCCAGATGTCTTGAACAATTAGATGGTTAAGCAGTCGCTCTGCTACCCCGGGGGGTCACTCTGCTACCAACCCTGGGGGGTCATCAAAGGGAATAAATGGTTATTCATGGCTGCAGGGCTCTAACTACAAAAGAAAGGATAAAGAGAAGGGAAGAAGGGAAGGCAACCACAACAGAGCCGAAGTTCTGTTTGACCACAGTTTACTTTAGCACAGCAAGGGAAAGCCCTGGCCTTACCACCCTTGGCTGGCAGCCGGTTTTCTCGGCTCCCCTGATTGCCATGCCAACAGGAAAGAGCTGGTGGCCACATTTTTAATCCAATCGTTGCTTCACGTGGGAAATGGGGAGTTAGTGGAAGCTGTGTGAAGACAATGGGAGCCGGCTGAAGATTAATAACAAGGTTGTTAGTATGCAATTGCCAGGCTAGATAAGCCATGGCGTGTAGGTTTGTCTGCTTTACTGCAGAGAAAGACGTGGTTTTCCTACTGGAAAGAGTCTAAGCCCTTCCCTACAGGGTGGTGGAATGTCTCAGACAATGGGCCTGCTTAGCAGGGAAGGGACAGCAGTGAGCTCTTTGGCCCTGACTTCCTAGTGGCTTGTATTCTCCTGATGCTTGAAAGTGGCCCTGTTGTCTGTGTAAAATGTTGGGACAGATGTGTTCTTCCAGCTAACCACAGCCCAAGATTCACTTCACAAGGTTTTTTTTTTTTTTTTTTTTTTTTTTTTCTCAGTGAATGACATTAATCTCACCCTTAACAGTTTATGAAACATTTATATATACACATATATGCATGCATACATAAATATACGTGTGTGTCTATGTAATTTTCATTAAAAATTATCACCGGGCATTGGTGGCGCATGCCTTTAGTCCCAGCACTCTGGAGGCAGAGGCAGGCCGATCTCTGTAAGTTCGAGGCCAGCCTTGTCTACAGAGCAAGTTCTAGGACAGGCTCCAATGCAATACAGAGAAACTTTGTCTCAAAGAACCAAAACCAAATCAAACCAAACCAAAACAAAACAAAACAAAAAAACCTTAATTATCAGTTCACTCCAAAACTGAGAGTAGTGACTGTCATTTCCAAGGTACCACAGCTAAACAGTGTTGAGGCTAAGATATGCCTAGTTCTTTGGGCTCAAAATTCCATTTTTTAAACCAGCTCCATGTATTTTAGATTTCACATGGCCTGTAAGACCAGTGGCTACACTATATCCCCTGATGCGAAGGTGGCCCTTGCTAACTGAACCCTTCAACAGATCCTTCTCGACTTTCATTGTTGCGTGATGACACGTGATGGGTGTGGATACACTGTGTGACAGAAAGTGTCGAGCAGTGGGAAGAGAACCACTGTGAAGAAGCCAAACAAGGAGGCTCACCGTTTTAATTTCTTAAGAAAAGAGACTGTCCTCATACCCCCTTTTCTTTCCTTTAACAGAGTTTTGTGAACCAGGATTCCAAAGGGTTGTAGACCTATCCCTAAAACTATTTCTCTGTCACCCTAGTTCCAATTGAGGAAAGAGCGGGTTGTGTAACTCCATGGAGGATTTCTATAGAGCGTAATGACTATGTTCATCCCAAGATTCCAAGCTAGCTTCTTCCTCATATCCTGCATGGAGTGCTGACAAAATATGCTCAGCCACCAATTCCAAACAGCCTCCTGGATTGCATGAACTGGAAGACAGAAATCCTGCATCCACTCAGCCATGGGCGCTTGCTCAGCAGAAGGCAAGAGCAGTCAGGAGTACCCACACCATGCCTTCCTGCTGCGGCAGAGTACTGGATGCCAAATATATACCAGGCAAGCATTTCTAAAGAGCAGCGTTTCCCCTCAGTGTTGCTTTGATTTACAGTAATTGGTCCAGTGGGAGCTATTTGGGTATAATGTGTTTTAACTCAACTGTTTGGCAGTTCTTGCCCATAACTACAAATTATTGATAGATTGATGCTACCTTATATTCATGGATTATGTTCATAGCCCTTGGTGATTGGAGGAAATCAATAATTCCTGGAAAGATAGAAAGAAAACACTTGTCTAGGGAATAATATCAAATTTGCATTGAGTAATTATCTCATCATAATCTCTCTGTTTTTTTTTCCTCCTGAGAATTCATTGAGGTGAGGGATTTGAGACTAGTCAAAACCCATGCACTCATCTTATAGACACAATGAGGTTACATGGAAAGTAGGTGTATTAAAGTTGTATGCATAAATCTTTAGAAAACTTAGTTTTGAAAACGTTTGAAGATGGCACGCGATTCTCACAGCCCACACATGATGATAATCCTGCCAAGTATGTACCTGTTGTACTGTTACTTTTAATTAATAGTAAATTAAAATTTCAATGAAGAAAGGTCTATGTAAGAAGATGGTTCTTGTGCCTGAAGCCAGGGTCTCAGGCCAACATACTTGAGGCACTACTTTTTAAAGCATCAAACTCATAACCGTGTTCTCCTTTTCTCCTCCAGTTAGCTAGGAAAACAAGTACAAGTTGTCATTGGTAAGTCCTTAGCTCTACTTTGATGGCTTCTTATTAACCCTTGGAATCTGAGACTGAAGTAAAACTTCTTGGCTGTGAATATAAAAATTTATGTCCCCTGATGACCTTCCAGCCACAGCAGAATGTGATTTTGAAAGACATTAGCATAATGGAACCTTTTCAATAGCATGATGAATTGAGCCCATCTCAGAAAACAGAGCCCACACTAGTAATTTATTGCAGTCATCACCATGCCGAGGACCCCATTGGTGTCATACCCATTAAACCGTGCTGAGAAGCATGCCTTCCCTCACAGCTCCAAGTCTCTGGGACTCACTGAGGAATGTCCCGTTCTAATGGAGCCCGTAGCGCTCTGGGGGAATAGTCATCATCGCATGATATAATCATCTCACATAAACATGTCTAATTGCTTATTGTTTCAAGGCTCCGTGATGTGGATTGAAGTTGATTGCAATCCCCTGGTGTGTCTCGGGTAGGGCTGCTTCTCTGAACACATGCTTTAAGTGAGGGAAGGGTGTCTGTGGGTCGATTCTGTCTCTAGATGGCTTCCATTTTTCACAACCTGATCGCAACAGCACTTGTAGCCATGGATATTTCCTTCCAATTCTGCACTGATTAATAGTACTTGATTACTATTTAAGAAAGTTTCACATCTGGGAAGCAGCTCTTGTGTAAATATTTCCAACAACTGAAAAGTACCAGGTAGATTTTATGTGGGGGATTTCTAATTAGACAACAAAGGAAAGCTTGAACTCAGCATGCTTGTCCTGGCTCTCTTGGGTGGACAGATGAGATACTCCATGTTCAGAATGGGCCAAGCAGTCATCCTACTGTCTGGGATGTTTTCTTTATCTTTTTCCCTTCTGCTACCTATCCTTAACACAGTGGAAAGTGGAATTTTCATGGTGAGGACAAAGGGTAACTTATCTCTGGCAAAATGAGGGGCCACTTATCTGTAATGAAACGATCAGTTCTAAGGTATGTGTTACTGGGTAGAGATTTTACATTTTGTTCTGAACAGCCAGAGGGTAGGGTGGAGAGACACATGCAAAGGTTCCCGAGGGATCTGTTATAAATGGATCCTCTAGGCACAGTGAAGGGAGACAGCCTCAACAGACTGAGCTTCTCCTTAGTTTTCTCTGGCAAGAATCCCTCCTCTAAAACTAGAATGCAGCCCCCCAAGCATATCTGCTGGAAGTCGCCTTAGTCAGCTGTGCCTTCTTGAGGGAGGCCATCCAAAGCAGCTAATGGATCATTGATACTCCTTCCAAGAAGGAGGGAGAGTTGTTAGAGTGTCACCTGAAATCATGGACATGCCTCCCAGCCACTTGTGGTATGTGGCTGCATTCTCCAGAGTGTTAGAGCATGTAGGCTGAGGGAGTAACTAAAGGAGGCTCCATCTTTGAGCCTGTGGGGGAAGCCAGTATTGTCAACTGAAGACTTCCCAGGATGGCTGATCTCCCATGAGCCCGCTTGGTAACACTCATCTATGCTCAGTAAGCACAATTAACTCATGGGTTCTCCACAGTAAATTTTTTGTGGAAAGGTACTTTGGTTTGTCACTGGTGGTGCATGAGGACAGAGTACTTATTTTGTAAGAAATGCTGCCATTAAATTGAGGCAAACACGTTGTATCTGTAGTAGAGAGTAGCTTGATGCCATCAGCCACTGAATCTCAAGATGATCACTGTCAAAGGTGAAGATTCTGTAGGAATTTGTTTCCCATAGTCAGATACAACACATTTTTTACTGTGGCATTAACACTTTAGGTATGATGTGTTCGTGATCTAAAGACGAGAGTCCTGCAGCGCCTGTACCCTCACATAAGGCAGCTCTCATTGGGGTGTGAAAAAGTTGAAGTCCAGCATATGTACCCAGAATATAACTCTCAGCCGGCATGCAGCAGAAGTTATCCTAATGTTTTTTATCAATGGTTTGCAGATCTCTAATGCACTTGCCTCCCTGATATGACCTCATTTTTATTTGAATTTACATTAATATCCATTCCCACCACAATTCATTATTCCAATTCCACAGCTCTACTGTTTACTTTTGCAGTTACATATAATTTTGTATTTCAATACTGCTTACTTACAATAACATCCTTAATTCTAAATTGTTTTTAAAACCTCTTAATATGCATCTAACTCAGTTTCTATTTCCCTACAGTAAACAATGATGACACAGTATTTTAAGAGTATAATAAAGGCCATTTGAAAAATCATACAGGAGGAGTAAAGAGCATAAAAACAATTTGTTAAACCCTAATGTATTTTAACATATATTTTGTAGTTTAAGTTTCCAGCATTGAAAGAAAGCCAATGGCGGTGTTCCATTAGAATACATTTGCTGAAGTAGCCCCAAGAGATGGGTGAGCGTCAGAACAAACCTTAGAGTCGGAGGTTGATCCAGCCACCAGTCTAACCTTCCCATTAGTCTATGAGCAGTCGCTCAGAGAAAAGCTGTGAGCACATGACTGAAGGCACTGGAGTAAGACTGTGATAATTTTATTTGATGGGACTAGTTCTACTGCTCTAGAGTTTACTCTTCCTTGGTATTTGGACACAAGTGCCCAGCCACACATCAGCCTACAAAGACATGGCAAAGACGTGGTTGCTTTGTACAGAGTCAGGGTTGCTTTTTGTTGTTCTTGTTGTTGTTTTTTTTTTTTTTTTTTTTTTTGTACAAGGCCTGCTTTGCAGCACCCTGAGATTGCTACTATTTTTAAGGGATATTTCTCTGTTAGCTGATACTCTGTGCTCTGCTCTGTCTTTCTTGGTAGCATAGTCTTCTGCTCTGTTTTTCTTGGTAGCTTAGTCTTCCGGATTTCTAAACAGAAGTGAGTTCATTGTTTTCAAACAATCAGTAGCCACAGGTTACAGAGCAGGTTTTCATTGAGGCTGCTTAAGAGAATTCTCTTAAAAGTTAGCATAAAGCTGCCTATCTCCCAGTAGGGCATAGGATGGGAAGAAATGATAAGGCTAAAGAGTGTTTGGAGATATGCTGAATGCCAGCTGTTCTGCTTCTAGGTATGTTTGCTCAGCATTCAAACATGAGGGATTGATTAGTTACATAACATACATGCATGCATACTATATATCCATTATTTCCGACTTGGAAAACTCATGAAAGCAGAGTTCCTATACTTTCAATAGTTTTGATTTCTGTTCCCAATTTGTCTTTTTGCCCAAGTCTCTAACTCCTTTTTTGGCTCAGAACTTCGGGGAGGCCACCATCTGGCTGGTAGAAACCAAAGGCACTGGCCCTGTTAAAGCCACATGTTAGCTTGTGCAGAAAGGAGACCAACAAGGATAGATAATAGGCTAACTTGAGAATGCAAGTTTTACTGTAGAGGACTCCTGGTTTACCAGGACACACTGGCTCTGAGATCACGTAAGGACAGTTTTAGGGGATTATTTCCAGCGACGTTGTTCAGAAAAATACGTTGCCAAAACAAAGAAACCAACATCTAAAAGGCCTGTATCTGCTTATTTGTGTTTATAGACTTACTGTCTTAGAATAGCTAAGTTGTAGAGACTAGTGAGTAGACCTTAGTGTTAACACAGTGCCCACTTCCTCTGAGGCTCTCCCGTCCTTTGGCTGTTCACTTCATAGCCTGGCACTGCCAGGGGCTGGACTCTAAAGGACAGATTGAGCAGTGCTGGTGCCCAGACACTTTCTTAGACATTGTCATCCCTAAAAGCTACACCCTTTATCTTCTGACAAGCTACCAGGCTCAAGGAAGGAGAACACTTAGGTCTCACATAAAACTGCAGGCCTGTGTAGCTGGCAGTAGGCATGCGCAGATGTCCTCTGCCTAGTGCATGCTAACTGGCCTTGAATCTCAGCTGTGCTAGCCCTCAACTTCATCATATGTAAATGGCATAAAAGATAGGACTTCAATGGAAACATAAAAAAAAGAGATCCCTCTTAGAGTCTTAGGTGATCAATAGACAACAGGCATACTTACATCCATATAGCAATATGCAGCTATAGTAAAAATTCATAGTGAAAATTTATCTTTTAGATTTTTTTTTTTACTTTAATGTTTTGGAAAATATTTGAAGAAATTCAAAAGAGACATACATGACAAATAGAAGCAAATTAGAGTCAGAAAAATATAGATGAGCTATCCAATGAAAACATGGGCAATTTGAATGCACTGACCTCTCGAGCCAGTTTTCCTTCGTGGTGAGGAGACTTTTCAGCATGGAGATGATTTTTGTTTTCAGGTGACAGGAGTGAGTTTGCTACACAAATGCACTTCTGAGGACTATCAAACCTGTAGCCAACTCTCTGGGCCAATTGTGTCTAGTTGTTATTTTAAAGGTTCGCATTTCCCCTGGTCTTTTTAAATGCGTGTGCTCAGGGTTATGTGGGAGGACCCCCTGTTCATACTTGTACCTCTGTGTGTCTTTATCCTGCATGTCACAGAAGTCAGAAATTCTTAGCAACCCAGAGGTTCCTTTCTTACAGCCTCCAAAGGTGATCAGGCTGTCACAAGCATTTTCATGAACGCATGCGACCAACCCTTGGCACATCAGCCCTGGATGTCTTGTCTCATTCACACAGCCAGAGCACTGTGCCACACACACCCAGGTGGCTCCAGACAGTGCCCACAGCTGGGTCAATTGCAAGGCTCCATTTTGGAAAGGACAGGGACCTGGGTAGTCAAACTATTCGTACCCATGAACAATACAACTCAGATAAGAATTTGAGAAATTTACCCTCAGTTTTTCCTTTTCACACATCCTTTCTGTTTTGTTTTTCCAAACAACCAGAAAACCAAGAGAATGTTCTGGAAGAAGTAGTCAGGAGCATGGGCTTGGATTGTTAAGTGCGTGTCCTGGTCACGTGGAGTGGGCTCCTAGGAGGTCACTGATTCCTGAGCCCTTTTCCTTATCTGTAAGTTGAGAGTAATAATTGCTTCCTTAAGTTCTTAATGTGCAGATTAAGGACAGGAATTGCTTGACATAGAGCCTGGTCAAAGCTGGGGCTTATCGTTTACCAACTCTGCATGTATGTAATTTATAGATACACTATGTGTATCTATGAAGACACTTGCATTTGTTTACAAACCTATTCTCCATGCCCTATAGGAGACCAATTGGAAGTAGGATTTTGCTCCTCTGCAGCACAGCAAAGTCTCTGGGTCTGGGTTCTTTACCAGGATCAATGGGGTCCTGTAGGCTTGGGCTGAAATTGACTGCTCCTCACCGACAGCCAGTACCAAACTGGGCGGGTGAACAGACCCCACTTCCTATATAGATTTGGAGGTGTCATCCCAGTCTCTGAGAGTTCATGTCCCTTTGCGACCAGCGGATGCTACAAAGCTGAATCAGGATCCTTTCTCCATGTCCCTAGTCTCATTAACAAAAGGATTTAAGAATTTACTTGAGAGGAAACGCAGGGAAAATTTTATTCGCGTTTCAAAGAAAAGGTTCCAGAGCAGACAAGCGGTAAACCTTAGCAGTTTCTGGGAGGAGGGAAGCTATGGTATTTAAGCTGGCACTGAGGTCAGACGTATAACAGACAAGCAACCACGTGGCCAGGTCGGGAGTGGCTTCAGAGACAGAATAAGGTGGTACAAAACCCCTAGGGAAACCCAAAGTGTTGAGAAAAGACGGCTTTGGGAAAGAGAGTAATTCAGGCTTGTAGGCAGACTTACGAAGCTGCATGGGTGAGCCTGAGTAAGCTACTGGGCTAAGGGCAATAGCCCTGGACAGAAAGCACAGCTCTCGTTAAAGGATGAATGATTTCGCCCAGAGACATAGTATGGCTTAGGGCGAGTCAGTCTTCTTAGCTGATGAGCTGTAAGGTCGGGTCTCCACGCAGCCCAGACACGCTATACCAGTCACCATCGGAAGTTTCCTGGACAGGGCCTTCCTGCTCCGCTGACACTTGAAGCCGAAGATGACATGCAAAGAAGAGCATCCGGTTTACCTCCTCCCAACTGTGACATGAGGCACTTAAGGGAACGCAGCAGCAACAAATAAGCATTTGAAGCAGGCACGTTGCTGTAGTCTTTGAGCTGCCTTCTTTACCGATAGGCAGGGTAGTTTCCTTGCTCATACCCTGCTCTTCAGAGGAGCAGTGACGCATTGCCAGCATTTAGCATACCACAAGCAAAGACACTTCAGCAACAGAACAAAAGAGCACAGACTGGTGTTGTGAATTAGCTCCCCTTTCTGCTCAGGCGATGCTGTTTGCCACCACATCAATGATTTCATGTACTGGGTCTTACTCCGTCGTTTCTGTCATCTTTGATAATTAGAATTTCTCTATGTTTACTAATAATCACTTTTTCTTTTATTCTACGCTGAGCAAACCCTTCCAGGCCAGGGAGGGAAAGTAAAGAGATACTAAGGAACAACGACCAAAGTGATCCCAACCACCCAATAATGCATCTCCAAAAAACACTGTCCAGTAGAAAGAAAGCCTTGCCAGGCTCGGTGGCATGGATACATAACCGTACACTTGGGCAGATGAGGCAGGAGGATCCTGTCTCACAAACAGATAAGCACACCAACAAACCCCCACTGAGTAAGGGGGAGAGTTAGGAAGCTCTGCTGCAGGCATTGGTGATAATTTAGGATAATAGTAGGAGCAGTGTCTGTGATACAGAGGACACTTTGACCCTAGGTGTGTAAGCAACCCTATGATCCCACACAAAATGACTGGTCTGTATGGTGTGGCCAGCTGCTGGATGGTCTGGGGTGGCCAGAGGCCATGATGGGAAAGAAAGGAAGGATTCTTGATTGTATTTGGTTAACAGGTATTTCCTGTTGTCAAGCCAGTAAACACAGGCAATGAAGACACCATTAATTGGGAAATGTAGGAATTGGGAATCTCCGACTAGTGCTGCAAGCCACATTAGCACTCTGACTAATATGGCCAACAGATACAAATATTAACATGCTAAAATAAGAGAAGCCAGGCAGCCTCACAGTTACAGAAAAAAAGAACACAGATTCCTAGCTTACTCCTAGAAGTGGATGTTTTGAAGATGAACAAAGTTCTTCTGAGAACGTATAAACATATTCACCCCACCACAGAAAGCTCAGTATCTGAGTATACGTTTTCCAGCCTAAGCATTTCACATTGTTTTTATAATTGGTATCATTGTTTTGTTCCTCGTAAATTGTCGCTTTATGATTTAAAAGGAATCTGGAACAAACAAACGTCTGCAGGGCAGAAAATGGAAGTATATTTTCCTTTTATGTGACCTTAGTCAAGTAACATCTCCTTTAAGCTACCAATTCAGCCATTTCCTTTTGTACCACAAAATTACACAGCTCACTTTTATCCAGCTTTGCATGAAGTTTTGTTGTGTGGATGTAGCTCTGTAGAAACGCTTAACTACTGGCTTAACAGGATCCCGGAATGCAGTTCCTGGAGAGCCGTAGGATGGCAGGGAGGAGGGGTACAAAGTCACCTGCCCCAAGGTTGTTTTACAGTTGAGGAAACTATTGGGTCATATTAGTCATTGGGACCTCTAGGCTTTTAGGTGATGGTCCATGAACGGGCTACGGGTAGCTTCGGGAGCTACCGAGTGGCTCCTGGCCTTCTATGTTAATATGCTTGCTCTCTCTCCTGGCAGATCCTTCTAATGGTCCCATGGAGTCCTTACTTTTAACATCTCCAGTGAATCCAACTGGATCAAACTTTGAAATCCCAAGCAGCCTGGCAGATTAGGCCTGCCAAGCCTGACTACCATTTGCTTCTCACCCCATTCCACACCGAAAGGTCCAGCTCCACGGAGCATGGGGCAGTGCCATTCCTTCCAAGATGCCAAAGGCATCTCTCAGAGTCCAGAGCCCTGTTGGCTGCTCCTCGCCTCTTGGGACCTATGTCTCACCTGCACATCCCCTGCCTCCCTCTGTCAGAAGTTACATATCTACATGTGGAGCTAACTCTTCATTTTATGCATCGCTGAGAAAGTTTGGCTCACCATGCTGCAGATGTGTCTGCACATGGTATTGAATCAGAAAACATCACAATGAATAACAAACACATGTGTTTCTGATAGTAGCTGTTGCTGGTGGCTCTCCTGACTTTCCAGGTCCCACCACCCTTCCCAGCCCCAAATAAACACACAGACTATGTTATATTAACTGTTAAACTGTTGGCCAATGACTAGGGCTCCTAATTGCCTAGCTCCATCTTAATTATTAACCCATAACTACTGATCTATTAATTACATGTCTTTATCTTACCAGAGAATGCCTGGTGCGTCCTGTCTTCCCGGTTGGCTACATTCTCTGCTTTTTGTGGGCTCCCTCTGCCTACCTTTCCCAGAATTCTCCTCATCCCCTCGTCCTGCCCAGCTTCCTGTCTCTATTCACCAAACAGTGTTTTATTCATCAACTAGTAAGAGAAATGCATATACAGAAGGACATCTCCCATCAAGTAGCTGTCAAAAAGTTGAGGGAAATCCATATTCGGTTCTTTAAACCGACCACTTTTATACTTGAAGTAGAGACCTCCTTGTCTTTACGTAGTACTTGATTTTCCATTGCCGTAATTTGTTAAATCAAGCCCATATAAGCTATTAGATTTTTATTCAGGTTCTGTTTATTTTATACTGGCATGCCAACAAGTATCTTATACATTCAGTTCGTGTCCCTGACCTGATATTGGATTAATGGATAAGTTTCACTTTGGTGTATTGCCTGTCAAATACATTTCTGAAAATGCCATCTAACTGTTGCCTCAAGGTTGCACATGAATGTGGCCGTTTGACTCAGACAGCTGAAATAACCCCCACAAGATGAAGCTTTAACATCATCTATTGGGTGGTCAGAGGAGAGTTAGGAGGCTAATGAGGCTTGGAAAGTCTTCCAGAAGACCCTTTCAAGGCCTCCGCCCTCTCTGAGATTGTGTGAGTGATAACCAGTTAACTGAACTGGAGCAACTCAGCCATATAGCTGTCTTCCAGTCATCTACACTGGACTTGGTCAGGGTGCCTTTGTTTGTTTGTTTTTCTTTTTGGTCTGTCTATATATGCCCTCTCAATTTGGGCTGGATAGATATTAAAAACAAGTTTACATGCAGATGTACTCTGTTGTTATTAACCATGCTCATGGATATTGAACAACGCATCAGATGCCTCCTTACTGGAGAGTTAATATTGAAATAAGATGCAGAGCATTTTGAAACCCATCAAAGGTTTGCTGTTACAGTTCTCCCAATGCAGGAAGTTGTTTTATTGCTGAATTATATTTTCTGAGGGAGACCGCTTGTCCTTTTTGCTCATGTATTTTTTTTTTTTTTTTTTTGTAGACAATAGCTTGATTTTGTGCTGGTATTCCTTTCCTTCTCTATTCAACTACTTATCACTTACCGCGACTTTCCCTTAACCCAAGTGTAGGTTTCATATGCAGGATCTAACACTGATCTCTCTGTCAATGAGCTGAGTCACGTATTTTCCAATCTGAACTGACTAATAACCTCCAAGGACTGTGGCTACCACATGACATTTTGTGCAGATATCAGCTTTGAAAGGGGCCTATATCCTGTGAGTATATAACTGGGCTGGCTGAGCTATTTTTCCTATCTTGATTAAGGCAGTCCCTGATCACTGACAAAACCGATAAAAAGCATTGTGATCTGGAGACCCCAATAAAGTCTCAGCCTAGAGAAGAGAAAAATCCCACACAGCCTTTGCTAGTATTAAAGTATTAGAAGTGACTGGCTGGCTGAATCTCATCTTCCAGGCCAATGCATGGCCTCACACCAAACCACTGCTCCAGGGAAAGCAATTCGCCCACCAGTCCTGAGGAGGGTTCATTTTTCCTGACACTCAGTGGCCTTACAACCAGCCAGCCTGTATTTAGGAAGGAAGATGAAAGCTGCTCTTTCTTAGGAGCTGTGAGTTTCCAATTAATTTTCACAGGCCCCAAGCCAGAGCTGGAGAGAAGGCAGGTAGGTGCAAGCCACACCCAGACAGGTAGGTGCACAGCCCTAGGATGCAACCAGGTGGCTGCAAGTCAGGGTCCGGAAAAGAAAGCCGCTCATGGGGAGAGGTAGAGAGGCCAGGCCAGCTAAGTGCATGGGGAACACTCACTGCCATTCCAGGCTCTGTTTCTCTGCCAGCCCGAGATGAACTCTTCACTTCGCCCGGGACATGAACTTACTTTGTCCATAAAAGATAAAAGGTCATGGAGAAAGTCAAGGAAAACATCAGTGTCGATGGAGTTCCTGGTGACAGGTGTGATGCTCCGGGCCCATGCACACAGCGTGCCCTGCATAGTGAAATGAAGCCATCGTGACAAAGGGAAGTTGGCATATAGGAACTCTTTCCCATCTCCTGTCATCTCTGCAGGAGAGTACAGTGTCACTGCCCTACCTTTTCTATCCCTGTTGTGTGTTTGATCACTTGGAACAGTGGTCAAGGTTATTAAATTAGGTTCCGCCATTTATGAACAATCAGGGAATGCCGAAATTTCCTAAAGCAAACTCCTCAGCATGCTTAGTATCAGTTAGTGTATGGAATTGCCATGCAAAATTACTTCCTTATAACCAGACTGTGCCCATGGCTGCTCTTTGCCCAAATGATCTCCATAATGATACCAATGGTTTGGATGTAGACCCAGAAGACAGCAGCTGTCTGTTCCAAACTTCTGACAATAACTAAGATCTCACCATTTGTGTGGTTTCAGGCGTAAGTCAAACACAGTTCCTCACCCACAGGCTTTTAGGATTTACAGCAGCACTGCCAAATCCCTTAAGGTTCTCCTCCCCCCCCCCCACAACGTAAAGTGTATGTCTGTCTGTCAAGGGCAGAGCCATTCTCAAATTCTTTTAAACCAGATGTTAATATATTCTTCTAAGGCAGGGGAAAAATGAATCAATGGTTGTTGTGTTTAAAATATAAGCGTTCTTCACAACCAATGGGCAGCATCCACAATTTAGTTTGGCTTGGTGGCCTGTGTGGGTGACACTGGGAGACTCACTGGCCTTGGTGTTGGGGCGTACTCTGTTACAGCTCTGCAGCATTTTTCTCTGCAACTGAGATGGAGCCCGAGAGAAGGAAGGAAACGGGTGAATGAGTAAAGTAGTGAGAAGCAGAAGGATGGAGGCAGGGAGACCTTGTACCTCTGATGATCCTAAGGCATGAATCTTTCCTGAGGAAACTGAGAAACTGTGCATCAAATCACTCTAACCCCCCTAGCATAATTGTAGTGCAGAAACAGTCAACCTGTGGATTTACATCACATTGGAAAGACAGGCGTCTGAATAGTCTCAATAATTTTTTTATGAGGTAGGAAGAAAGCCAGAGAGCTACAGTAGAGATTTTTAAGTTATTTTCAGGTGGGCATGCCTAGAATTTTTATAAAGCACTGCTTCAAAGAGCCACGAAAATAATAATAATAATAATAAAAACCCCACCCTTACTCACTGTGAATTAGTTTGCCTGGTACAAGACAGGAGCAGTCAATTAGCAGAAGTATTTCTGCACACTTGCTTCACTGTGTAATGGAAAAGCCAGAATGTGATCTCTCCAGGCTCTTATTAGATTTGTGGGACTCTCCTCTGTTGTCAATAGTTATGTAGATTATCTTCAAGCTATAGATATTCTACTACGTTAGAATATGATCAAATTAATGTTGTAGTCAGTAGGCCATTCCTGGGGGATACATTGCTCAGACTAAACAGTCTTAAAATGTGGTAATAACAATTGCTCACTATAGCTGGACCAAATTAGGAGCTGGTTATCAGCCAGCTGCCTTTTCCTTGGCCCATTCCCTGAATTTCACCAGACTTCAAGGCTAGCTGCCTGTTGGCAGTTCTTCCAGACTTTCTTCCATCCTCTGGGGCCTTTGCAGGGGTCCACGGAGCATCATCTGCTGTGAAGGAAGATGTTGTAATTATTTGCTTCTTCTTTCAGTTGCAGGACTGTAGCCTGAGATGACTGTGGCTGCAAACCGGTCTTTGCACATCCAGTTCTATTAAAATGTGCTCATGTCACCCTACTTCCTGGATCATGTGCAACAAAGGGACACACCTACATACAATTCAAGTATGCGTCCGTACACAAAAATATTCCAGTGGTGTAATAAACGACTGATGGAGAAAGCTGTGCATAAGCCCACATATTTTATATGCATATATCTACATGTTTATATTAGCTAAGATAGTGACTGCTCGATTACAATTTAAACCCACCTGTCCAAAGATGATTGTCATTTCACATTGCATTTACAAAAGCAGACATTTATGTTTTTTCCATTTATTGTGTACCAGCTCTGTAGCAGAATGCTGCTTGCAGACATTTTAGTACAATTGTGCAAACAAGAGTCCCTACCTCCATAAAGCTGACCTCCAACTGGGGAGGATGGTTTATCAGTAAGTAAGGAAGTGGGTTTTTCATACACTTTGAGGTAGTGTTGAGTGTGAAAACTCGGACAAGAACAACCAAAACCAAAACAAAAAAAGCAAACATGAAACAGAGCAGAGGGACAATTATATATTGACCTTTTGTGTAAAAGGTAAAGTACCTCAAGAATGATTAGGTTTGTATCATTTTGGAGGTGACAGAAAGTAAACTGATTGGCTGGATTCTAGAGAGGGAACTCACAGTATGTGTTTATTGAAATGGAGGAGTTAAGGGTGATGCATAGGTCTTGAGCACTTGGTTGTGAGTGGGTCTGTTTTTATTGAGATGGGGACATCTGGGCAGGAGCAGGTTTTGTTGAGAATAACGGGAAGTTTGTAATTTGGACATATTAACTTAAAGATGTGACTAGGATAATTTTCTGCACACGCCTGGAAGTTAAAGCTGGAAACATAGCTTCATGTGTTGGTGTGAACCCTGCCATCCCAGCATTTAAGTAAGGTAGTAGGGTTGAAAGTTCAAGGCCGTCCTGAGCTACAGAATGAGGTACAGGCCAGCCTGAGCTGCACAGTGACACCCTATCTTGAAACCAAACAATAGCACTGGAAATATAAACCGGTATAAAGTGAATTTAGGTACTTAAATCTTCACAGACCCACTGATGCTCATCATTAACGAGAGGGTCTAGAATCACTTAGGAGACAAGGGCCTTGGCCTGTCTAAGAGAGTTTCTGGATGGGGTAATTTCGGTGGGAGGACCCAACAAAGGCGGGTGGTACTATTCCTTGTCGTAGATTTACAAGAAAGGAAGAGAGTGGGCTGAGCCGAGCGCTCATCACATTCTGCTTGCTGACTGGATGGGGTGTGACGAGTTACCTCATGCTCTTTCCACCATGACTTCCCAGCCATCACTTCCAAAGTGCGAGCTAAGGTAGGCCATTCCTCATGCTGCTTCTGTCAGGGACTTTGTAACAACAATGAGAAAAACACATGATTAATGTACCCGGGGGTCCTGCAAGGCCATCTAAGCAGTGAGGATAGACAGAAAGAGAAAGGGCATGTAGACTGGACCTCCGGGAACACAGAGGCCAGCCAAGGATCCAGTTCACAAAGGACCAGCCAGTGCACAGTAGAAACCCAATGCCAGGTCTATGCTGCTGGGGGCTCTCTGCATAAACGTTAAGTGGATTTTAAGAGCCTAAGCATGGGTGGAGGAGAGGCTCAGTGGTTAGCAGCATTTGCTGTTCCTGCAGAGAACCAGGGTTTGGTTCCCAGCACCCATATATTAGCCTACAAGATCTATAACTCCCATGTCAAGGTCTGACTTCCATGGGTACTGCACACACATACTACATGGACACGCAAGCAAAACACTCATGAAATGAGAGAAAGAATAACCCAATGACATGACACCCTAAGCCAGGCCTGATGGCACTGACATACAGTTCCAACTACTTTGGGAGGCTAAAACAAGAAGATTCTAGTTGGCAGCCTGCCTGGACTACACAAGGAGTCCAAGGGCAGCCTAGACTCTGCGTAAGACAGAGTGAAGGGAAAGGCTGCAGTCAGACTCCGCGGTGGAGCCCCTGCTTAGAATGCATGTGGCACCTGAGGCCAGTGTCCAGTAAAGGAAGCTAGAGTTCTACTTCAAAGAGCAAGTGTTAGTTATGGGGTGAAGTGCGATGTTGGCTTTTTCTAAACACGAGGCAGAGATGATTTTCCTGTTTTTTCCTCATTAATAATAATAAAAAAAAGGTTCTAATGATCTTTGGATGGTCCTTTGAAGATATTTATAACTTCTGTCAGTTAACATATTTATCAGACATAAATTTCAGACCAGTTAGCTGTTCTTCGACAAAATAGAGGTGGAGCTGGGGGTCAATATGGATCAATCACCTTTCCCGTGAATGTCTGGTTTTGCATTTTAATGTTTCTCAATCTCTATGCAAAATCCTTACATGAGAACTACACAGAGCACAGTAAGTTCTGTGGTGATGCTGTCCATTACTCGCCATCTCTGAAGCACCGTGTGTCTATCTTTAGTCTCTGTCTACGTTCATGCATGGTCAGGTAGGAGAAATGAGGACAGGCTCGCTCTGGATATCAGTTGTAAAGCTCTGCAATCCTCCTTCCAAGGAAATATGTTTTATGCATCAGTTCTACGGTTCTTATGAAGATTTATTTTTTTTTTATACAGACAAGTTGATCTGAATGTAGTGATTTTTGCAAATTTCATATTTTAGTTGAAACATGCCCACCTAAAACATACTGCCTCAAATAAAGAAACAAAGAGGAGAGACGTCTGTTCCATCATATGCTTCAGCCCCTCTTACTCTGTGATCACTTCATGCTCCGTTCTTAGTGGTCCCAGTGCTGCGGTTCTCGTGGCTCTCACGTAGAGAGCTCTGTGCACACCAGTACGTAGGGCCGTGCACGTCCAGCCATCCTGCAGAGGATGGGTCACAAGAGCGCACTGAAGCCGCCTTACTGTACATTTCACTGTTTGAATACAAACTATTTGTTGTTGTCCTCATTTTTGCCTTGTCTCAGTGTCCATCTATGTAGACAAGGTCATCCTTGTATTCCTGGGACCGAGTGATCCCTTTATCTCACCGTTCTTGGTTGCTGCCATTATAGGTGTGCGCCACCGTGCCCAAATGAGCTGCCTGCTTTTGTTTGTTTGCTTTTGAGACAGGGTCTCTCTGCATAATACTGGCAGTCCTGAAACTCGCTAACCCAGTCTGGCCTAGAACTCACTGGGATCTGACTAACTCTGCCTCCTAAGTGCCGGGATTATAGGCCAACACCACCAAGCACTGCAAAAGTTTGTTTATGTAGATGAGTCCTTTGTTCACACACATGTCCACACACCAGAAGACAGCATCAGCTCCCATTACAGATGGTTGTGAGCCACCGTGTGGTTGCTGGGAACTGAACTCTGACCCTCTAGAAGGTCAGAGTAACTAGTGTCCTTCACCACTGAGCCGTCCTCTCTCCAGCCCTTTCCTGCTTTTCAAGTACAGCTCTCTCTCATCCTTTTTTTTAGACTCCAGGAGAGTTTTGATCCATGCTTCAGGTTTCTGTAGAGAAGCACCACCTTAGCCCTTTCTCAGTCTTTGTACTGGCATGGTGAGGGAACACTGAATATGTAACTCCCACAATTTTGACTCTATGTAATTTGGGGGGATAAGAATAGTAGCAGTTGTAGTTTCATTCTGTTGCTGTGATCAAACATCCTGACAAGAAGCAGCTTGGGGAGGAAAAGGCATATTTCATCTCGAGGTACAACATTGGCAGGAGTCAGGGCAGGAAATCAAGGCAGGAACCTGAAGACAGGTCTCATTCCCCTCATCCGTGCTTAACTAGCTCTGTTATATAGTCTGGGACTACACTTACCAAGCGAACGAAGCCACCCACAGTGAGCTGCACCCTCCTCTACAAGTTAAAACCAGCCACTCCAACAGGCCCATCCGAGCTCGACAACCCGTTGGTTGAGATGCCCTTCTCAGGTTGTTCTAGTGTCAAGTTAACAGCCAACGCTAACTACATCAAAGTCCCGCATTTTTCCTATCCGTGATTTCCAAAGTAAGGAGCATGCTGAAAAGAATAAGACTAATTGGTGTAAAGTCAGCCATTAGTCCTTTATGTAGAGGTCAAGTACAAAGTGGAAAATCAATGCTACAATTTCATAACATGGGGCTCACATATCTGAGCCATTTCTAAACCAAAACTGAAATGTTTGTGGGTTTTAGATGTATTGATCATTTACAGAGTCTGTTACATTAAAACTATAATCGGATATGTTTTGGGTTTCAAAAAAAAAAAACACATAGTTTTCAGGAATTGGGTTCTAATAGATGTAAGGAGAGTTAGAAAACTAAGTGTGGGAAACCTTGTACCAGATAATATAAATAGGAAAAATACAGTGGTTTGATTTATTACATTAAGTAGGTGAATGTTTCTTAGCTAAAAATGAACAAAAAAGTCAATGGCTAAAGAGCATGGATATAAAAATAAAACCCACTAAAAGTTGAATTTTGTTAGAGAGATCATATCACCTATGTGAGTGATTATCTGCATGAAAACAAGATGTGTGTACAGCTATACTATGGTACCCAAGTAATTCTAAGTAAAGGTCAACACTGAGTCGACTGACTATTCCTCTTACCTGCATAAGAGGCCTCTGTCCTAAGAGGAAGGGCCACTATGCATAGATGTTCACCCTCATAAGGCAAGGGCATGGAAACCATTTTTGTTTCAGTTTGGGCTTCCTAATAAGGAGCCTTCTCTCCCAAGGGAGGGAATGGGCCAGTATGGATGTGACCTAAGAACTCTCCTTGGTCCTATAATCTCGGCATCTCCACCTCAAGAGAATTCTTTGCTTTCCCTTCTCCATGTAATCTTTTCAAACTTTACCAGATACATTTCTTCTAAGCAGCAGCTTGGTCCACTTGATAAGTCCTAGGGACTTATTATGGGTCTCCTCCCCTTGGTGACCCACTCAGACCTCCATACCCATGGGTGTCTGTTTCTGAGGACTTGAGAGACCATAACCCCCAATTTCTTATGATAAACGCGGGTTCGTTCTTGCCAAGCTCTTTCAATTTTGCCCAATTTTCTCTGATTTTATTTTATTTTATCTTGTTCCGCCATTTCTGTGTATCAGAGTACCCTAGGAACCAGTGCTTCCCAGAGTGTGTGTATGTCAGTGTATATGTGTATGTGTGCATGTACCTGTGTGTGTATGTGTGTATGCACCTCTGTGTGTGTGTGTGTGTGTGTGTGTGCACATGTGTGTGTTGGGGGTTGTATGTATGGGTGTGCAGGTGTTTCCTTTTCCCAAAATACACCTTTTAAGCATAATTATGAATCGTGTATTCATCTTTGTATTTAATCTCAATTTATGCATACAGATCTAGAGAGATCCATTTGTATGGATCCTTGTTGAGTTGCCTCAAGTCTGTGAGATACCCTGTGAATTGAGGAGGCGGATACTCAGCAAATCGTAGGTGACAGGGTCAGCTTAGGGACATGGCTCTCTAGGCAAAGCCAGAGCCTTTCTACTCATGTGCCACATGGAGAGAAATTAACACAGGCAGGGGCAGGGGATGTTTCCATCATCATGACTACACATTAAGCAGCATCTGATGTGTGTGGTATTAGCTATTCTGTCAGAGTAAGAAGGGCATGGTAGTGCTCATGGCATGAACATGGTCACCGAAACTAAGGCAGACAGAATCAGGGAAGGAAGCTGAGTCTCCATGACACTCTGCTGTCTACCTGCAGCCTCTAGGAAACAGTGTCTAGGCGATGGGTTATAATGTGCACTCCTGTTGTTACCATTAACTGACTTGCTCCTTATCTCCTTATCTCAGTTCGTGTCAAGAGAAATAACCACACTGAGTTCTTGTACTGGCCTCTCTTGGAATCCCTGTGTGAGTCACACGCATCGAAACTAAAGCTTATTGAGGTTAAGCAAACGACTCACCTATAATAATTTTGCTTACTGTACAACAAATCACCACAGATTTTACGGCTTCCAACAACACACTTTTGTTATCTTGGTGTCTGTAGGTGATGAGCCTGGCTATGGGGATCAGCTGGGTTCTGTGCTCAGGGCTCACAAGGCTACAGTAGCTATTGGATAGGCTGTACTCCCTTCTGAAGTTTGGGGTTCCTTTCTCAGTCCACCAGATCGTTGGCAGAATTAACTTCCGCAGATGTGAGTCCGCGGGCCTCACGTTTTTGGCGGCTGGTGGCTAGGCAGAGCTTCCCTGAGCTCCATAGGTCCCTGTGGTGCCTTGGGTAGTGACCCTCTTTGTAGACTCTCACAAGAGACAAGCCATGACTTCAGAGCCCCGGGAAGTTGCATTCCCCTTCCCTGTTCACTCCTAACAGGCCTGGAGGTGTTTGATGAGGGGGTTCTTGTGATTACAGCAGGCCAACCTCTAGCATTGTCTTTTGTGCTGAGCTGATTTGAGATGGGATGTGCATATGCAAACACCTTCCTCTTTGCCACATAAGGTAACTTCAGCAAAGGAGTGACCCTCTTCTCTGCTTTCGGTATTTAGACTTCACGTATTAAGTCATCTTACACTTGTAATGAAATAATACTAGACAATCAATCACAGCTTGTGTAAAACGTTGGTGTGGGAGGCTAAGGTATTTGACAGTTCGAGAAGTTATTTGAAGCACTGGCCATGGACACTCCAAATTTGATTGAATTCCATTTGAGACTATGTAAGGCTTTTTCACTTAACTTTGGTGGCTTTGCATTGAGAGAGCGGGTAAGACCAGACTTCAGAAGTGATATCTTATTGTTCTCTGTAGTTCAACAAATTCCATTCATCAACCATGTTACTGTCAAAGAAATGACACAGATGTGGAGTGATAGGCACTACGATGATGAAGTCTGTTTCATTTCGCTGTCAATCCCACTCCTTCAATAAGCAGCAAATGTTAATAGGAGCCGGGTACCCAGAGCCAGTGCAACAAAGAGAAGGAACAGTTCTGCCCTTGTTCACCTCGTGAATAAACATTCCGGGGAACACACAGGCAGATTGTGTGTGAGCTGTGCATTCGAGGCTCTTGCAAAGAAACAAGGCCAACAGGAACACGCCTGCCGTCCGTGGTCCCTGTCTCTGGTGTAGGAGGGGGAAGCTTCCCTAAACCAGGCATTGGCTGAGTCAGGGTACCAATCTCCCCTTTCCTCACCTGACTCTGAACGTCAGTGCCAAGGAGACAACGGGTAGCTGGCCAATGATACAGGGTGGCCAGTGCTATCTAGTGGTATGCTTTCGTTCTCTGTCTCATCTCAAAAGGAAAGAGTCAGGGGAGAACCCAGAGTCTGTCTATCTGTCTGTCCTGACCCCGTGGCCTCCCTGATGGGCCTCTGGACACTTGGTGGCCATGGCCTCTGATTTCCACCGCCTCGGCTTCTTTGAAGGCTATTCTTGGGTTTGCCTGCCTCTGCTTTGTGCTTGAACATTCAATGTTTTGTTGTTAATGATTGCTTATTTTAAGACATAATTCCATCATTCGGTCCAGCAACTTGTAACCCTCCCTGATTTGGCCTCCTGAGAGTGGATTTTTTTTGGGGGGGGGGAATTCTAGGCTCACATCTCTACACAGGGTTTGTATTTGGATCTTAATCGATACTCTTGGTTGATTGGTCATTCACTTAATTATTTACCTGCCATGCACTCTGGTCTAATAGGGTGAATCCCTGATCATTTTCATGCATCAAATTTGCAGATGTGTGCCAGGCAAGGACATTTGATTGTATTTAGTGTTCTCATGCATTCTCAGAAGCATTTATTGTTATTTCTATTTTAAATGAAGAAACTGAGGTACAGAACATCTCACACACCTGTCCACAGATCCCAGCAGCTATTTAAAAGCCCACATGCCATTGCAATCAGGAGATTCCTAAGCCTTAGCATAGCACTGACTGTATTCTCCCTCCTTCCCATCCTCGGCTGTCTCAGTTGCTAACTTTAATGTTACTTTTCTGGTGAGAGCATGCTGCCCAAGAAGCGTCATAGCTAATCTCTAAAGGATGGGGCAGATCATGGCAGAGACTGTGGGGGTATGGGAATCATACAGATCCAGGTTTAAAATCCCTTGATTAACACCTGGGAAGTCCATCAACTCTGGATAAATTCCATTGTCAGTAAATTCACAGAATGAACATTGCCTTTTCGGTGATCTTCCGTAGAACACAATGTCATACGAGCATGGAAGCAGAGTTCAGTAAATGGTGATGGACAGCAGGGGAAAGTTTCACCCAAGATCACTGACCCCCACCCACGATGAGCCTGTAGCTCATGACCCCATAGTGATCTGTTCTGTTTGTAAGACAGCAACGGAAACAGAACAGATGTGTTCTGTTTCTGAGGGTCAAAGCCTGGAAGACTCCATTTTACAAAAGCATGTGTCATTTCTCCGTGACCTTTGTTCCTGGTGCTTTTTCTCCCAAACAGTTCCCTTCATCGGCATGATCACCGTGGCTTCCTCTAGCTAGTGCTTCTTCTGCAGATGTTGCTGTTCTTTCATTTAAAAACTCCTTTATTTTGCTTCGTGTATGTACCTTTCCCAAAAGAAAAATAAGTGGTTGATAGGTAGGTAGATGACAGACGACAAAATTTTATTTGTTTCGGAATGTCTTTGAGAACTGATGTTGCTCTTAAAAAAAATATCATTTGCTATTATAAATGTAATACTTTATAAATTTTAAGTGAAACAAATTCAAAAGGACTCAGGAAAAAAATCCAACAAAAATAAGCTAAATTAAATCTTCTTTGTACTAGGTAAGAAAAGTATATAAGGAAAAAAAAATACCTGAATGGATCATTATCTGAGTATTAATATGTGCATTTCTAGAACATAATCATATATCTAATTTTAATGTCTCATATTTGCTTTGTGTTGTTATGTTATAAACCATGATTCTTAATTAAACAAACATAGTAGTGTTCATTAATTATGAAGGTATGTTTACCACATGCCTACATGCTTAACACTTGGGTACTTATAGCTGTTAGGTCTTACCATGGAACTGAGTCTCTTGCAGGGTTCCCATGGCGTAAGACCATGACACAACGGCTATTTCAAGCCACATTTAACCTGATTTTAAAATTATTGAGAGATTTTCCTCTGAAGTCCTGGTCTAATTTCCCAGAATTATCTTCCTACTATTTATATACAAACCAAAGGAAGGAATTTATCCCACACTAAGTTTTCACTAACATTGAAAGTTATAGAGGCCTGGTCTTCGGTTCAGCAGAAACAAGCTGTGTTGGGGAGCCGTGTGGCTGTTACTGCGGGTGTTAAAAAAAAAAAAAAAACAAACAAAAACGTGATGGAGCTTTGGAGGAACCATCAGTAGGATTATAATGAGCCACCAGATGGTGTGGACAGGTGATCAAACCACAGGTCACTGCCTGAAAAGCCAGGCAAACTGGGTTGAAAATGGGCTGTTTTCTGACATCCGGCCCTTTAATGGGTTAGGAAAATGTAGCTGGGAAACTAAAGTAGCCTTCGAGCATGACGGGCCACTGCAAGGTGGCCGCAGGAGACCAGGGAGCTCCAGCATAGCCGGCAGAACAAAACACTGCTTTTCCTTGTCTTCCGTTGCCTGTCACTCAGGGCTGACCATCAAGGGCTCAGCCCCAAAGGCAATTATGTAGAACAAGCAATGACTCCAATGGTTTTAAATAAGACTCTCGGTTTTCCTAACTACGGCAGAAGCATGGCTGTTATAACGTAGCCATCCCTGAATGGTGTAGTTAAATGAAGATTTATAACCAATTTATACTTAATCTTTTGACAACATTCATTTAGCATTGCCAAATAACAGAAGCTGAGAAACTTTTAGCTTTAGAACCCTGACACTGTAAGAAATAATTATCCCACTGCATGTCATTTTAATGGGCCTAGCAGGACATCCTCATTATGTTGTCACAGAGATTGAGCTACTTTGAGGTCAGTTTGTTGTGATTTCATCATTTGCAAGCAGAAAGACTTTCTCATATACTGCAGTGATAATTTCAAAACTGGTTTGTTGATGATTGCTTCCCATAATATTGACCGTTGTTATTAATTGGCACATATATGGCATATATCTATATATTAAGTAGGATATATATATGTGTGTGTGTGTGTGTGTGTGCGCGCGCGCGTGTGTGTGCGCGCGCGTGTGTGCTCTAAAGGGTTTAGCATCCTAAGAACAATGTAACTGAAGCCTCATCTATTTTAATTTGATAGAATGATGAGTTAAAATGCCTCCAAAGGTTGTGTAAAGATGGGAGCGTGGTGGGCTGGGCTGCGTAGAACGGAATCCCAGTGTTTGGATGCTCTCAGCAGGCAAGAAGGGCATGGACAAAGGTAAGAACTTATCATATACTCACTGGAAGATGCAGAGCTAGGCCTTTAATGTCCTCTCTCCTTCAAAACAAGGGGGTGTTACAGAACAAGTCACAAATCGTAAAATGACTCACAGAGCAAATTATGAAATGAATGAATGTAAAGTGTTGAACTTAAGCCATTAGTGAGGGATAAAAATATTATGAGAAATTAGCCATCTCTCAACAAGGAAATGCCCATCAGAACATATATTTTTTGTTACTGTCTGCTTTACCGGACATAATTATTTTTACATGTGTTTAACAAAAATCTACAAACTTACAACTCTACCAAGTCTGGGTTTATACTTTAACATTGATTAACGTAGTACCTTATACTTGTGTTGCCCAAACTCAGATAAACACTGGCCAGCTGGCAATTTGTATTTCAGTTCATTGAATGGGTTAATGTTCTCTCCTGGATTATAAAGCTGCGCTTTAGGTACTCCGTGGCCAGCTGCCCTGTCCGACAGCACAGGAGCATCCCCGAGTCTGGAGCATTCCATCTGCCCAGCGCTGGCCTCTCTTGCTCCATGCAAGCCGGTTTTCCATAGAAAATGCGGGACAGATGCCTACATTTAAAACCCTTCTTTCCAGGTTTCATGTAAGCATTCCAATAGAGAGGAAAAAGTGTGATGTAGGAAGGCACAGTCTGGTTTGAAGGAGAGGAGTGGTGGAGAGCTGATACAGAGATGCAAGGCTCACGCAACACCGGGACAGAACTTACTAAGCAAAGGGGTCCCACTCGTACTGGAAAGGCTGTGAGGAGACATGTAGGGAACATGACCCAACCACTGGTTTCCTTTAGCAAAGTGAATCTGAAAGCAGTGTGGAGGAGAGGCAAGGCTCTAAACAGGCTGAGGCAAGTGGGCAGCACCAGTCCAGGCAAGAAGATGTGCTCACAGGGTAGGAATGACACGGCGTTTGTACCAAATCATAGCTGTTGAAGGTAGAGGCCGGGGTCACAAACATAACACCGGAAGAATAACCCCTGTGCGTGAAATGCTGAAAACCTTGGAGGAGATCTATTTGATGCAGCTGTCTTGCCTGTGAATCCCATAACGGTGGCCACACCCCTTTGGACATGGCTTCAGGCATGGCTTCCTTTTGCCAGAAATTTCTCCTGGGACATCTGATCCTTCAGGAAGGGCAGAGAAGCTCTCCTGAGATTCTTTATATTCATCGGTGTAAGTGTTCCCCAGTAAACACCCATGTATCATTTACCGTGAGTCTAGTGAAATCTTTACACCCACGCCTTCAGTTTGAAGTGTGCAAGCCCCTACAGGTTCTTCCCTGTCCTACAGACGATCAACCCGAAGGACTGTAGAGGAAGTGTTCAGATCAAGAAAGCAGGGATTCCTGAGCCAACTATACAGTGCAGCCACATCCTCCCCGGAACTCAAGGGGCTTTTGAGTCTAGGGCCCTGTCACTGGTTTCTAGAAGCATCACTGGCTTGATCCACAGAACCAATCACTTTCTGTTTTTCCCATCACCATGCATCACCATACTTTCATAATTAATCACCGTGTCACTAAAGAAAAACAATTCTCACATTTGAACATACCGAAGGCTTCCGAAATCAATACTGGGAAAGATAGCTTTATTAAGATTATTTATCTGGTCTTATCATTTGGTACAGGGGAAACAAGATACTGAAAGCATCAGAAACCGAAGAGACTTGTTTAATGATAGTAGTAAAGTAGGATCCCTTGTATTTAAACTATTTGTGCAGAAATGCGTATTTTGTCTGTCCTAGATGAAACCAGTTGAATGCGGGAGTGTGAGAGCTCACACCTAGTTTGCTGTAGTCCCTCATTAAGGCCGTTTTGATGGCTCAATTACTTAATGTGTTTCTTTCTCTAATACCCAGAACATTTACAATAGGAGATCTAAATCAATTCATTCTCATAAACCTTCAGTATCAAGAAAAGGATAGCTCTGTGAACGTAAACAAAGCAGTCTGTGACTGTGAAGCCTACCGTGGATTGCCATTGTTGGGTCAATGGCCAGTTGGAAGGATATGCACCGATCTGTGGAAACAAGGCTTAACTTCCCTCTCTGCTGATTTCTGATGACCCTGAGCACCACTGTTGAATGCCTGTGGCAAAAATAAAAAAAAAAATGGTAATGGAAATTTTCACAAACGCTCTAGCATTAATAGAAGAAAGGGGGAAAATTGGTGATGCAGGATGGGTAAGCAGAATCCTAAATGTGTGTGTGTGTGTGTGTGTGTGTGTGTGTGTGTGTGTGTGTGTGTGTGTGTGTGTGATATCACTGACCTTAATTCACCAGTGTTAATACCCAGTTTTTAACAGTCCCTACAGTAGTGAATAAAAACTGCCTCCCGAGTCTAAGTTTGTATCATGTGGTCAAGTGGCTCCTTTGTAGTTAGAAAATGCATTTGAACCTGCACCACTACCCTGGGGACACCACTCACCCTAGGAGTTTTTGCTTGCTAAGTTATGAAGCTATGATGATTTTTTACCTGATTTCAAAAGATAATCATTAATTTGGCAAATTGGCCACTAAAATGTAATTTGGGAAGCTACTTTGAATTCCCTACATTGTCGTTTTAATGCCACAATACAACAGGTATTATTCTGTATGGACTTAGTGTTTTTAAGTATCTGCCTGCAAGGATGGACCTGTGTAATTACTTCCTGTTTCTACCCATTTAAAAAAAATGTACTTATAACCCTCACATCATTAGGAAAAGTGATTCCAGTGAGCGGCGAGTAAGTTTAAGGGTTTGCACCATGATCTGTGTTCCACACCACTATGGAATGGTGAAGGATTTGGTTAGGGATGAATCAATCATAAAATTAATTAGTGAAAAATAATCTCTGGGTTATGGGGTAGGTTTAAGATGTAATTATTATGTTAGAATTATAGAACTCGCCGGATGCGGTGCTGATTCGCTTTGCCTATATTGTTTACAATCCTTGCCATAGCCTGTGGACTGGTGTGTCTCAATTTTGGAAATAATATCATGGCTATAAAAATCAGTAGACTGGTTCACAGTAGCAAGATGTTTCTCAGGTTTAACGTGGCTGTTGAGACTCAGTTACCACCTCTCTTAGTCAAGATGGACACATTTGGTGCTGTAGAGATTTCCTTCATGTCCTGCGTATGCGGTTATCTGAATTGTAATTTGATCTAGCCAGGGATCCCCAAAGCATCTGTGCTAGAAGACTTTGCTGGCTGGCCCTCACCCCTTGCCCATTTCTAGGGAAAACGAGCATCTAAACTGTTCTCTGCTTGGCTTTGTGCTTTATTTGTGAGAGCACAATCCTGAAATTATGCCTCACTCTACAGTTTTACCTTGGCACAGGAGATCTTTTTATTACTTTCAACATGAATAATGAAAAAATAAATTGGCAACAACAACCAAGAAGAAATCAAGCAAAGGCATTACATTTAATCAGCAGTTTTTGCCTCACCAGATGAAATTATTGTGCAGGTACATTAATTAAAAACCCAAGCAGAAAAACTTGAGAATTTAGTTATAACTTGTTAAGGGTAGTCTCCTTAGAGATAACTAAACCTATTTGTGGCACACATGTATTGGATGGCTGGTTATATAATTGGAAGTTGTTTACAATACAGCACTACCTTGGTTACTCCTCCCGACTTAAGACTAGGTAGGGCTCAGGAAAAGCATGGATCTCTGTGTGTGGCTAGGTTCAGATGGCTTAAATAACTTCATGGAGATAGGCGGGGATGCAAAGCGCCCTCCTTAGTAGAAACTCATCTAGGCATGAATCTTCAGAATCTGTTTCCTCTCAGGGATAGGGAGTCAGTCGAAGCTGGTCTTGGGTTCCTGATCATTCCGCACACCCAGAGCTGAGATTATGAGCACACACCAACACACCTGGATCAGATTTTGACCTTTAACATTTTATTATACTAAATCCCCTATAAAATTTTAATAATAATTATTTTTTCTGTGTAACTCAGTTCTGTGATGCCATTAGTGTCAACATGAATTTCACGAGTTACATTCTAACATTTTGCAGGATGTATGGAATCAGTCTGTGGAGTTTGTCTGGCAGAGAGATATTCTAAGAATTTGATAGTCATAGCAGCAAGTTTTAGGTTACTGCTTGCCTTCACACTGCCAGACCTAAAACTTTTATAGCACTTGAAGTTGTAGGGGAATGTACCGACCCAACAGATACGTATTTTTAATTAAGTTCAAGGTTCTTCTCTTAGCTTTCGGGCCATATAAAATGGTATCGTACACGGTGGTTGTATCCCTAGGAAGAATGGGACAAGTATGTTACATTTAGTACAAAATACAAATAGGCTGAGCTTAGGGCCAGTAGCAGCTACAGAACAGAACGTGCCATGAGGGATTCAGCGGCATGACAGGGAGACAGTCACTTTACCCGACCATAAGGAGAGAGCTGAGAGGATAGGTAGCATCCTTTATCTTTTCACCAATAGCCTTCCGGAGACTGTGTCTGTGGTTCTCTAGAGGGAGGGTCCTAGTAGAAGGACCACACTTCTGTGTTTAACCTGCCTAGCTGAGCAACTTCTTCTCACTTGTGATTTACAGGTGGGTGAATTCTACATCCTTTGGTGACTCCAGATGAGGCGCTATGTAGAGGTGGCGATTCAGGAAGTCTCTACTGCATGAATTTAATTTGGAACCATATTAGTCAAATTCCATGTGCATTATTTGGACTTGTACAACAACACCCCAACATTGTGTCTTAACAGCTTTCCAAGTTTCTGCTTATTGAACGTCACTTCTCAGTCTATGTGGTTAGAGATCTAAATTCACACAAACCATTTAAACCTTCTGTGGTTCTGTGTTTTTAAAAGCCCTTGCCATCAAGATGCTGCGGGATTTAAGATGGACGTGTTATTGTAGGCAACTTAATCATGAAAATTAGTCAGAAGTATGTACGTGAAGACTGCGCATCTATCCAGGGTACAGATGCATACAGGACGCCCACCAAAATGAGCACAATTGGTAAACTTCAAAAAAGGTAGACAGCTTAACAGTTTCTGTAGGTCTAAGCACATTAAATGAAAAGAGGGATGTGTTATAAATTTGGCTAATTCAGTTACTTTGGGTAATGAAGGAGAGATCTCGGGATTAGGAGAGCAGAGATCTTCAAGGTCCGAAAAGAAGTGGAAATGGAGGATGGCCCTTAGTGACTAGAGGCGCCTGCCTGGTTGGCTTATGACGGCTCTCCCAGAGTCAGCCTGCCTGCGGTGGTCTCTGCAGTGAGGACCCTGGGAGAGCCTCAGCTGCAGACTCTTCAGCCAAGCCAGCGGTAACACTGTCTACAAAGTTGGGGGGGCATTTGCTCCCATTCCTGCCCAGTATACTCCAGGCCACAGTGGGACCCAAAGAAGCTGGCCCACTGTAAATTGTGTCACACGGCCAGCAAGGCAGGGGGCCCACTCTGAAAGGGGCTCTCGTGTTTCCCCTGAAGCCTCAGCTGCTTGCCTGAATGGAGCCAGCAGCTTGAAATGTGCTTCAGTCGCGACTGCCCTGACCTTGATCTCCCTTAGACTGGCTGTTAATCGGCTGGCTCTGGATAGCAAGGTGTAATGGATTGCATGTCATCCCGTGGACTTCCAGGGCACCGCCATGGCACGCAGCATTCTGTGAGTGGCTTCTCAAGGACTTGGTGAAGGTTGAAGCATGCAGAGGCCGAAGGGCTCCTGTCTTCCCCTGATGCATCATTAGCTCAAACAATAGCTCAGACACTGCTGTTGCTGTACAGGAAGAGCAGAGTCTGCAGGCCCCGCGCTTGGGCCAGGCTCCTTTCAATACCGAGCACTTGGTCATCTCCTCTGCTCACAGTGCCCCAAGTGAAGCCCAGACTCCGCTCCCAAAAGCTTTGGCTTTTCTTTTATCCATTCTCTATTTTTATTTTTCAAGCTTCACAGAGGGTTATGAAAATTGTAGGGCTCGTTTTTTTTTTTTTTTTTTCCCCATTGCTGAAAAGTCTTAACAGTGAGGAAATTTGAAATCCTTCACAGGGTTAACACAGGTTAGAGTTGTCACTGTTTCTGTGATCATTTGATAGTCAGTCGTCTACTACAGTGCAGTTACTGTAACATTGACTCATGTCTCTTTGTTTCGGGCATGATCTACATATATTTCATGAAATAATTATATTTGCTGATAACAATGTGATATTCATAACTTGGAAATCTTGCCCCCAAAGGCACTATAAGCGACAGAGAGGGGTCAAAATAGATATCATCAATACAAACATGTTTGTATCGTCTGACTTCCCCCTTCACACGGGCAGCTAGTCATTGCTGAGGAGCAGCCGTTATATAATATATTGAAAAAGCATCAGAATGCTCCTTACGTTATCTTCTGTTTTACACAGGATTTTTTTTTTTGTTTGTTTGTTTTGTTTTGTTTTCTTCTTCTTCGGCAGCAGAGTTTGCAAAGCTGAGGGAACAAATGGCAAGGTCTTCCGCTGTTTTCTCTTTTCAGTCAACTGTATGCGTTTGAGTGACCAAACTTCTCATTCGTGTGATCACAAGAAATACTTACTCTTACTAGATGCTTCTGACAATGGTTAAAAATGTAAACAAATGTTTACGTCATGACAATTTGGCATCCCACCACAGCAACAGTTATGTAAAACTTATCAAGTAGGTTTGGAAACTTAGGGGTTTAGAAAGCAAGCATCATACCCTAAGAGCTCATATTCAGTGATTTTTGAGACACAGAAGCCTAAAGTATCCACAAGGTTCCCTTATTTTAAGGAGTAACACTTTGATATATTAACACTTGGGAGAAATGATCTGATTGATTTTTTTTTCTTTACACTTGGGAATACTCTGTTTGAAAGGCAGTGGTCCAGCTAGAGAGACCTTTAGCAAATTGCAAAGCCTGCGTAGCTACACATCTGCACAGATATACACATCTGCATATCTTTGTGTCTGTGTGGGCTGCACAGCTGCACCGGCTGCACTTCTGCAGGATCTGCTAAGCTGCATGGTGCTCGGGACTCTTATTTTGTGTTACTGGCTTTTGGCAAGTGTTCCCTAGAAAGGCGTCAACAGTGGTCCACTCACTCACATTATGAGAGAAAGGCTGCATCGGCTGAGCAGATATGATTCTAAGAAGAAAAGATCTTGAATCTTCGCTGCTGTGTTCAGAAGCGTGAAATAAAATCCAGGGCAGCAGCCTCTGCATTTCCCAGACTCAGAATTTTCTATCCTAGTCCCAGCCTTCAGCAGCGAAGGCATCGGTTAATTTCCCGGTACAGCAAACACTCAGGCCTAGCTCTTGACAGGGGGCTGTGAACTCTGATGAGTAGGTCACCGGGCTGTTGGCAAGAAGAAAGGTCTTCTACTCTTCAACATAAAACCAAGTTTTCTAAATTGCTATGTCCTCACTGAAATTTTCGTCCTAATCTCATGTGTTCCTGAGGAGTTAGTTGTGTGGCTTGCCTCTAACACGCTTTTGTAGAGGGTGTCTTGGCTCAAGTTTGGCCTAGCACTGATTGGGTCCTCTCTTTCTTCCAGCACTCAAACCCACCTACAACAGCTTCTATGTGTACTGCAAAGAGCCCTGCCACAGAGTCCAGCCCGGAAAGCTCCGAGTTCAGTGCGGCACCTGCAGACAAGCAACCCTCACCTTGGCCCAGGTAAGGGAGCCAGGGCATTGTCCTCATGAGACTGCTCTTGCCTGGGTTAATAAGCATGACTCTGTGTCTCTGTGGAGCCCCCTTCCCCGATTCTGACCAAGGGTCCTCACATCGAAAGTGAGACGTTCTTCTGGAAAACTGTGATTGCTGAATGATGGCCTTCACATTTCATATCAAACACAGCCTTTCCTCTGGGTTTCTCTCTGCTCTTTAAGTTCAGCTGGTGTACAGCTTAGTCTCTCAGCTACATATAGCACACACACACACACACACACACACACACACACACACACACACACACACGTCTTTTTCCAGCTCAAATCCAAGGAAAGTCTGGGTAGAGCCTATTTAGAAGTAATGGACTCACAATGTGATGGGGTATTTTATGGAGGAGACTCTGAAGGAGCGCCTTTGAGTACTGGAAATGTGCCATATTTGGACTTGTGTGGCGGCAGCTTGGCTACACATGTCAGAATACTCTAGAGGGTTCATCTAGGAACAGTGCGCCGAGGTTGATCGATTAGGCGACAACTTACCGCTAATAATAGTGAGAGTAGGGGGGACGGTTGTAGACCCGCAGCCACAGCCTTCTGCTTCCCGCCTGCAGCGCAACCCAGACTTGTTCTCCTGTTTTTAAACCGTTGGGGGCGGGGAGAGGATAAGAAGATGGATGCCACCGGGCAACCCACGCCATTCTCTGACACTGACCATAAGTAAAGTTTGGTGAAACCCGGGCCACCTCCTCTGTGCCGGTTGTCTATAGCTGTGTGCACGGATACAGGCAGGGTAGCCACTAGAGCCCGAATATTTATTTTGAGAAAAGGCTCGCCACGCTTTGCTATGAAACACAAGAGCAGCTGCTGAAAGGGTGCCACGCCGTGGCTCAGTGGCAGACTGTGGGAGGTACAGGAGCCCTTGAGTGTGTCAAGCCCTGAGTGAAAGTCCGCTGTTGCCATGAGCTGGCCACGCCAAGGACCCATTGGAAAATGGCGCAGCCTTCCCGCTCATTGGGCGAGGCTCAGAGGGACAGTACAGTCTCTCCCTGGCCCATGTACACGTGTCGCTAGTGTATTCAGAAAACGTCTACAGTTGCTTTCCTCCCCCACCACACCCCAGGTATTTACCACCTGAAGGCTGCTCCGCTCTAGAAACTGCTCCTACCAAGATGAGCTAAACCTGTTTCCTTCTTCAGCTGTGTACTCTAACCCTGCCTCCTTATCCATCTGCGTGTAATTGCCTCCATGTTAGCTGTACGCAGTGGCTCCACCCCTCTGTCCAATGCCTGTAATAAACACACCGAGTTCCCAGGCTCCTGCAGCTTCTCCGCCAGAGATGTCGGTCCACCCCGTCTCAGCTTGTCTGTTTGGTCCACCCCGTCTCAGCTTGTCTGTATGTCTGTGTCTCCCCGTGTTCATCTCTTCTGCGTCCTCTCAACACCCCAGTCTGGTCTGTCCCAAGAGGACAGCTGTTGTGGACATGACAGCAGACTGTGATGTTGATGTGGCAGTGGGCAGTAGCACTGGGAATGTGTGATCCTCACAGCTCTGGGGATAGTTTGAGCGCGCTCTCTCTCTCTCTCCACACAAATGTATATATACCTAAGGATCACACACACACAAGACATAGAAATCAGATGATACAATGTAAAGTTAGATCTGGGTTAGTAAGGGTGGGGAGGATCCTGGGGCATGGAGAGGCCCAGACTGGCAAGCAATGGGATAAGACTCATCGTGTCGATGTTCTGTTTTGTTTTTAGTCAAGAGAATCATAAGTGTACAGTTTTATGTGAAGTTCGTCATTTGAAAAATGTGCTCCATGAAGGACCAATGGTGAAGAAGAATAGCCACAACAAAAACAAATAAACTAACAAACAAAAGCAACTAAACCTTAGAGCCTCTGTCTCCAGGCACTGCATGGTGTCTTGAGACTAGATGCTGACCAGAGCCTGGATGTGATAAGCACCCAAGAGTCAGTCAGAGGGGCAGCCTAGTGTCTGACTGAAAAATAGCTGTGGAGCCCGAGTGGCCCTAGAACACAGAGAGTTCCCTGTGTCCTGCCCTTGTCAACTTGGGAAGAGTCATCCACTGATATAACTGTGTGTATCTTTGGTTGATCGGGAGATTATGTCAATATAAAGAATGCTCAAGACAGTATTCATGACACATCTAAAGGTGTCAACCTCTTTATCGCCAGTATCGCATCATCATGCGCACGCACACACACACACACACACACACACACACACACACACACACACACACACACACACACACGTGTGTATGTTTGTTTGTGAGTTGGTATGGCAGTCCAGGCTTTGGCCCATTCCTTTCAGAGAACAGACGCTCTCTTAACCTCATTGATTCAGACGCGGCTAGGATTCCACCTTCCAGCAGCTTCGCCATCCTCAAAGACTGAGCCCCAGCACTCTGCTTTCTAGGACCATTCCCCGGAGCCATGGTGTGTCACCCGCCGTCCCCAAGACGGCCTGAGGTGCCCTCCATTCCCGCCACTGCTTTGCTTGTCCTTACACTGTGCTACACTGTGTACTGCCCCATCTGTCTGCGTTGGCCAGATCGCCTGTCACTGTCCCTCACTTTACCCTCATCAGCTCACTCCGTGTTTCTCCCGCACAGCACAAGCAGATAATGTTGAACATCAAATCCGTTTCTGAGCCTTCATGCATTGACTCCATGGAGCCCCCACCCTTTGGAAAGCCTGTCTGGCATTTTAGAACTCTGTTACCTTATTATGATGCTTTTGCAACAGATTCCTAGTTTTCTTCCTTGTGTTTCTGTATCTGCGCTTTTTCCTGATTTTTATGACACTTTAACTGAGTGGTGAGCCTCTAACAAAGAGACTTCATGAGGTTAAGTAAGACCCTGATGTCACATTGGTATCAAATGCTGGAGCTGGGAGCAAAAAGTCTTCTCTGCTTTGCCCACAGCCCTGATCTTTCCTAGGATAGACTGTCTACTGTACAAATCCAGCAATCAGCGGTCTGTTACCTAACTACTTTCCACATACTAAAACACTCATGGAAAGCATTCTTAAGGACTTATGGGAAATGGGAACAGGATACTTCAAAGATGGTTTCTCATCCATATTTCAGATTTTATGTAACTGGTCCATAGCAGAGATCAGACAAGTCGGTTCTGTCATTGGAATGACAGTTCACAGTAAAGCTACACCCTCAGTGGTGGACAGTGGCGCTCTAGCCTAGCCTGCCGGACATCACTGTGGTGCTCATGGGAGCAGCTGCTGGCTTTTGCCAAGGGGCATGGTTTCCACATAAATACTAGTCACCTCTTAGATTTCATTTTTCAATTCTTTATAAAAACCCACAGCTTATACAGTATCCTGCGTCTGTGAAAATACGAGAATATGGAGTCTTCAGTAGGTGACTAATTGCAAGCATTTAGTGTGTGGTTAATTTAAGAACATATGCGGAGATATTCCTAAAGGAGGAAAGGGAGACTCATCTTAGCCAGCTGAGTTACTTTTTTTGAGCATACACTTTCATTTTTCCTGTCTAGAGAACTCTGTCTGTCTGCAAAGAGCCACGTGCCCATATTGTGTCTCTGTGGTCACCTCTAAACGTCTTGTTGTTATTAGATACTCATTACTGATGCCAGTATCTCCTCAACTCTACCTACACTGGGCATGCAGCAGCAAGGAGCCATTCGCACCAGGTGCTTTAGTTTCAACCACACTTCACCTTTAATGTGCTGTCCCCAATAAACCGGCAAGGAAGATGGATGTTAGCCATCTCTGTCACGAAAGGACATCGGAGTCTGGGGTTTTGACATGACCTTGCAAGTGAGTTGAGAATCAACTCACACATCAGGTTCTCTACCATTTCCAAATCAAAATATCCTTTCCATTTCACGGTGACCTCGGCCAGGGTTTCAACTGAATGGAGATACTCTTTAGAAATGTGAGTACTCACTGGAAAATAGTGAACTCGGCTGATTGGGAAAAAAAAAAAATCAAAAACAAAAAACATGCCAGGCATTCAGTTTTTCAACTACTTCTTCAAAGATTACCCAGTTGGGGCTATGCAGGAATGAGATGGGGTGAGCCCAGCAGGGGTTGCTCTGGGCATTGCTATTGTTTCTGGTTGTATTTTTGAGCAGTTAAATTGGTAATTTAAAATGACTCATGTCACTGTTCCACGGATTTCCCTAGGACCTGCTCAGGGCAACCAAGGCAGTGTGGGAGACCTCTAACACCGTGGCTGGACTGGGCACTTGCGTTAGAGTTGCTGCTGATAGGGAGGCTCTTTTGCTCTGTGGGATGTTCTAGGCTCCCTGCGGGCTGTGCCTCTCTAACCCTACCTAGTGGCCCCTCTCTCCACTGCAGGCCCCTCCCACCTCCACTCTCAGACCGCCCAAATAAATCCCAGGGGATGTCATTTTCCTCACGAAAAAGACTAAATCATCGCATGATGAGAAGAAATGACTTATCTAAGTGAAAATAAGCGTCAAATACACAAAAGGTGTTTTTAGAGTCAAGTCTTTGTCTCCGATGATACTTAGAGGATAGAGCAGTAGAGTCAATAGAATGTCCACCTGTGCATACATTGCCTTGGGATATTTGCCTGAAAGAAAAGCCCACCAAAACCGTAGCTTCTGATTAAAGCTACACGTTGGAAAACCTCTCCAGCACCCAGGGTGGGTGGCCGGAATTATCCAGCACTAACATCTTTTTGTTTGCACCGAGTTTTTTACTCTTAAAATTAATCAGAAGCCAGGGGATTACTGCAGCCAAGAAGTTTGGATGATATTTCCCCTACAATCACTATAATTACTTTATCTCAAAAAGAACTTTATCTCTGCCACCCTAATGAGATAGTCTGCCTTGGAATAGCATTAAAGCTAAAAGGTTTCTGATGAGAAATAGTGCAATAAATAGAATAAGATGCAAAGTGCCTGGCATGATGGATTTTGTTTAAAATTGGTTTATAGATTAGGCGAAATTTATGTGAGGAAATTTATTAAGAAATATAGTTAAAATGTGTAATCATTCTTAAACTTAATATTTGCTACAGATTAATTGTTGGTCAGGAGTCTGATTGCCTGGGAAGCTAGGCACCTCTGTGTAATGAATTATAGTCTTGGGCTATATCTAAGCTTACTTTCTTTCTAGTTTCAACATCAGACACAATTGCCCCCTCCTTGTGTGTTGACTGCCAAGCATTTCAGAGCTTCTAGAGTGCAACGGGACTCTCTCCCTGCCGCTGCATACTTCCTGAAGTCTTTCCGGGGCGTGACTTTTACACCAGAGTGGCAACCATGCTTGCATTCCATCTTGCCCAATGTTTTCCAGGAGGCCCACAAAACAGATTCTTCTCCTTCGAGCCAGTGAAGGCCTGCAGGCCAAGTGTCTGCAGAGTAGAGGCTGGACCAGTGCTGGGCCCTCCTCCACCTCATTGTACATTTTCTGTTTTTCCTCAGGATTCTTCTGCCCTCTGGCTCCTGCGGCCTACCCCGTTTTAGTTGTGCTCTCTCCATGGTGCTGATCCTTTCTATTTGGTGGCATCTCGAGGGAAAAGACAGAGAGAAAACAGTGCACAGTGACCCAGGGGATCCGAAGAGCTCAGAGCACAATGCTCACGGCATGTATTGTGTTAAAAAAAAAAAAAAACAAAGTCTAGTAGTGTGTAAACACATCAGTACATCAGGTAAAGTGGCCATTTGGAAAGTCAGATTCTGCTGGTTCACAGCGCCCTAAAAAGAGCCAGCTCCTACCAATGGTCACAGGGCACACGCAAAGGGCGTGCCTTGTGTTTTCAGGACAGCTTAGGCTTGTTTTAATGACTCTTGGTGGGTTCTCCAGTCTCTGGCTGTGGCTCTGGTGGGAGAGACTGCAGAGAGAGGAGCACAGAAGGGACAGAAGGCAAAGGGCAGGGGAGAGGGTGAGCTAGGCAAGCAGGAACTTCACCCGAGTCAGTGTAGCCAGATGGGCAAAGCCGGAACCAGTTCAGACTGGGAAAGAACCCAGTGCTCTTGCCTCAAGGACCCTAACCTGACTGTCCGACACCAGAGGTTTACCTGCATTCGAAGCCACACAAACTGTGGATAGTTTTTAGTACAAGCATATCCCAAATTTGAATGAGATATAAGTAAGCTAAATTTTTCTTTAAAACTCTGTGGAATTCAAGTTGAGTTCAGTGCCAGGGAGAGTAATTCTAAGTACAGTACTGTCTCTTAGCTGGGACATTAGCATGGTGATCATGACCCCCCCCACCCACCCACCCCCCCGAGAGAGGAAGGCCAGCAGTTAGCCGTGGAGGAAGGTATATGGGTGAGTCAGAGCAAACAGAGGTGAGACAGAGACAGAACTCTGTGTGTGTGTGTCTGTCTGTCTTTGTGTGTGTGTTTGTGTGTCTGTCTGTTTCTCTCTTTGTGTGTGTGTGTGTGTGGAGGTGTGTGTTTGTGTGTCTGTCTGTCTCTCTCTTTGTGTGTGTGTGTCTGTGTGTGCAGGTGTGTGTTTGTGTGTCTGTCTGTCTGTGTGTGTGTGTCTCTGTGTGTGTGTGTGTGTGTGTGTCTGTGTGTGCAGGTGTGTGTTTGTGTGTCTGTCCATCTGTCTGTCTGTCTCTCTCTGTAGCATTGGTGGGATTGGTTTAAACACAACCTGGGACCCCCCCCCCCACACACACACCTAGGGTGTGACTCTGACCTGGGACCCCCCCACACACACACGCACACCTAGGGTGTGACTCTGACCTGGGACCCCCCACACACACACACATACCTAGGGTGTGACTCTGACCTGGGACCCCCCCCACACACACACGCACACCTAGGGTGTGACTCTGACCTGGGACCCCCACACACACACACACACACACCTAGGGTGTGACTCTGACCTGGGACCCCCCCACACACGCACACCTAGGGTGTGACTCTGACCTGGGACCCCCCACACACACACGCACACCTAGGGTGTGACTCTGACACCATTGGGTAGGGGGAATCAGCCCCATCCTTGGAGCCACTGCCATACCTATAGCATGACAGATAAAAGGATGCTGTTAGCCAAAGGGACTCATCCCGTTGAAAAGGAATTATTTCCCTTTTTGTTGTGACTTCATCAGGAAGAACATGTAATGAAATCTTCAAGAGGAGAGATATAAAGTAACTGCCTGGTTTAATCAGTAAAATGTTACTTAGGAATAAAAGCACATTTAAGGGATTAGTGAAGTGTGACCAATTGAGCGGTGAGCAGTTGTTATCAATTGCCTCTTTCTCTCCTGTTGGCCGACCCCTTGCTCAGGCAACTGTGCTGCATGCCCATATTTCACAACTAAAACTTCCTTCTGCCTTATTGTTATGTGAATTGATTTCACTTACTCCAACCCTTCAGAAGTGATGGCAGGGTTTCTAATTCACTAACTGTTTAACCGGACTGATTATTATCCTTTGAACTCGAGTGGCGGTTGCCATTCCTCCTCCTGGAGTTTTGTGTGAGTCTCCAAGGAAAGGAAAGAGTAAAAGAACACCATCATTGCAGAAATAAATAAATACCCCCAGCACAGCTTTATAATCTGCCCCCAAACAAAGACTCAAACCCTTCTGGAGAGGCCAGCAGAGAACCTCCAGGCAGTCACTCATAGTTCCTGCTTTGATACCCAGCACATGAGGCAGGAAACGCTATTGCATTTTATTTAAAATAATAAATAATGATGAGAGTAATTCTCAAAAGTCTTCGAGCACGTTCCCAGTCCCATTTCACTGTCCACTGGGTCACATGTCCACTTAAAGTTATCAACAACGTTAGAAATCAGATAGCTTCCCAACAGAACCAGAGTAGCTTTGATTGGCCTCAATGGATCCTAATTATTCTCTTAGTTTGTAATCGTGAGTTCCCGGGCAAAACCAGAGCTCTTTTAACGAAGAGAGAAGATGTTGGTAGTATTTTTTTGGGGGGGCACCACCCAGCCCCCAAATAAGTCACATATTGAGTCTTACGTATAAATTCCCAGCCTTAGCTGGGTTTATTTCTTACATATATATGTATATGTGTATATATATGAAATTATACCATTATACTGTCTACCTTTTGCCTCTGGGCCTTTTCCTTTTTTTTACTTCAGTGGATGTCTGGCTCCTGATGGCCTCCTCTCCTTCTCCTTTGCTCCCTCTTTAAAGATTTCACCTTCTATTAATTCTTTCTGCCTATCTAGCTATATTGGACATTCAGCTCGTTATTAGGCCATCACGTGTTTTAGACAGGCAAAGACTCACAGCTTCACAGAGTTAAACAGATGCAGCATAAACAAAAGCAACACGTCTGTACATCATCAAACACATGTTCCAGAGCATAAACAGATGTGACACACCTTAAAATAATATAAATAATATTCTCCAACATGCTGGGTGGGAATGACTGGTGGCAGCCATGTTTGTGAGTGCATAATTGTTTTAGATCAAGTTCACAAACTCACAATTTTTTTTTTTTACAAATTGCTTTCATCTGCCATATTTGTATTCAACATCTTTAATCTGGCAACTTGACCAGACTTAAAATTGTTTTGGTGAATGAAATGCCAGTTTTTCAGTGGTTAATTCAATGCACAGTTGTGACTCCTCTACAGAGTGAAATTGATAAGATTATCCATTTTACCACTTAGAAGCTTTATCAAGAATTGGGGAAATAAAACATAGATATTTAATGCAGCGGGTTTCTTTATTTCTCCTTTGCTTAAGAAGTAAATTACTTCAAAACCTCACCAGGGAAACATAAACAAAATTTAGCAGTCTTGTCTCAGGCCATAGTAGATCTTTTGTTAATGTTTTGTTAAAAAAAAAAAAAGAAAGAAAGAAAGAAAGAAAAAAGAAAACCAACCAACCAACCAAACAAATGAAAAAGCCAAGAATATAAGCACATCACCCCCACACTAATAAACGTGGGAGTCAGGAGAGTCACATTGAGGACGCTGTCCTGGAATTAGACAGGGCATTCAGCGCAGGACTGAGATCTGTCTGCGCATTATTTTACAGAGGCCTCTGTGCTTATGCATGCAAGCCTTTTCCGCTGGGGAATATCAAGCTACCTGCATAAATGTATCATTAAAGCCAGATGCGAAATGGAGAGGTTAATTGACTTTGCTTGGGTCACACAGTGAGAAGGAAACTAAGCTGAGAATTAATCCTGAGGAAATGGAACGTAAGTTCTCGCCAAAAAAAAGCACCTTCATTGTGTTACATGGGTTTCCTCACCAAGGCATGGGGAGAGTTGAGACCTACTCTTTAGCCTCTTCCTGAAGAGTCAGTCAGTTTTATCCAACTACACTTCCTGAAGCAGGATCAAGATCAGGAGCAGGGTAACAGGTGAACATGGGCGTCTCCTTCAGTGCAGAGAAAGGGCTAGTGGACTGAAAAAAAGAAATGGTGAAAAGGGGGAATGGTCACAGATCAGGAATTTTCAAATGACCAGCCAGCCAAGTTGATCTGTTTTAGTTCTTCATACCAATGAATCCAGAATCTTTGGCCATAGCCTGCCAGCAGGGGCCATGTGCATCTCTGCCCTACCATCATTCTTCGGTGTGCTTGAAGTAAGGGTTCTCCCAAACAGTATCAAATAATTGTATTTCAGGCCAGCGTCGGAATTACTCTCGATATTTTGTGCTCTATAAATCATCAGTTGGCAGGGAGAATTTCATATTCATTTAGAAAGCCATTTTAATAACCATGCACTGACCTACCGCCTATGAAGTGACCTGCAATTAAAATAATCAGATATGGCCAGGCTTGAAAACCGGCACCATTAATTTAGAGACAGGCATCTTCTCCCTTTCCCATGATATGCTAAAACCATGAGCAACCAGGCTACTATTTAAAGTAGCTTTGGTGCAGGTCAGTGTAAGCAACTGTGACACAACCCACAAGTTGTATAGCGTTGCTGTAAGCAGATAAACTATGCATAAATACAAGCAGAGAAAATGAGATGCAAGTTCATAAGATAAATAGAGCGTGACCGAAAATCTAAAACAGGGCTTGTCTCTTGGAGACTCCAAAGTATGGGGATCCACCTGGCCTGTCTCTGCAGCCGGCACAGTACACAGCACGCAGTGTGTATTTATGATGTGTACAGTCTGTGAAGAATTGGCCGAAGGCTTCCTAGTCCCTGCTTGCCTCGGCTCTCTGTAATCCTCCATCAAATGGTTTGTCTGTCCATCCCACCTGAATCTCCAGTCCTGAAGGAACAGTTAGGTCACGTGCTAGCTGGCCTTGTGATGGAGGAATGTCCCCTCCGGCGACGTGATGGCGAATCTTCAACCCCTGGGCTTTCACTGTTCTCTACCACAACTGCTCCTGTTGACATCTTCTTGGACAGAATGGGCCATGGTCTTGGAGTAGCTCTTCTGCATTTTCTGTGGAGAGCACCCATAAGCCTTTTATTTAGATGAGCTTTGGGAATGCACACTGAACCCAGCATGCCTGTCCTGATCAGGTACCTCACCTCTCAGAGTTCCTGGGATCCGACCCAGATCACACCAGCGCTCACTGACCAAGACTCATGGGCCTTCTAACAGCTGCTTCGCATTCTCTCAGTCATTCCTATAAGTTTTCTCCTTTTTAATTTAAAATGTTGTAGGCATCTATTATGGTGGCATGTGGATAATCACTGTGTAGGCATGCCCAAATGCTCATACTTTTCCTATAAACCATCTCCGGTAAGGCAACTTTTATACACACTGGTTGGTCAGAGTTTTAGAAATCGTACCAGGTGCCTACCAGGCGGTGTAAGGGAATCCGTACACTTTGCTAGCTTTTGCTATGATCTTAAAACTGCTTTAAAATCTAAAGTCTATTACAAATTGCTTACTGTTTTCCACATTGTAATTTGCATGTAGACCTCTTTTGGTTGCTAATGCCTGCTGCATCCGATGCTCCAACTGAAACCAGAAGTGTAACATTATGTTATGTAAGCTAAGTCTGTATGTCCTTTAAGAGTTAGGGCATATTTTCATCTTCAGCTTCTTCATTGATATGCTAATCATGTGAATTTGGACAGATGGGCATCACGGTGGCCATTATACATTACCTGAGAGAGGTATTTGAGGGCCTCAGACAGAGCAAGGCTGAAAAAGGAGCATCATTATCCTCAGCACGCCATACTTCTCAGCCTCCCCGGGGCATTCAGGATGTTTTAGATGTACGGGATCACCACCAATCTTTTCTTCTAAGATGTTCTTCTGTTTCCTTTGATTTATGTTTTGGAGCTCCTATCTTTGCTGGGGCCATGGATGCCACTGACATGTTCTTTGCTTAATGTCATGTTATAGCTGTTCCAACCATCTGTTAAATTCCATCTCAGAGTATGGAGAAAATAACAGCTGAAAATGAGCTGAAATCTTGGATCCCCGATAACACAGAGCTTCTGTCCTGTAGGCTAAGTTATATGCAGTAGTCTTTCCGGGGATAAAAGGCTTTTCAGTTACCTTTTCATGAAGGACATGGAGAATACTGGAGTCTGACTGTCCTAACATGAGTGCTGGCTGTTCCTATTGTTTGCTTAGGCAACTGAGATAAATTTTAATAGTGATTTAGACAGGTTTTGATTTGGAGTAGTATGTTCAGCCATGATGTTTTATTTCTTTCATTTAGAAAGCTGTAATTTGGAGGCAGTGACTGAAGGTGAATTGGTCTTGATATAAGTCTGTATTTGATTTCAGTGTCATTTACTGGAAAACATTTTTAAATTACCCATCACAACTCAAAAGTTGGTGAGCACTTGTTTCCAAATGCCCATGTATTATATTGAGCCCAGAAATTCTGGATATGCTCAGACTTCTATATTTGATGTGAAATATGTACTAAATTAATGTCACAGATTGAGGGGAATGGCAATTTCTGTGTTCAGAAGCCGAGCCCAGTGCAGGGTTCGCAACAGTCCACGTTTACTCTTATTGAGCGATGCTGTATTAAGGTTAGAAAGGGCAGACAGAAAAGATGCACAGTGGTGTTTTATTTTAACTGTAGGCTCATGTGTAAGAGCGTTAAAATAAATGCTTCGTTTTGGGGACAGAAACTGCTACCCTCAGAAAACGGGGAATCGTTTCCTTCAAGTCTCTCAAGGATTTACGGATAAGTCCTGCTCAGTGTCCCCATTCTACCTCACACAGGCGGGTACATGAATCCTCACCGCACACAAGAAACTGGGTTGGGATCAGGATGGAAGGAGGGGGGGAAAACGGGGCAAGCTCCAAGCAGAGCATTCTAGAAGCCCAAGCATGGCATGAGATGCAGCCAGTGTGTGTATCACTCTACCCTCAGAGCTTAATGTTTTCACCAGTCCATTTCGTTGCTGAATGTTTGACTTGATGGATTAGAAGGGTAAATTAGACGGCCTTAGGCACATGCATTAATCAGTACAACTTGATGTACAGTACGGCTGAGCTGCCCAGGATGGCAGCCACCAACCACATATGGCTCCTAAGAGTTTAGTTAGTTAAAGCTAGAGAAAAAGAAACGTTTGGGTCCCCAGCCACAGCTGCCACAGCTCGTAGGCTCCACAGGCTCCTGTTAGCAGTGGCTCATGTATAATTATGCCACAGAAGCGGCATGTCCAGCATCATGCCAAACTCTTTTGGATGTCACTAGACTAGGGAGCACCATTTGCTCTATGGGGTATTTTGTTAATCCTGAGAATACATTATTAACACTGAGGAGGAAATGATAACAGGAAAAGGTAAGATGTTAGGGACGTGGCCACTGCAGGATGAAGGGTGTGGTGGGAGGCGGGGAGCACATAGTGCAGTGAACGCAACCTCAGCAAAGGTTGATGGGTAAAAACGAGTCATTGCTCTGGCCGCCCGGCCAGCGGTGACGGGGCCTGGTTTGTGAGACAGATCAGTGCACTGTCCCGTGTCGGGCTTCATGACACTAAAATCTTGTAAGACAAAGACTTTCATCGAAGTCATTCCTGTTCCTTGCTGAAGCAGGTAGCAGGCTGGATTTCTAGGCAAGCACTTCCCCACTGAGCCAGGTCCACAGTAAGTTGAGAAAAAGTTTTGCACATGGGTTACTATCATGCAAGGACCCTTCTCTCACCCAGCATCCACAAAGTAGTTCACTTTTTCCAGACAGAAGATGATCTAGCCAGGTGTGTCCTGTGTGCATCCCCTACCTGTAGTAACTGTGCTGGGCTGCAGCCTGGGTCCCATTATCCCTGGGTCCTCTTTTGCTTTCTACTCCCCACGGTTTTGCATCAGAATAAGGACCACCTTCCCACCTGTGATAGTTCCCAGTGAATGGATACTATGCTTCTCAGCATTTAAACGCCAAGGGCCATGCTTGTATGCAGGCATAGAACCCCATCTTCCTGGGAACTCGTGGCTGGAGAAAATACTATTTTTCCTTGAAAGGAGATGTATCTTAGCCCAATGCTCTTGAAGCTGCACAGATCTTTTATTTACTATATCTTTCTTCAAATTGACAGAAAGCCACCCATATTAGTTTGTCAAATATGTTGAAGAAATTGGGAAAAAAGAAAAGACGTAAATTGTAATAATATGTTTTAAACATGGGCGAAAGAGAGTTTTCAGTGGGCTTTTGTTTTTGAATGTTTCAAATGATGCAATAATATTGCACTATAAATTAATATAAGGCAGATATATTCTGAGTTAAAATTGTTGAAGTTTCGTAGGAATGACTAGTGCAGTTCACCATGGCATATGCCTAACTTCCCCGTGATCCCATGCAAGAGATACAAGGCACATCTGCCCAGTTAAGGTTCCACATAGAGTTGGGGACTCATCGCATCTGAGAACAAATAACATTCAAATAGCAAGAATCCTTCACTGGCCAGCTCCCCTGGGATGCCTAGGAGGAGAGTGCTGGAACCTTCCCTCCAGGCATGTCAAGACAAGCAGACATGCTCTGAGTCTCCTCACAGAGCCACGGCCCCTCCAGACTCCTGTGGGTCATGACCTGTTCAGGCAAGGACTGTAGTAGAGCAATACAGAAAGGGAGGGATAAAGCGTTCAAGAGTTATCTCCCAGGCACACTGCAGACACCTGATTTACGGGACCACACAGAGGTGCTCACTGGGATGCAGCAGTTTCTCAGCTTTGGTGTATCAGCATCTTCCAGGACTGGGAAGCATCTGCTGACGCCTGCCATGGCTACAGATAATAGACAACGTCCCAACCCTTGCAGGATGACAGAGTTAACAGGAGAGCTTCAAGCACAGGAGATCCATCGGAGGCAATGTCCCTGAGCGTGTCTTCAGACATGGAACGCTAAGGGAGTAAGAGACCGGGGCACAGAGGCAGCTGGGGGTTTGGGAATCCCTGTTGTAGAAAGCTGGCAGATTTTTCTGTGTCCCATCTCCCTGTCTACGTGAATACTGATTTCTTCAGGCAAGATGCATGAGATTAGTAACCTCGTTACACACAATGGTGCTTAATTCTGAAAACAGTGACTCTTGGTGTTCAAGTTGAGATACAAGGAAATAGCCACCCAACCCAATGTGCTGATCCCAAGGTCTTGCTGTGTGTTTCTTCGAGGAAAGGGAACCCTTTCATGTTCCTTGCAAGCCCCTTCAGTCTTGCAGAGAAGCTTCAGTACTGTGCCTCCCTCCAGATGAGACCCTGCTGTGTGGGAAGCAGGGTCTCTGTCCTGCTAAGTTGTGGCTGGGCGATATCTCTGAATACAGCACTTCTACTGTAGCAGACGAACTGCCATGTTCGTGTGTAAGTCTTACACAAGATCTCTAAGCAGCTCCTATCTCTAAGCCCTGCAGCTTAGTGGATTTGAAGCCACCAGCCAGGATCACCCTGTCATGGATGCAGCAAGGAACAGCTCTAAGCTGTCCCAATGCGAGGCGGAAAGCAGCGGGTGGAGAGAAAATGTGTAAAGGTGACACGTTCTGCATAGAATCCCCTCCTTTTGGACTCAGTTACTATTAAGTAACCATTTTGCCCAAGACACTTAGTAAATATATAATTTACCGAGATTAGAAGGCCTTATAGAAGCTATGGGTAGCAACAGATGATATGAACACACACTATTATGAACACTTAACTTTTAGGGGCCTGGTACATTTCCAGCCTGCCAATGTGTCTGGTACATATCAAAATATATTCCAAGTCACCAGTATACACAGGATCTTAATGTCATGTGCCTGTTAGGAGTTAAACAGTATAGTAACAGAATACTTCAGATTTGGGGCATGTATTGTTAGTCAGGCAACCTTTGTAAATTGCTCTCCCATTGGACCAGATTCTTCCCACCTAACCCCTGGTCCGCCCAGGAGCATGTGTGTGGCAGCTGTAGTCGTCCGCTTACTTCTGGAATGAGATTCTTGAGTGGGTAACTCAATGCGTGGCTACACGAGCCAGCTGTGACCTCCTCAGTAGCATTAATGATGACATCATTTCCCCCTGGGTGTGGCCTTTGCTGTGGTTTTGGTGGCACTCTATTTCCATTATCTTTGGGATACTTTGGAATCTCAGCATCCCCATGGAACATTTCTTCATAGGTTTCAATAGAGGCCTTGGCCTTCCAAGCTGTTCAGTCCTTAGTGTCCAGCTAGAGGGCTGAATTGTGACTGTGCCTCCTTGAGAATCTCATGCCTACATCTGGGTCTGTCTCCCTTTCTGAGATTCTTCCTTTCCTACCCCGTGGCCATGCTGTTGGCCTTTCCTTCCGAGTTCCTCTTTTTCTTTACTGTCATGCACAAGTTCACATTAAAACTTCTCTATAAACCCAATTGTTCTTAGGGAAAGAAATAAAAAAAAAAAAAACAGTTTAAAAACAGAGACGCTTGGTTATGGTCCCTATTATATAACCAAGTGGATAGTTTGTAAAATATAGGTAAGCTGCTTGAGTGTTTTAAATAAGTAGCTGGCGAAAACCTTGTTAGAAATAGGCAGAATCCAAGGTCTTTGTCAGTAAATGGCACATAGCCAGCAAGTGGAGCATTGTGTGATCTGTGCTCAGAGGAAGATGGAAGAACCAGGGGCTGCCCAATATCCGTAAGACACATGGCTCCTGATGACATGTGACCAGATGACCAGATGCACCATGAGTTACTAAGGAAACACTAACTATGTATCAGCAAATCACGGTCGGTCGGAAAAACCTAACATGATCACCAGCTGATGACGACATCCCTTCTGGAACTGAACACAGTCTGTTCAGGAAACAAAGAGCCCATGCTCTCAGTGAGAGAGTTTAAGATGAAGCCATGATCTGGCCGCCCTTGTCCCTCTGCCTCTCTGAAAGTAAGTGTGTACTGTGGTTGCAGGGAGCCTTCCTGGACACTCTCTGGGATTAGTCTCTCTCCTTTCCCTCATAAACTCCCATCATCAGGTTATATGTGGCTAAAAGGGACAGAGACAGAGAGACACACACAGAGAACAAGCTATGAGACATGGCATGATTAAGGATTTCGATAGTGTGGTCTCTCATCTTGCTGGTACCCTCTCCCAAATGCTTCCACTTTCCTCCTCTATTTTTGTCCTGTTTCTCAATCTGTGTGTGTTTTTTTAATCAGTTCTGAAGTTGTGTCATTTAAGCATTTTAATTTACCCTGGTCTTTCTGCTCTCTGACCTCTGGAACAGCTTGTCTGGCTAGACTTGTCGGACGCCATTGGACCAGGATGACGCCTACACTCACTCGTACATGAGAGCTAGAGTGTCTGTGTAGAAGGAACACTTGTAGGGATGTAGTCACTGTGAATAGCGACTTCGTGTGTGGAAGAAGCAAGGACAGAAAACAAGGGGACGGATGTCTGACTAGACATGAAGAGTAAGAGAGGGGCCTGGAACAAGGATATAGCAGGAGCTGGTCTGCTGTGAAGCTAGCTAGCATTGACGGTGATCTGGGCAAAGGGTGAGCTAAAGCCAGTTAACCCAAGGGCCCCAGGATGCCTTTAAACTGCATAGCTTTCACATTACTGGAAGAACTTCATTTAACCCCACCATGGCAGCTTCTAGAAAGAGAGATACGGGTTAAATGAAATAGAATATGAAAGCCAAAGACGCTCTCTCATTGATTGTGGGGGCAGGGAAGGGCAAAGGCCTTGGAGATTCAGCTGACTGACTTCCAGTAGGGGAGTAAATGTTACTTAATTTCTGTTTGCGTGTGGAGAAGGAATGAAGTGTAGTAAATATAAAGACACAGGTTCTGTGTGTGTTTACCCTGGAAGGGAACCGTTACTTAGAGAGCCTATCACCCTTCTCCACTAGTTTTTAAAACCATCTCACTACGGCAATTCACCTTTAAGCCACATAGACACTGTACTTTCAAAAGTGAGCGTAATTTATTTGTCCAGTGATTGCTCATTGCATTTTATTTTTTACTGCCCTCTTCCCGGCAATCCTGACTCTGAATTTTAGAGATTATGCATAAAGCAGGATGTATGCTGATACCAGGAAATGGACACACACACACACACACAAATCTATAGGCACGTCTCCTCTCCAAGCATCGAGTGTGCGGAGTCCGTGTCACAGTAATGATGAGAATGGTTAACGCTCACTGAGCATTCTCTCTGGCCAGCCACCCTGATCACATTCTCTCATTCATTCCTCTCTGTGACCCTGTAAAGGACAATGTGTTTCCCTTTTATAGACAAGGACGCTAACCTGTCCAGACTCACAATTAGAGAGAACCAGACCATGAACCCAAACAGTTCATCCCCCAGAGGGCCACAACCTCATTCCTTACCTCCCATTTCCAGCAGGGCAAGGATTAGGCAGAGGAAATGGAAGTTATCTCCTCCAGGCATTGCTTGATAACAAAGAAACAGTGTCTGTAGGCCAGGCTCTCCCCCTGGGGCCAAAGTCAGAACAACTTAAGCAGATTGTGTTTTAAATAAAATACAAACAAACAAACAAAAAAATGCTTCATCAAAACAGATACCCCAAAATGCCGAGGTTGTCTGCCACCCACTGGCATGTAAGGTCAGTGCTGGGAGTGGTTTCATTTGCCTTTATGAGGATGTCACCACACATCTTTGGTTAAAGGTAACAGGTCACATGTCACGGAACGCTAAAGGCTTCAGATCATTACCCAGGTGTGGATGTTGCTGATAGTTGTAGAGGCCGATGGAGGGTAGGGATCAGCTTCACAGTGACAGGCTCAGGGAAGGGTAGCCCTGAGTTTGTGACAATGGCTGAAGTAGGGTCAGATGACTGACTGTGAGATGACTTTTCCTAAGACCGTGGGAGCTCAGGGTGTGGTGGTTTCAATGAATTCCCCCCCCAGTCTTATTTAAACATTTGGTCTCTGTTGATGGCTGTGTATGGTAGGTTTAGGAGGTGTGGCTTTGTTGGAGGGAATGTTTCACTGGGGGGGGGGTGGACTTTGAGGGTAAAATGCCTTACCCACTGATGGTCTGTGTGCTCTTTCTCTCCCCCCCCCCCCACCCATCAGCTCTTACTCCAGCTAACCCTTTGGAATCATAAGCCCAAATACACTCTTTCTTCTCCAAGTTGCTGGGTCACTGTGTTTCCTCACAGTGATAGAAAAGTAACTAATCTGGGGGGGGGGGAGGTAAGAACTAAGCAATCAGACGCAGGGCTGCAAGGCTCAGAAGGCTGAACAGGCCCCTTCAGAATGGAGAGAAGGCAGAGACAAGTGGAAAGAGGAGGCCTCTGGACCTGTCCTTCCGGCCCCCTCTATTAGTCGTTCACCCTCAGGGGACTTCACTGTCACAGCTGCTGTGGCATTCCCAGTTAGCGTCCATCCCAGCTCTGGGAAGGCCTGCTTGACTAAATGAGACCCTGTATAATTGGAGAAGGGACTTGGGAGGCTTCTCAGAGAGTGAAGTGCTTTCCATGCAAGCACTTCCTGAGTCTGATGCTCTGGACTCATGTAAAAATGGCCATATATGCTGCAACGTGTCATCCCAGGGCTGGAGGGGCAGACACATAGCGTGGTCATGGTCACTGGGATTCTCTTGCTTGTCAACCTAGCTGACTCTGCCAGTCTCGGGGGAAAATGAGAGGCCTAGTCTCAAAAGGCAAGCTGAGCAGGTTTTGAGAAACCACGCCGGGTGCTGACCTCACCTGCATACACATGCACACACTTGCTCATACACATACACAAACACAGACCTTGGCCTTTGGGACACCCCTAGATATTTATGTAAGGCAAAGATAAAATATTCACCAGGCTCACGCAGGTCCAAAGCATATGCAGAACATACTCCAGAGCTCATCCACTGGGGCTCTAGGAAACTTGAGAAATATCGAGTGTGCCCGTGGGTCAGTTTACTGGCCCCTCTCTACTTCAACATCCTTGCATGTAATATGGGGTGGGGGATGACAGCATGTATGTGTAATTCTTGAGTTGCAAGAATTAAGAAAACTGCTGTTTTTTTAGCATGCTTAAAACACTAGCAAAATGAGCTAAGTAACAGCAAGCCGTCATGGCCACCACCACCGGCATCATCCTCAGCAGTGACTCAATACATACTTAAAGACACAATGAGAATCCTTCTGGGACTCATATTGTGAACAAGACATGTACCGCACAAGCAGGGGCAGGAAGAAGACAAGTGTTGTATAAAACGAGATTAGCAAAGTTACACATTTTCATAATGGGAGCAGCACACTGGGGTAGTGTGCTGGGGTAATAGGTGAGAGCATTTTAGATAGGGCACTCAGGAAAGCTGCCCCAAGGCTACCCATCTACTGAGACTTCATGGACCGAGTATCTGTCTTTATGGAGGGCTTGTTATCATGTGGATAGTGTCTGGGCTTGGGTGGGGCAGGAGGAAGTCCTACTCTTGTGCATTCCTGTTGTGACTGCATGCATGAATCCTGCAATGGATCCCTGAGCTCTCAGCAAGCTATTGTTCCCTGAGCTTTGGACAAGGAATCTGAAGTACAGGAAATGTCTTCCAAGGGTATAAAAAAAAGTAGTCTCTCAACCACACTGGCAGCCTACAACCTCTACAATGCTTGATGGGAGATGGCATTCTGCAAATACGTTTCTCTTATTGGTTAATGAATAAAGCTCTGTTGGCCAATAGGAAAGCAAAATAGGTGGGACTAGGAGACAAGGAGGATTCTGGGAGATGTAGTAGAGGAGATGTAGGGACTTGGAAGAAGAGGTCCAGACCCTCTCTGGTAAGATAAGACCACATGGAAACACTTAGCTGAATAGAAATAGGTTAATATTTAAGACAGAGCTAGCCAATAAGTAACACTAGTAACAGGCCAACAGTTTTATATCTAATACAGGCTCTCTGTTATTTTGGGCCGATGTGGCTGTGTAGCTTAGGCTGGCCTCTGCCTCCTTCAGGAAATCCTACCGGTGTGCGCCACCATAACCAGGCAGGGTGAATATCTCACTACAAATGCTCTCTTTAAGCCTGACAGGAGACTGAAGCCTCGAATTAAGAACAGCTAGTTTGGGTTAGCCTAGAAGGGAGTTTTCCCACTGGACTACTATCTCCCAAGCCATTGTTCTCTGCGAACTGCAAGTGGCTTGACAGCCTTAGCCTGATTCCAGTTTCCTCACACACACTACTCTTTCCCATGTCACATTATTGTCACCAAGGGTTTGAAGAGGCCTCAGCTGTATTCATGGTGCTTGTGTTTATTAACCAGTGTCCCTGTCCCTGTTCCTATATCATGGGTTACAGACCCTAGAAAGTCCCGTAGAGCTTACATTTAATACAGTCTTTGCGTTCTTCCGAATCTGACAGACACTGTTTCAAAGTGAATGTTCAATAATTTACGAGTTGAATGAATGAATTAATAATGTGTTTGTGTGCGTGTGTGTATCCTTAGTTTCCCCGTTACTATGTCTTTTTATATTTACCTTTCTCATTAAAATATGTTGAATAGCAGTGGTAATCCTTGATTTAAAGGAAGGCCATGCCTATCACTCTGGTCCCTATTGCGATGGCTACTTCTGGCTGATTACTCGGGTGGTTTTATCTAAAGCACCTGCAGCTTCCGACAGCATCTATGCGTCTGCTGCTGCTTGGTGACTGCCAATGTGACCAACCACAATTTTAGCTAAAATTGTCTCCATACTGATCGGGACCAGCATCTACAAGTGCTTCCCAGTGACTGTGAAGGAGGGGGCCAAACATACATACATACATACATACATACGTACATACATACATACATGAAGCAAACTTGTTTTACATGTCAATCCCAGTTTCTGAACCCTCCCATCCTCCCCTGCCCCCCCCCCACACTAACCCCCATCCCATCCCCTTTCTGCTCCCCAAGGAGGGTGAGGCCTTCCATGGAGAGTCTTCAAAGTCTGTCATATCATTTGGAGCAGGGCCTAGGCCCTTCCCATATGTGCAGGCTGAGGGAGTATCCCTCTATATGGAATGGGCTCCTAAAGTCCATTCATACACTAGGGATAAAAACTGATCCACTGCCAGAGGCCCCATAGACTGCCCAGTCCTCCTAATTAACATCTGCATTCAGGGGTTCTGAGTCGGTCCTATGCTGGTTTCCCAGCTATCAGACTGGGGTGCATGAACTTCCCTTGTTCAGGTCAGCTGTCTCTGTGGGTTTATCCAGTCTGGTCTTGAACACTTTGCTCATCACTCCTCCCTCTCTGCAACTTGATTCCAGGATTTCAGCTCATTGTTTAATTGTGGATGTCTGCTTCTGCTTCCATCAGCTACTAGATGAAGGCTCTAAGATGCATATAAGGTAGTCATCAATCTCACTATAAGGGGATGGCAGTTAAGGTAGCCTCTCCACTATTGATTAAATTGCTAGTTGCCGTCATCCTCATAGATCTCTGGACATTTCCCTAGTGCCAGATTTCTCTTAAAATGGCTCCCTCTGGAAAAACAAAAGACCCAGGATAGCCAAAACAACCCTGTCCAATAAAGGAACTTCCAGAGGCATCACCATCCCTGATTTTAAGTTCTATTATAGAGCTATAGTCCTGAAAACAGCTTGGTGTTGGCACCTAAATTGGACTGGTATACCAATGGAATCCAGTGGAAAACCCTGATATTAACCCACACACCTACAAACACCTGATTTTTGACAAAGAAGCTAAAATTATACAATGGAAAATAGAAGAAGCATCTTTAACAAATGATGCTGGCATAACTTGATGCTGGTGTGTAGAAGACTGCAGATAGACCCATGTCTGTCGCCATGCACAAAACATAAGTCCAAATGCATCAAAGACCTCAACATAAATCCAGCTACACTGAACCTCTTAGAAGTAAAAGTCAGGAGACCGCTTCCTGAACAGAACACCAGTAGCACAGACACTGATGTCTACAATTAATAAATGGGACCTCCTGCCATCATTTCTAACAGTGTGTTGTGACAAGCACCTGTCACCTGTTGTTTAAGAGCTGGGTGACGTTCTCCCCTTGTGGCATTTTGCAGGAGTGCAGCTGGTTTTATTGAAGAAATATGGGTGCCTCTTCCAAACCTGCTCATTAATGTTGTACTCTGCCTCTCCTCTACCGAGTTTTGTTTGTTTGTTTTGGCGCTGGTTTTCTTGGACATAGAGGCATAATGTTCAAATTAGAGTGAAAAATTGTGAGTCTGGAGAAGGGGGAGGGGGAGTTGGGAAGGGGAACACACCAGTGAAGTGAACTTACTGCTTTTTAATTAGCGCCTACGGGAAGATGCTTTCTCTAGCAGCCCCATTTAGACACAGACTCTGAAACATTGATGTGTGAATTACTCTCACATTTTCCACAACCATCTTCCCCAGAGCAGAGAGAAATAAATAACCAAGGAAAGAATGAGGGCCCCGAATTTTTCATCCCTGTTTTGCAGTCGCCTCCGAAGGAAGCTAAGACAGAGAGCAAGAACAGAAAAGGGAAAGCCAGACAGCTGATAGGTTTCTGGGAAGGGCGGTTAGGGAAGGGAGGGGGCCGATCTCCTGGGCTGCAGAAGATGAAGCTCCTGCGAAAAGGCACCATGGGAAATTTCCCTCTTTAATGAGGAAGGCAGCCATGCGAAGTCATCCTCCTGGGGACATTCCTGTGGAATGGCTTCTTTCTCTGCATCACGTCTAACGGCTCACTGTCAGCATGCCCTCCCCAGCTGTGTGCTGTTTCCCTGTGCCTTTCAGCATCCAAGGAGCTCTTATAACCGGGCTGAACCGTTGAAACCGGTTACCAAATGATGTAAGACAGAAGACATAAAGGACTAGTTTGTAAAGATGTGACAGGGCGTCCATCATCCAGGATGCAATGCATGTAGCAACTGGGTCCCTTAAACCGGAGGGAGGAATCCCGAAGACCTAATGCCCATCGACAATTTAAACTATTAATATAACCCTTACTGGATTATATCAACATGCATGGTCACTCGGAAAGCCCCAGTCCACCAGCTGCACTGTGACTGAAGTAGAGAAGTTTAGTCAGGCTGTACCGTTTCTGGCAATGTGCTTGAGTAGTAGAAGTCTTGTCAGGTATTTTTTTTTTCTTTTTACATAAGTGAGTGATAAAAACTTTTAAAATTTAACATGAGCCCTTTGCTTAAAAAAAAAAAAAAAACCTTAGATGTTGAAAATATTACTCTATAAATTTGCATTACTTTGAGCTGATAAAATGAACGTTTATTTGTGATCTTCCTCGTGATTTATAGCTGTAGAATTGGAAGAAAATGAAAACTGAGATAAAGCTGGTCTAATCCTTCTTAAGCAGGTGAAGATTGTAGGACAGTGAAATGTTAAATATTTTACCCAGACTTCTTGCATTAACAACAAGAACAACAAAATTCAAACAAAGCCAAATAGCCATCAGCCATCATTTTGCAAATCTGAACCCTTTCCCATTTTAAAAGAAAATATGTAAATTTAGATTTACATGGAATATGGGCAAATGACATTCTGTCAAATTTGTAATTAACAGTTCAGCAGAATGGAGAGACGTTTCAAAACTGTAAAACGACGTTCATTAAGTTATTTATTCTTTTACATGAAAGGAAGTATAGACCTGTTTACTGATAGCTAGGGACTCAAGAATATTTGGCAGTTGGTTTTAGTACATGTTGCAGTCAAAATCAGAACCTCTTGCTTCTGTCTATCAAAATTGGCCGTTCATCCCATCTCCACTACAACTTGGTAAATTCATCCAAGAAACAAGGATTACCAAGCAGAGATAGATAAATGATGCCTCCCATCTGTCCCATTCCTTGGCATCCGAGAGCAGACTGGCTTCTTCTGTCTGGATCTTGTTCTTGACCTCGCATACAAATCTCTAAAGTCTAGGCACTTACACAGGGAGTACACATCTTTTCTTTTGACGATACTGCCAAGGATCCCAAACTCTTCAGGGAACAAATAAAAGGCAATGAAAATGAACAAGGAGAAGCCTCACTGGTGTTTGCTAATTTTTATTGCCAGATTTGACTGGGAGGCTTGGAAAGCCTCAGAGTGTGTCTGTGTTAGTACTTTCAGCCATAATTAAGGGAGGGGGGGGGAGCCACTGGGAATGTTGAAGGATCAGCTGGAAAAGCTGGGGGGAAGAAGAAGCCTGTTAGCACAGGATGCTTCCAGGCCTCCAGGAGGTGAGCAGCTCTGGTCCTCTGTCTATGACCATGAGCTGGTACATATTGCATTCTGCTCACACACACCAGTTCCCTCTGCTACTTTTTGGCACACGTTGGGTGTCTCTAAGACTTAGGTCACCTATAATGACGTGAGCAGTGACATCTAGGAAGATGACATAACAAAGCTCCTATTAGTCACCGGTCTTCCCCGTCTCTGAAATATCACTGCTGTCGATGACTTCTGCCATTTTCCTGTCACTCATTTTGTTCCCCCAATGATGCTGTGACTTTTTCTTTTTTCTTTTTTATTTAACAGATTAGAATGATGTATGGACTGCCTAGGACCACCCTGGCAAGTGTCATAATCCCCCTGGGTTTTAAAATATGGGCAAGTTCTGTATATACACCAAAGAATAACCACAAATTTTCAAGTATCTCCTTTTAATTGTAAGCATAATCCTTCTAATTATTAGTCGTGCATCAGGAAAAATACACTGCTCTGGACCTTAATAGGAATACTCAGTTTTATATTTATATAGCATTTCCAAATTCTTTACCCATGATGAAGACTCATTACTTGTGACTAAAAAGACATATTAGCTCATACAGCTATTTTTCAAGTCAGCAAACACGATCACACAGATATGAAGAAGGAAAGACATTTGTCTTGTAAGAAAATGCAGGTTATTTTTTTCTGTCTGTCCCAAGAAAAATAACCTCTGATTGAAACTGTAATTTGGCTGCTTCCTATAATGGCCCTTGAATCTCACTAATAGCAAAGGCAGATTGTTCCTAACTTTTGAACATTTTTTTTTTAATCTTCAGAGGCATCATTCCATTTTTTTTAACACACCTCAATAAATGTCATTTGAATTAGTTCCACAAATGATATTTTGAACTGAATGATTCCTCTACCTGAAAAGAAAAGATGTTGTTAATGTTCTTGCTTTAAGTACATCCTGTATCTCATGCAAATATTCAGAGCAAGATCATAAATAATTAAATAGGTAATGAGCAGAATCAACAACTACAGGGCTGGTGATTGCCTCATTAAGACTATTCACCAGACTCCGGGTCTAAGTGCATCTCCATCCCTTGGTGATACCTTCCTGCTTCCTTCCCTGAGCTTTGGCACTGACACTGCCCCAGTCCCCAATGCCTTCCAGGATCCTACAGTCTGCAGTCCTCACTGTAGCGGGAAGAGCTGCATCTTACTTGTCCCAAATGTACTCATTTTTGCAATAACGCCTTCTATCATTGTAGTCTAGAACTGGCAAATGAGCCAGAGCTCACTTCATTCAAGACACTGAGACTGTTCTGAGGCCATGGGCATCTTTCACGTATTCATGCAGTCAGGCCTCTAATTGCCCTTGAGTTACCCCATAGTCACCAGTCCCGTTAGGTCTCCATTGGAGCCCGCCAAGTGATAATGAGCATGGTCACAAAGGCTTAAATGGCTCATGGCTCCCATTCTTTGAGTGCCTTTCCATATGCCTAAAGGAAACCCAAGCCCCAAGGATCCAAGGGGAGGACAGGGCTCAGACACAGCCTGAATCCCAACACTTGCACAGCTGATGGCAGGAGTCTACAAATTACGCTCCGAGGTGACTTAGGGAGGTAGACTAATTAATTCCTTAAACTGCCTGTATGTAGTAATCGTTGTGTTTTCTGTGATTTCATGACTGCTCTAGCCAAAGGTATTTTAGGTTGACTGTTTCCTCATGGACCTTGTATCATAACCGACACGCCCAGCCCTTCATCTTATACATGTAACTGTTGAAACTTTTCCAAATTCTGCAAATTGCATATGAGACCACCTTCTTTTAGACCACCTCTGTTCCTTTCACCATTGTGAAAGTGTAGAAGCACGGGCCTTGGACTCAGTGGAGGTGTGTGTGGTTCATTTGGGAACGTGAGATGGGGAAGGATGGTGAGTTGGTGAAGCATGAACTTGAACTTATGATTCAGTGGGGAATTGGAACCCAGTTCCTTTTGAGACCCACGGTACCATGAGTAATGAATGTGAATGTCTCATGGAACTACATTTCCCCCAGTGGGAAGCTGTAACATATCTCTCCACCACTGGCTATATGCTGCTGGTAAAGGATTAACCTTAGAATTAATTATGCGGGGCATTGCAGTAAACATTTTGCTGCATGCGGGGCCCTGTGTGTTAGTGACTCTGTACACATGGGTTTAATAAAGCACGAAGTGGGAAGCTACACATTCACAGTACTTAGGTAAATACTGTGTCATTTTACGTAAGGGACTTGAACGTTTGCTGGTCTTGGCATTCCTGGGCTCCTGGTGCTGGCTCTCCATGGCTACTAATGGACAGTGTTTGCTTGGTTAGTTATGTATATCGCCACCCATCACTATCCAGTGAATAATCTTTATTTTTATGTACTTAAAGTTGAAAATGAATTAGGGATGTCAGTATATTTTACCTACAAATACGTTGGCACCCACATCATTACCTACAGCTCAGCATTGTATCAATCACTTTCATGACACATTTTATGGCCAGTGGGAGACTGTGAGTAGTTGCAAAGTTGCAAAGGCAGACATCTGTACAGCCCAAACCCCGGCCAGGACAAAAACCATGACATCCTTCCAGAGAGCAGTACATGCCACCTCTTCCTGGTTGGCCCACTAGCCTCTGCCCAGAGCAGATAAAAAACATCTCTAGAGTTATATGTTCTCACCTTAGGCTGTTTTTTTGCCACAACAGAATGTCACATAAATAGAGCCATGCCATCAGTATGTCTTGGTGTAAGGGTTCTTACACACAGCAGAATGCTTGGGACTCATTCATGCAGCAACCCTTTTTTTTTCCTCTGAGGCCAGGTAGTAGCCCATCTCTGTTGATGGATGCCGAGGCTGCTTCTTGCTCTTTGCTTTCAAAGAAAAAGCTGCTGTAGACACTTCCTGTGCCCATCCCATTGGAGCAATCATTCTTATCTCTTTTGAGTTAACGCCTGTGGTGCAATGAGTCCCTGGGCTGAGCAGTAACAGTGTCCTGTGTTATAAAAAGCTGTATGTCTGTGCCTTGTTGGAGGAACTAAGGAATGGTAACAGGGACCTACAAGCATTTAATTGATTTCACAGCCTCAGTCACTAGCTTCTGGTGACACAACGTAGTAGAAGTTCATTTGAGGCTCTGACAGTGCCACACACGTTTCCATTTGTGACTGGTGATGCAAGTGTTTTCCTTTGAGACATCTCTGACTCCATATTTTTCTCAGTTTTGAATCCTAATATATTATGGATGTCTTGGGCCATTCCAGAATGTTTGGTCTTTTTATTAGATACAAGCATTTATAATGACTATTATTAATAGCATATAGGTTGATAATACTGTATTTTGTTAACATCATCTTCGTCAGTTTGGTTGTGTTTGTGTGTGTGTGCGCGCGCGCGCGCGTGCGCTATGTTGTATAACATTTGAGAAACACATTTCCGTTAACAATTTGTCTCCTGTGTTTATTTATACAAGTCCCACGGCTTTGATATTCCCATGTAGGATTAGGACTTAGTCATACTAGACTAGTGACGGTGTTAGGCCTGAATGTCTATAGGAACACTCTGGATGACTTTGCTCAAGTGATCATGAACACGTACGCCTACCTGTTGCTGGCTTGTGGACTCAGAATCATGCTGACTCTATCCAGACACAAGGATGCATTGTGACTAAGAACTAACTACTCACGTTCCTTTGGTGAAGCCTCATGAAGGAGAGTTTTCCAGGGTTGGGGACACGGACATTTGGAATTTCATGGAAAACATTTATATCACATTTGTGCCACTGTCTTCTAGCTATTGAGGTAGTGGGTGCAGGTGTGGACCTCTGTGTGTGCATGCAGAGACCAGAGGAGGATATTGAGCTAGAATCTCACTCAACCTGTCCCTCTCTGTTTTGTCTAACCTAGGTGGCCAGCAGCCTCTCAGGATCTACTTGTTTCACCCTCCAATTGCAAGCATGTGAAGCCATGCATTGTCATAATAAGTGTTTAAATATAAATACAATTTTTATATAGTCTGTATATTATTTATATTTCTGTGTAATTTTCTTTGTGTCCCCCAGAGCGACAGATGGTGGCACTCTTGCTGTCTAACAACCATTCAGATTAGTCATAGGAGGAGGTTGTGCCTGTATGTGCTAGTCACGACCTATGCATCAGAAATGTAGAGAGCGGCTACTCAGAACCCTTACTTGATAAATACTAATTAGCAAGTTCCTTGGCCATCACAAAATAACAAGGATTACATTTCTACTTGATCTGACCTAGCATTTCAGAGAAGTGGCCCTCCATTCTTCAAGAGTGTCTGCTCCATCTATTCATGGGAGCCCTGCAAAACCTCACATAACTTACTCATCTTTGGATGCCCTTTCACATAAATCATCTCAGACCTGCCTGTCATCTAAGTTCAGAGGGTTGCACTTCCAAATGCTAGTCAATGACCATGCAGGCATGAGCTTCCTCAAGCAATGAAGTGAGTTCAATTAGAATACAAGGCTCCTAGTTGCAGAATGCATACAGATGGAGTCTACATCTACATAGTGGCTGCAGAAAGAATCACACAGAACAAAATGAGACATAGAGTGACCATATCCATGTGAAGTGCATCCTCCTGGTGCTTCCCAGATTTTTCCCATGTTCCCTGCCTAGTGCCATGTTGGCCTGGATTCTGTGTATAGAAGCATTGCACGGCTTTATAAGGCTTCTCAAGGCAGGACGACATTGCCTGATCTTTTCTAGATACTTTTTCTATTTAAAACTCACTCACAGATCTTAGCATGATTTAGGCAGGGGAGATACTTCAGTTGGTAAATGTCTGTGCCCAGAACCCATGTAAAACAGCCTGGCAGGTTGGCACACACTTATAATTCCAGCAGTAACGAGAGACGGGCAGATCTGGGGATGATTGATCAGAAAGCCTACCTCAGTCAATGAGCTGCCGACCCAGGTTGACCTCTGGCTTATGTACACACTTATGTACACACAGACACACACACACACACACACACACACACACACACACACACACACACGAACAATTGATCTCCTGGCCTTTCCCAGGAAAACAGTTTGACTACTGAGCTTGTCTTCAGTCCTTTACCTGTGGAAGTAATTGTCTTTTCTCTCCTTTTACATCTTTAATTCCCTAGCTAGAAGTCTTACCATGCATATAATTTCTTTTCCACTTTATTCTCCCTAGTCCATTTGGATTTTAGGAGTGCCATTTTGGTGAAAAAGAAAGAGCTGTGGCTCACGGGTTAGAAGCTGCAATTACTAGAGCCTGCTACAAGGCTTTGTGGCAGGTTTCATATTACATTTGATCAATGAGAAATCGTGATTAATAGCACTCTTCACAGAGAAAATGCATCTGCTGTATTCCCTTTTAAAAATAGATACAATTTACTAGGTAAAAGGTCCCATGATTCTTCTCCATAATACAGACACAAAATTGATAGCCTCTGGTACATAAGAATGAGTATGACATACACAGAAATTTAGAGGCATTGGCATAATTATCTCCAAGGCTCAGGCATGCATAGCACATTGAGAAACTTCAGGCGAAATGATAAGTTATGAACTGATCATCGCATCTCAAAGGAACTGCAATCCTTCAAGGATTTTCCTTCAATACAAGTTGATCGGGATTAGGGGAATCATTTGTGTACTGCTTATCGTGTTTGCTGTGTGCATTTGGAGTAGAAAAAAAATCTATGGAGACAGTATGTCCTAAATCATGGTTCAATCACACTATTTAGTTAGTGAGTTTTTAAATAAAATGACCCTATGAAAAATTCTTGATCCACTTTGAAGATAACATTGGTCTGGAAGGCAATGAAGGACTTCTTAGACATCCCAACCGCCTGATGGCCCACTGTCCTTTAAACACCTTCAGTGGGATGCTCTGGGAATTTCTGTGTCTGAGAGATCCAAACTGCTCACACCGAGGCCGTTGGCTGATCTTCAGCCTGTGAGCTTTGACGAGGAGGTGCTTGGTGCTAGCTAGGGTGTGCCCAGAGCACTCTTTCCAAATTCCAGAACCTTCCTCAGTGCTGGAGCAAGGCCTACATTCGCAGACATGTTGGAGTTCAGAGATGCCTTTGTCCTGTGTACATACTGCAGGGCTGGTGGCAGGGACCACTGTTAGGGCCTTCCCTTCCTGAGCCTGTTCTGTCACCACATCTAACTAGGAGTGCAGTCCTAAGCGTTACTTGTCTCAGGATGGCCATGTTCCTTAAAGAGCTCTCCCCCCCGCCCCCCGGGAATATCTGTTTCCCTCCCTCCATCCCTTCTTCCCTCTCCACCCGTTCCTTTTACCACCCTGCACGTATGCACCACCTCCTGGCCGCTTATCCCACTGACTTGGAAAAGGCTTGCTTGTCACGATTATCACTTCATGTCATGGCTACTTCTGGAGCACTGTAAGGTATAATTAACATGCACTAGCTACACAGCCTTTGAGTATACCCTCTCTTCCCTTCTGGCTTGTGTAGAAGTGCAGGTCTGACGGGGAGCAACCAGAAGCGTGAGTCCCTCCTGAATTCTGTAGGCCGTACCCCAGCATCCACTGTCATTTCTTAACTTTGTGTCACCGTAGAGTGAGTTACACAAGTATGTTTTAATAAGTACATTCTTATATATTGTGCATTACACACATATATTCTACTTAACATATGCTTACACAGTATATACCACATATTTATATAATTTTAATAAGCATATCCTTAGTGGCCCATAATGGTGCTTTTAAAATCAAGTCGATAGAATGCCCTTACACACTTAGTTTGCTACAGTTGTTGAAAAGTAGGCCTGCACATTTGCATTTGCAGATGATTTCTTTGCTACCGATTGAGTTAACACTTTTACTTGTTCTCTTTGGGTGCTGGTGGTGAGTTGAAGATGTTATAAATAAAATACAGGGAATCCACGTGATTAGCCAAATCCCCAGGCTCCCTAGCACAGCCCAATTAGTGTCTGTCATTCTCCTCAAGCTGTTGTGCCAGGGATTCTACAACCCAGCATCCTGCATCCATTGTCTCACTGGCCAAGCAAAAGCAAGGGATCGAACTCAGAATTGCTCCTCTCCTGAGGTGTGTTGCTAACTCACCACCAGAAAGCCGAACAGCTCAAGTCAAGCCACCGCAAGCAGGGAGCTGTTTGTGTGTGTGGCAAACTTTACGTTGATTTCCAAGTGTTAAACCAAATCTGCACTCTTGGGATGACCCGCAAATGGTCTTGATGTGCGGCTCTCTAGATCCATCCCTGCCTCCGTATGCTAACTTTGTGCTAAGGGATTTCCTATCACAGCCCCGAGGAGCCTTTGCCCAGGTTTCTCTCATTCTGTCTGAGTCAGAGGAGCACTGGCCTCAACACACCAGGTGGCATTGTGTTCTCCCTTCCTCCGTGTCCGGGGGAATGTGGCACAATTGCTAATATTTCCTTCCTTCTGGTAAGACACAGAAGCCACCTGGACTAGAGTTTTCTTTTGGGGGGAGCTTTTTAGCCATAAACTTAGATCCTTTACTAGATTTAAGGTTTTTCATGCCGTCCATTTGTTTTTGAAACTATAATTTTACTAATGTTTAGAGAATTTCATACATTCTTGTGATTTGGCTTGAACAGATTCACCCTCCTCTCCATTCCGAGATCATACCTTATACCCTCTGTCAACTTTATGTCCACCTCCCCACTGAGTACGTGTTGCTCGCAAACTCATGGGTGACTGTGACGCGTCTGACAGGCACTGTCTTGCTACCATTCCCCCCAACCTTTGACTCTGAGATGGTCCCTGGACCTTGAGGGAAGAGTACAATACAGGTGTCTTCTACCTGGCCGAGCAGTCCAGAAACACTTCTCTGCAGTTTGCTAAAAGTGGATTCTCCGAAGAAGACGGAGAGCTGCCCTGATGTATGGCTATGGACTGACTGATGTATAGTGCGGTTGGTACTCCGTGCACTTAGTAAATTGGTGGGTTAACAGCAGTAGGCTCACCACATGGGCCTGAGAGCTCCCTGACCCTGGGTTCCTGGCCAGATATACAGTACCATGGCTGTGTTGGTAGTATTGTAGCTCACAGGGTTCAGAGCCAGATAAAACTGTTGGTTATGTGTTGTTTTTCCTCTAGCAGCCTAAAATGACGATTTTCAAGATGATGAAAGCTAGCCAATAGGGAGGAAGCTTTCTGTTTGATTCCAACTTGATGTCTCCATGTCCTGTAACCAAAGTACAAAAGTCCATCTATTTCTTCGTTAATGAGCTTTGGCGATTTCTGACTTTTAAGGATTTTCTGTGCCTTTTAGACTTCTAAACTTGCCAACAAGTTGTTAGAAATGTTTACCTGCTTATCACCGGTATCTGTAACAATCTGAGTCATGCCACATCCTCATCCACAACATAAAACTCACATTTACTTTTTCCCCTCGTAAGTCCATCTAGAAGCTGATCATCTTTTCTGTCTTCTCAAATAACTGTCCTCGGAATTGCTTATGTTTATTTCATTATTTTACTATTCATCCTTTGATCTTGTTTATTTCCTTTCTGGCTGCTTTGGATATAACATTTTTTCAGATTTATAAAATCTGGAAAGGTTATGGTCTTAAACCTCTTTTCTAATATAAGCATTCAAAGCTGTAATTTTCCTCCTGTGTACGACCCTGATATATTCCACATAGATGATGCATTTCATTTCCTTAAAGTAGGCTGTAATGCATATCTCTATTTTATTTTATCTAAGCTATTTATTTTTCATCTTTAATGATCTTTTTACGGATTTTCAGTTATTTATTGCAGTTTATCTCTGACACAGTCTGAAGACAGACTTTTAACATATAAATCCTTTTAAAGTGCAGCTTAATTTATTTCCCAGGAAACAGCCCACCTGGGGAATGTTCCTTGGCAATTAGACAGGCAATGCTTTCAGATATTTTTGAAAGAAAGCCATGAATATCTATTACATTAAGTTGATGGGTCAGTTTGCTAAAAATTTCCATATGCCCCCACTAATTTTCTGCCTACTTATTCTATAAATAATTGATATATGCTTTGAAATACTTAACTAAAACTTGTTTCTTTCACGAGGAGGTTTTCAATGTTTGCTCCATGGTTTTTAAAACTGTGCTATGAGGTGCTTAATGTTTGAACAATCATTAAATCCCCTTCATAAATATCTCTATCAATCATTGTTGATCAATACAAGTTTCATGTATCTTAGTAATGGTCATATCCTTTGCTATGGAATGTGCTCTAATTTTAAGAAAGAAGAGAAACCAGAGTAGAGTTCCATAACATTTTGGGGTGCTAGGGATCTAACACAGGGCTGTATACATGTAAGCCATTCACTATAGATGCAGGGATTCCCTGTGTGGCATTGGATGGCCTCAGGTTCACATTCTTCCTGCTTCATACACACACACACACACACACACACACACACACACACACACACACACACAATGATAGAATATAGGCTTGACTCTATAGAGCTTTATGTTGGTAAATTGTTAGTACAAATTTTTAGACCTTTTATTTTTATTTTATTTTTATCCTCATATTTGAACTTTGCATTTAACCTTACATATGCCTGCATATGCAATCTGGGACCCTTATACACCCCTGTATATATCACCTGGGGACCTTATATGTGCCTCCATGTGTCAGTAGGAAGCCTTACGGCCACTATACTTCTCTTTATTTTCTGTTAAGCCTTGTCCTGTTTTGCTCACGTAGTTTATTTTTACACACATTTCATATTCCGCGATGCTGGATAAATCTGCTCCAAGAGTCTATTCTTTAAAAAATCGAAACTTACTTATGTCTGCTTTATAGTCATTATTTATTTTCTGTGTTCCCGGTTCCTTTGTGTCTATGCAGATTTCCATATCAACATTTTCCCCTTCTGCTTTAAGGGCTTCCTCATCCTGCATACTCTTTCTACTTCAACATGTCTAAAAGCCTTTGTCTTATATTTTTAAAGGTGTCTTGGCTAGGAGAAACATTCTAAATTGAAAGTATTCTCTCAATATTTTAAAGCTGTTGCCTCTAAATCTTCAAGCTGATAGAAACCTGCAGTTGTGTTCATTTTGTTCCTTTGAATATAATGTGCTTTTAATGTCTGACTCTTGTGAATATTTTCTCTGTTTCACTGACATTAAGAAATTTTATTATTACTCTCCTTTTCCTAGTTATTTCCGTATTTCTCATGCTCGAAGCTCATTAAGCATCATGTATAGTTTTCCTAAAATTTGGAAAGCAAATGCTGACTCCATTTATTGAAATATGTGTGTACCCTTTCATCTCCTGCAGAGATTCTGTGTGTGTGTGTGCATATGTGTGTGTTTATTATGTGTGTATATGTATGCATTTGTGTGTGTGTATTTATATGTTTGTGTGTAATATATGTATATATGTGTGTGTGCTTGTGTATGTGCATTTGTGTGTGTGTATATGTGTGAGTGTGTATACATGTGTGTGTGCATATGTGTGTATTATGTGTGTATATGTGTGCATTTGTGTGTGTATGTGTGTGCATGTGTGTGTGTAATATATGTGTATATGTGTGTGTGTGTGCACGTGTGTATGTGCATTTGTGGGTGTGTATATGTGTGAGTGTGTGTGTGTGTGTGTGTGTGTGTGTGTGTGTCTGTTAAATGTTATCTCTTAGCTTTCTGAGGCTCTATCCATTCTTTTTCTTGCAGTAGCTCCTTGGTGTTTCATTTTGGTTAGCTTCTCAGATAACCCTTAAAGAGCACTGGTCTAAGCCCTCTGTCAGCTCCAGTCTGGAGAATTGCGTGTTTAAAGAATCTCACTTTGAGTCTTTTAACAGTGCTCTGCCACATACTTGCTTTCATGCTCACTCTCGACATAAGATTAAAATGTGATTAGAGTCTCCCCAGCTCAGAGTCAGTATTTGCAGCCACCGTGTCAAGAAACAGATGTTCAGCACATAGGCACCGACCACAAAGACAGAAACTGGGTTTATTATTTTAAAATGCGCAATTGTACACAGTCATCATACATATAGAGAATCTTCTTATTGCTATTTCTTTTTAAAATTTCAGTTATTGAATGATAATCAAATTGTATTACCTCAATTTGATATATTAGTGGATATTATTGAAACATTTTATTGTAGCCTAACAATTATATCCTGTTCCATAGGGTAGCATGTGATAATAATTGAATAACTGAAAAGACTTCTCACAGAGACTGTCAAGAAAAATATCACAGGAGCATTTAATATTAAAGCAAAGATTGAAAAAAGATGAAGTTGTCATGAAGCAACGGCAAGATTTTGATGAAATACAGAAATCGCTTGCTCCTCAGGTCTATAATACCCTGTGACTAGCAAGAGTAAAAATCTGGATTTGGCTAATTTGGCTGTGATTTAAGGGACTTCATCATAACTTGAGAGTATTAATTTTTAAAATTATTTTAGGTGGACATATTTAGCTACCTATATATTATGGTGACAGAAGTATCTAGTAGATTGGTAACAAGGCTAGAGGTGTGGCTCAGTGACAGAGAACTCATGCAACATGTATGAGGTCTAATCTACCGTAAAATTATTTTTTTTAATCTGGTGACAAAATATTTTGAAACCAATATAATCCTTCATTTATAACATTCCATCATTTAATTCTACCACATTGTGCAAGAGCATTACAATGATTGCCAGCAAGAGTGCCGTCGAACTTTCTCCTACAGTAATCTACTCCATAAGCATCAAGTACCCACTGCACTGTTGCTTGGAAACCACGTGGTACTGCGAAAGCTGTCTGTATTCCGTCCATGCTCCACCTCTCTCCTTCGAACTAGAGCAGACCTTTGCTGGAATATTCCCAGGGGTTGTTAGCCATGCTCGCTGCCACCGAGACATGGGCACGTAGCCTCTAACCTTGGTGAGGCAGCAATACCTGGGCAGAGGAGGAGAGCCAAAGAAGACAGAAAGACGGCGTTACCGGTGAGAACAAAACCAAGAGGCTGGAACATGCCCACACTGCTGTGTCCTGTGAGCTTACCTGAATATTCTTGGGGCTGCAGCAGAGAATGCTGAGGAGGGGTGATGGAGGTGTGGATGAGCTAAAAAAAACAAGAGTGAGAAATGATCTGAAAATATATATATATATATATGCTTTGCCCATGACTTTAGAAACAGTGATTATCAGGAGGTTTAGAAATGTCCCTGTTAGATCAGTTGTTTAGTATTCTCAGTGTATGCATCAAAACGTTCAAGAAACTTGACTTACACAGGCAAATACCAGAGATCCCTTAGGGATTCATCGGAGTGGACTAGGTGGGAAATTCTCAAGCTTTGTTTGCAGCTTGCTTCCCGTGTGGGAAAAGGTGGACATGACATCTGCCGTGCTTTAAGCTGCACTCCGAGATTGGGTGCAGTTTCACTGAGTTGTGGCCTTCTGCGATGCCTGGTTAATACAGGACAGCGGTGCAGTTGCTGGGCCCATGATGGCTGAGTAGCTCCTGTGTTTAGAGTAACCAAGGACTGTGAGATTTTGGCCAGGCTCCTGGTGGTGCCAATCTTCACTCTTCCCAATCGGCTCTCGCGTTTCATCCAGCTGAAGGAAGCTCCCTTGTCCTCAAGTGTCTTACGGGTGTCTGTAGACATTGTATGCCCTGCGGCTCTGAAGGGAAGGCGTTTATAATAATTGGCACACTTTTGGGTTAATCCCTCATTTAATTGCGTACTATATGAAAATTAAATTTGTGTTGTCTCTGCTATGAATATTTCTTTAAAAACACACACACACAGCGTGTTTTGCTCCTCACCACACTCCCCCAACTCCTGTCAGATCACCCTGCCTTCCTTACCCACCCAACTCCCCATCCTTCTTGTGTGTACCCATCAAAGCCAGTTTGTGCTACCCTTGGGTGTGTGGTCTTTACCGGAGTGTGGTCCACTGACTGTATGTCATATCAGAAGAATGTGTCTTGACAAGACTTACTTAATTTGGTGTGTTTTAAACTTCTTTCTCCTTTTTCCAGTGGGAAATAGATCATTTGTGTAAATTGTGCACCATACGCACGCACTCACGAGGGTTTTAACAAAAATTCTCACTATCTGATATGTGTGGCTCGGACTCATGGCTTCCAGGCCAGCCTGTTTATGCTGGGGAATATTGGTTGCTATCCAGCTGCAGAGTCCATCTCCTGTTCTGAGTTGTAGCCGGTAGTGTAGGGCTGCACCGTCTTTGCCGGTTGCCAGCTTAGCCTCTGCATCGCACGTTCGCCGGCTAGTCCTT